>NC_140242.1:4728614-4733614 GCF_949987555.1 Borostomias antarcticus | reverse complement strand
CTACCTTGTAGCCTACCTTGTGAAAAATAAGCTGAAAGAAAATGAATATAAAGAGGTCAAACCTAGGGGCAGCTTTGTGTAGCCTTATTTATTTACGACCATGCTGCCACATCACAGCCTGACAAAACAGGAGGATAAATCGCAATTCCATCCGACTGTGATGCAACAGCATGCAAGCCAACAGCCGTGACAGCCTAAGCGATTAATGCTACTAGGGTCAAAATCGGGTCCAGTATTTTTAAAAATGATCGGATTTAGTCGGATCTCGGAACGAATGTCTCGGGTCCATCTCGGTTTCGGGTCCACATTTTAGACCCGAGAAGACCTCTAGCCCAGACTCTATTATGTAGCATGCAGATCACAGCGATTCAACGTAATATTTGAGTCTGGAGAGAGACTATCCTCACTCTTACAATGCTGATAAACGGGTGAATGTTAGTGACTATGGAGAATCCCAATCAGCCTCAGAGGCAGAGACAACCCTTCAGATCCCAAACCAGCCTGGTAGGAAAGAACTCATCTGTCCGACATGGAGAGGGAGTCCCCTAGTAGGTTATGAGGGGGAGGGGCAGACATATTACTCCCTGTAGAACATTAACTAACTATGACTGACTGACTGACTGACTGACTGACTGACTGACTGACTGACTGACTGGTTGACTGGCTGACTGACTGACTGACTGACTGACTGACTGACTGGTTGACTGACTGGTTGACTGGCTGGTTGACTGGCTGGCTGAATGAATGTATAGAGTAAAGTAGCCTTGTGTAGGGACAGGGACAGGGAGATAAAAGGGGGGGTGATAGAGAGAGAGGGATAGAGACAAAGGGAGAGAGAGAAAGACAGGGAGAGAGAAAGATAGGGAGAGAGAGACAGACAGGGAGAGAGAGGGGGTCTGAGGAGGACCAGTGTTTAGTTGTGGTCTGTGTGGAAGAGGAGTGCTGAATGGCTTCTTTGATAAGGAACACTGCTCTTCACACAGCCCCTCCATGGGCCTCTGTCTGCAGAGCCTCTTCCACACGGTCGCACAGGGCACGTGTGTGTGTGTGTGTGTGTGTGTGTGTGTGTGTGTGTGTGTGCGCGCGATCTGTGAAGCAGCCAGAGTACTACTTCATATTTAGTGCCATTCAATCCTGGTCAGATGATAGAGTCAGTGGGAGGTCAGTTCCTGTCGCTGGTGGAGGCTGCGTGCGGATTGGCTAGCTGAGGAGCACTCTGGAGGCTGCGTGCTGATTGGCTAGCTGAGGAGCACTCTGGAGGCTGCGTGCTGATTGGCTAGCTGAGGAGCACTCTGGAGGCTGCGTGCTGATTGGCTAGCTGAGGAGCACTCTGGAGGCTGTGTGCTGATTGGCTAGTTGAGGGGTACTCTGGACGCACCACGCAGACCTGCTGGCAACACGCCCCTCTCTGAGTGTGTGGCGGAAAAACAAGGCGCCGGTCCCCATTAGGCTGAGAGTGTGTGTGTGTGTGTGTGTGTGTGTGTGTGTGTGTGTGTGTGTGTGTGTGTGTGTGTGTGTGTGTGTATATGTGTGTGTGTGTGTGTGTGTGTGTGTGTGTACTGCTCCACTAACAGACAGATCATGTTCTCCTTTTTCACTCTCCCTAGCATTCTTCCAGCAAGCCTGTTCTCCCTAGAACCAACACCAGAACCACAACCAGGACCACAACTAGAATCAACACCAGGACCACCACTAGAACCAACACCAGTACCACCACTAGAACCAACACCAGTACCACCACTAGAACCAACACCAGAACCAACACCAGGACCACCACTAGAACCAACACCAGAACCAACACCAGAACCACCACTAGAGTCAACACCAGAACCATCACAAGAACCAACACCAGAACCAACACCAGGACCACCACTAGAACTAACACCAGGACCACCACTAGAATCAACACCAGAACAAATACCAGGATCACCACTACAACCACCACTAGAACCAACACCAGAACCACCACTACAACCAACACCAGAACCAACACCAGAATCACCACCAGAACCAACACCAGAATAACCACTAGAACCAACACCAGAACCAATACCAGGACCACCACTACAACCACCACTATAACCAACACCAGAACCACCACTAGAACCAACACAGAACCAACACCAGAACCAGCACAAGAACCACCACTAGAACCAATACCAGAACCAATACCAGGACCACCACTACAACCACCACTAGAACCAACACCATAACCACCACTAGAACCAACACCAGAACCACCACTAGAACCAACACCAGAACCACCACTAGAACCAATACCAGAACAACCACTAGAACCAACACCAGAACCGCCACTAGAACCAACACCAGAACCACCACTAGAACCAACAGCAGCCTGGCAGCATTCAGGCTCCAAAGGGCGTCTGTGTGACTGTGACTGAGCGGATGAGTGGTGTCGTGTTTCGGTGGACTTGGCCGGGCGGCTGGGATTAGGTCTGCTGATAAACGAGTTGGGCCAAACAATCTGTAGAGCCACCCTGACACAGCTCAACACTTTAACAAGAGCTCAACACTTTAACAACCTGTAGAGCGACCTTGACAGAGCAAAACATTGTCAGCTGCTGTGGGAAACAGATAATCGGCCAGATATAAACACACTTCTTCATTCCTGCACATTGCTGAGTCGTAGCAAACATTCAGCAGGGAGTTAGATAGGTGCTGTAGCAGGAGGAGGAGAAGAGGAGGAGGGGGATGAGAGGAGGAGAGGAGGAGGGGGAGGAGAGGAGGAGGGGGAGGAGAGGAGGAGAGGAGGAGGGGGAGGAGAGGAGGAGGGGGAGAGGAGGCGGGGGAGGAGAGGAGGAGGGGGAGGAGGGGGAGGAGGAGGAGGAGGAGAGGAGGAGGGGGAGGAGAGGACACCCCTCCCCTGTGCTTCCTGTCGACCTCTGCCCAGCTGAGTGGGTTCCCCGGGGTGAAGGCTGCTGTCGGCAGGCTCTCCTCCTCGCTCAGCACACATGACAACAACCAGTCACATTGTGCTGCTGACGCCTCACACACTGAGACCCTCCAGCGCCAGACAGCTCACCAGCAAGCACCTTATAGGACCTGAGAACGCGCTAGAACACAACAGACAGACAGACACAGAACCACGCTGGAACACAGCTGAAGCAGAGACAATCACTAACTGAGATTGTCCATATCAATACTGGTTGAAAAGCTCATTGAGCAGCTAGACAGTGCGTGTACCTCAGGTTGTCAGGTATGCAGAAACACAAGTGACCTCAGTCCAGCAGGTCTGCGGAGTGGAGCTCACCCATTCAAGGTCTATAATTACACTGAGACATGTCTGGAGCCGTGAATGGATGTATTCATAGACGAGAGAGAACAAGCTGGAGGATTTTAACAGATACAGAGCCGCTAACCGCTAGCCTACAGCTCCACTGAGCACCAGGGAGCCAGAGCATCCACACCGCCGGCATGGGCAGATGATTCAGGCTAATCCCCCGTCTGTCCGTATCCCAGAGGCCTCCTGACGTCCCTCTCTGTCAGCAGCAGGGGCAGAGATACCTGCTGGGTCAGTCTGAATCAGAGAGGTATGTTCCCCGTCACCACGCTGCCAGGAAGACCTCGCCTCCCCCGGTTCCTCCTGCTCCTGAGGGGAGTGTGTGACAGTAACTCCTCCTGCTCCTGAGGGGAGTGTGTGACAGTAACTCCTCCTGCTCCCGAGGGGAGTGTGTGACAGTAACTCCTCCTGCTCCTGAGGAGAGTGTGTGACAGTAACTCCTCCTGCTCCCGAGGGGAGTGTGTGACAGTAACTCCTCCTGCTCCCGAGGGGAGTGTGTGACAGTAACTCCTGCTCCTGAGGGGAGTGTGTGACAGTAACTCCTCCTGCTCCCGAGGGGAGTGTGTGACAGTAACTCCTCCTGCTCCTGAGGAGAGTGTGTGACAGTAACTCCTCCTGCTCCCGAGGGGAGTGTGTGACAGTAACTCCTCCTGCTCCCGAGGGGAGTGTGTGACAGTAACTCCTGCTCCTGAGGGGAGTGTGTGACAGTAACTCCTCCTGCTCCTGAGGGGAGTGTGTGACAGTAACTCCTCCTGCTCCCGAGGGGAGTGTGTGACAGTAACTCCTGCTCCCGAGGGGAGTGTGTGACAGTAACTCCTGCTCCCGAGGGGAGTGTGTGACAGTAACTCCTGCTCCTGAGGGGAGTGTGTGACAGTAACTCCTGCTCCCGAGGGGAGTGTGTGACAGTAACTCCTCCTGCTCCTGAGGGGAGTGTGTGACAGTAACTCCTGCTCCTGAGGGGAGTGTGTGACAGTAACTCCTGCTCCCGAGGGGAGTGTGTGACAGTAACTCCTCCTGCTCCCGAGGGGAGTGTGTGACAGTAACTCCTCCTGCTCCTGAGGGGAGTGTGTGACAGTAACTCCTGCTCCCGAGGGGAGTGTGTGACAGTAACTCCTGCTCCCGAGGGGAGTGTGTGACAGTAACTCCTGCTCCCGAGGGGAGTGTGTGACAGTAACTCCTCCTGCTCCTGAGGGGAGTGTGTGACAGTAACTCCTCCTGCTTCTGAGGGGAGTGTGTGACAGTAACTCCTCCTGCTCCTGAGGGGAGTGTGTGACAGTAACCCCTGCTCCCGAGGGGAGTGTGTGACAGTAACTCCTGCTCCCGAGGGGAGTGTGTGACAGTAACTCCTGCTCCCGAGGGGAGTGTGTGACAGTAACTCCTGCTCCCGAGGGGAGTGTGTGACAGTAACTCCTGCTCCCGAGGGGAGTGTGTGACAGTAACTCCTGCTCCGAGGGGAGTGTGTGACAGTAACTCCTGCTCCCGAGGGGAGTGTGTGACAGTAACTCCTCCTGCTCCCGAGGGGAGTGTGTGACAGTAACTCCTGCTCCCGAGGGGAGTGTGTGACAGTAACTCCTCCTGCTCCCGAGGGGAGTGTGTGACAGTAACTCCTCCTGCTCCTGAGGGGAGTGTGTGACAGTAACTCCTGCTCCCGAGGGGAGTGTGTGACAGTAACACTGTGGAGTTTCAAGGCGTTCCTCAG
>NC_140242.1:4716114-4723614 GCF_949987555.1 Borostomias antarcticus | reverse complement strand
AATGCTGTAGTCTCTGGACACGTCGTTCGGTCTAAGGACAAGCCTTCAGACACAGCAAACCTCCCTTCAGCTGGGCACATCTGTTCTGAGAAGGTTGCTGGCTCATTGACCCCTGTCTGTCCTCATGTCCAGGGTTAGAAGCGCGTCTGTCCTCATGTCCAGGGTTAGAACCTCCTGTCTGTCCTCATGTCCAGGGTTAGAACCTCCTGTCTGTCCTCATGTACAGGGTTAGAAGCGCGTCTGTCCTCATGTCCAGGGTTAGAAGCACGTCTGTCCTCATGTCCAGGGTTAGAACCTCCTGTCTGTCCTCATGTCCAGGGTTAGAACCTCCTGTCTGTCCTCATGTCCAGGGTTAGAACCTCCTGTCTGTCCTCATGTCCAGGGTTAGAACCTCCTGTCTGTCCTCATGTCCAGGGTTAGAACCTCCTGTCTGAGCTCATGTCCAGGGTTAGAACCTCCTGTCTGTCCTAATGTACAGGGTTAGAAGCGCGTCTGTCCTCATGTCCAGGGTTAGAAGCGCGTCTGTCCTCATGTCCAGGGTTAGAACCTCCTGTCTGTCCTCATGTCCAGGGTTAGAACCTTCTGTCTGTCCTCATGTCCAGGGTTAGAAGCGCGTCTGTCCTCATGTCCAGGGTTAGAAGCGCGTCTGTCCTCATGTACAGGGTTAGAAGCGCGTCTGTCCTCATGTACAGGGTTAGAAGCGCGTCTGTCCTCATGTACAGGGTAAGAAGCGCGTCTGTCCTCATGTACAGGGTTAGAAGCGTGTCTGTCCTCATGTACAGGTCTAGATGAGGCAAATGAATGTTGGGCCCGTCCTGACAGAGACAGAGATCGACTGTATCATCGGGAGTAAAAGAGGAAGTTGGAACACACACCTTCCTGTAAACAGTGACCAGATGAGAAGAGCACTCAGGCAGTGCAGCCCTGTGCCCATGATGCATGTCGTCAGCATGTACAGGTGCTGGGTGTGTGAGTGGAGTGGTGTTGAGTGTGTGAGTTGAGTGTGTGAGTGGAATGGTGTTGAGTATGTGAGTTGAGTGTGGGAGTGGAGTGGTGCTGAGTGTGTGAGTGGAGTGGTGTTGAGTGTGTGAGTGGAGTGGTGTTGAGTGTGTGAGCGGAGTGGAGTGGTGTTGAGTGTGTGAGTGGAGTGGAGTGGTGTTGAGTGTGTGAGTGGAGTGGTGTTGAGTGTGTGAGCGGAGTGGTGTTGAGTGTGTGAGTGGAGTGGTGTTGAGTGTGTGAGCGGAGTGGAGTGGTGTTGAGTGTGTGAGTGGAGTGGTGTTGAGTGAGTGAGTAGAGTGGAGTGGTGTTGAGTGTGTGAGCGGAGTGGAGTGGTGTTGAGTGTGTGAGTGGAGTGTTTTGAGTGTGTGAGTGGGGTGGTGTTGAGTGTGTGAGTGGGGTGGTGTTGAGTGTGTGAGTGGGTTGGTATTAAGTGTGTGAGGGGAGTGATGCTGAGTGTGTGACTGGAGTGATGCTGAGTGTGTGAGTGGAGTGGTGTTGAGTGTGTGAGTGGAGTGGTGTTGAGTGTGTGAGTGGGGTGGTGTTGAGTGTGTGAGGAGTGGTGTTGAGCGTGTGAGTGAAGTGGTGTTGAGTGGAGGTGAGTGTGTGAGTGGAGTGGTGTTGAGTGTGTGAGTGAAGTGGTGCTGAGTGTGTGAGTTAAGTGGTGTTGAGTGTGTGAGCGGAGTGGAGTGGTGTTGAGTGTGTGAGTGGAGTGGTGTTGAGTGTGTGAGTGGAGTGGGCTTTTCTAGATTTAGAGAAGGATGTCTTTCGTTCTCGATGTTAACGAAAGAGAAAAATAATTTGCGGAAAACCAAATGTGCTCTCTTTCTCAATATCAGAACTCAACACCAGATGGCACTGTGGTGCATAATATAACAAGGCCAAATGCCCTATGAAAAATATGAAAAATATGAAAAATATGAAAAATATGAAAAATATGAAAAATATGAAAAATATGAAAAATATGAAAAATATGAAAAATATGCCCTATGAAAAATAATTTGTGGATCCACCCGGTTATTCAGCAAACACACAACACTTAATACCTTTCCTGTCTCTGGTCCTGACTGGACTTTAGATTATTAGAATGAGAATGAGAATTTGAATTTGAATTTGAATTTGAATTTGAATTTGAATTTGAATTTGAATTTGAATTTGAATTTGAATTTGAATTTGAATGAGAATGAGAATGAGAATTTGAATGAGAATGAGAATGAGAATTTGAATTTGAATTTGAATTTGAATTTGAATTTGAATTTGAATTTGAATTTGAATTTGAATGAGAATGAGAAAGCGGGATGTAGCTCAGGAGGTAGAGTGTCCGGCTGGGGATCGCAAGGTCCCCGGTTTGATCCCAGCTTCCGGAGTGTGCCCAAACGTCCTTGAGCAAGACACCGAACCCCAACATCGCTCATGTGTGGCACGGTGGCGCAGTACCTAGTATTGTCACCTCACAGGAAGAAGGTCCTGGGCCTTTCCCCCATAAAGAACCCAATATGAATAGCATGCAGAAGAACAGATCACTAACACTGTCCGTCCCTGGAGAAGACAGACAGGAGCGCTTGGTTGGTCCCCGGCACGATGCCTACTGTCTGCTCCCAGCTGCCCTTGGGGGAAGGACGTCGGGATGGGTCAAGAGCAGAGAGAGGTTTCATGGTTGGACGCTCCAGCCACTCGTGTGTATGTGTGTGTGTGTCTCAGCATTGCCGCCTACACTGTGTGGTGTGATGTGTGCGTAAGAGGTTTGTTATTGTTATTGTACTGGATACAATGAGATTTGGAGTGCTACTCCTGATCAGAGCAATTAAAATAAAAACAGACAACCACAATACACATTCATCACTCACAAATACACAACCACAATACACATTCATCACTCACGAATACACAACCACAATACACATTTATCACTCACAAATACGCACAACAACCACATAGTACACATTCATCATAGTACACATTCAGCATACAGAAGTACACATTCATCCCTGGCGTAATCAGTCCCGTAGCTGTAGTGCTCAAACAGGCCCTGGGCTGGAGAGATCAAACAGGCCCTGGGCTGGAGAGATCAAACAGGCCCTGGGCTGGAGAGATCAAACAGGCCCTGGGCTGGAGAGATCAAACAGGCCCTGGGCTGGAGAGATGGAACAGGCCCTGGGCTGGAGAGATCAAACAGGCCCTGGGCTGGAGAGATCAAACAGGCCCTGGGCTGGAGAGATCAAACAGGCCCTGGGCTGGAGAGATCAAACAGGCCCTGGGCTGGAGAGATCAAACAGGCCCTGGGCTGGAGAGATCAAACAGGCCCTGGGCTGTGTGTGGGTCACAGTCCCATCATCACATTACATTACTGATGACAGAGAATGCTGAGAGAATGCTGTAGTCTCTGGACACGTCGTTCGGTCTAAGGACAAGCCTTCAGACACAGCAAACCTCCCTTCAGCTGGGCACATCTGTTCTGAGAAGGTTCTGGCTCATTGACCCCTGTCTGTCCTCATGTCCAGGGTTAGAACCTCCTGTCTGTCCTCATGTCCAGGGTTAGAACCTCCTGTCAGTCCTCATGTCCAGGGTTAGAACCTCCTGTCTGTCCTCATGTCCAGGGTTAGAACCTCCTGTCTGTCCTCATGTCCAGGGTTAGAACCTCCTGTCTGTCCTCATGTCCAGGGTTAGAACCTCCTGTCTGTCCTCATGTCCAGGGTTAGAACCTCCTGTCTGTCCTCATGTCCAGGGTTAGAACCTCCTGTCTGTCCTCATGTCCAGGGTTAGAACCTCCTGTCTGTCCTCATACCCCCTCAGGCCCTGGGCTGGAGAGATCAAACAGGCCCTGGGCTGGAGAGCTTAGCGCTGCTGCACTAGTGAGGCTCCTCATATCCAGGCCTGTGTCTGTCTACTTCCACAGATAAGAAGAGGTCAATCAATAACCCCACCTGTCAAGACAACTATGAATGCTAATATCCAGAATAGTACTGAGTCTGTACAGTTCATGTTAAAGCTTCCACAGTCTAGGTAGGGCATAGGAGCCTCCGCTGTGGTTGGTCATCTTCAACTAACCTTGGACTGCCCTCCTTCTTGAGGGGTGTGTGTGTGTGTGTGTGTGTGTGTGTGTGTGTGTGTGTGTGTGTGTGTGTGTGTGTGTGTGTGTGTGCGTGCGTGTGAGGTACTGGCCCGTCACTAGCGCGTCTGTGTGTGTGTGTGTGTGTATGTGTGTGTGTGTGTGCGTGTGTGTGTGTGTGCGCGTGTGTGTGTGTGCGTGTGTGAGAGGTACTGGCCCGTCGCTAGCGCGCGTGTGTGTGTATTCCCAGAGAGCGCATACGTCAGGTGAGTGAGTCAGCTACAGCCCAGATAAACTCACAACGTGTTTTGTCCCCAGGCTCCTTACCTGCAGTGTCCTACTTTCCCAACAACATGGACTGATCCGGCCTCTAGCACGGCTCTCAACACCACGCTGAGCACGGCTAGGGCTGCATGCTTCTAAACATCACAGCAGGGCTGGGTTAGTGATGGACTAGAACTGTGTTAATGGACTAGAACTGTGTTAGTGATGATCTAGAACTGTGTTAATAATGGACTAGACCAATGTGCAGCTCCAGTCCATGGCGCTCACTCTATCACAGCCCCAACCCTTGACTGAGTCAGACAGCTCAGTAGGAGGTGAGGACCACGCCATCGCTAAGCAGACCTGGGACCTGGACCTGGGACCTTCACCAGCCCCGTGACTGGAGGGAGAGGTGGTGTGAAGGAGAAGATGAGGACTACCAGGTCACGCTGTCGTCAGCTCAGGCAGGCTGGCTGTGGAGGCCTACTTTATGCTTCAAGTCCTTCTCACTGACCTTCTGTCTCTGAGCTATATGGATACTGAGCTATATTGGTACAGTACATAGAGAGAGAGATACAGATCCTATTGGCTGGCTTAGCTCTGTAGATAATAGTCTCTTGCGCCGAGGAATCAGGTCTCAGAGACAGGTGTGTAGAAGGAGAATGAGAATGTGTAGAAGGAAACAGACAAATCTGTACACACCATCTTCACTTGCGCACTGGAATCAATTTAATATACAATGTTTCGGTCAGTGACCTTCAGATGAATCACACACCTATAACTGGTAACTAAGGTCACTAACTGACATTTACAGATTCTACCGAGCAAGTGACGACAGTGTGTGGGTGTTTGTGTTTTCTTGACTTAGCTCTGTGACATCACCAACATGTACCACACCTCCACACCCCCTGGTACCACACCTCCACACCCTCTGCTTCTGTGTGTATTTGTTGCTGTCTTATATTTCCTGTTTGCTATTTGTTGCTGTTATATTTCAATGTGGTCTAACTGGAGTCCTGGTTTTGCATGTCATCATGGGAGAACAAGGCCAGCTCCTCGTTCCAGGAAGCACAGAGGCGTCCACGGTGACCAGGCAAATGAGCCAGCTACTGACCGAGAGAGGGAGCTGAGGGGGGCGGGGCGTCAGTCTTTAGGGGATAAAGTTCCCAGAAAGCCGGCGAGGTGTAGGATTATGCAGCCTAAGACAGAGGCAAATAAAACTATTGTCAGGCCTCACCTGACAATGAGAGAAACGCTGTGAGTGATCTGGCCAACTCTAGACCTCTAGCTGTCAACTGGAGGCCACAGCATTCTGTTACCAATGAGGAAATTGTAGTGATGTGTGTGTGTGTGTGGGGGCGGGGGGGGGGGGTCTACTTCTTCAACAGATACTCTAGTGGTGAGCATGTGATACAGATGACTACATTACCTCCTGTCAGGTTCATGTCCAGATTGTCCCTGGACTGACGACACTGCCTCCTGTCCCTGGAAGCTGGTGTGTTTCTGTCCTCTCTCCCCTGATGGTGTCCCAACATCTGCCCTCTGACCCCCCCCTCTCCTCTCTAATGACCTCCTCCGTTCCTCCGCCTGTAGTCCCTCTCTCTCCATCCACAGCTGCCTTCAACACAGAGTCTAACTACTGCTCAACACGGAGTCTAACTACTGCTCAACACAGAGTCTAACTACTGCTCAACACAGAGTCTAACTACTGCTCAACAATCTAACTACTGCTTAACACAGAGTCTAACTACTGCTCAACAGAGTCTAACTACTGCTCAACACGGGTCTAACTACTGCTCAACACAGTCTAACTACTGCTCAACACAGAGTCTAACTACTGCTCAACACAGAGTCTAACTACTGCTCAACACAGAGTCTAACTACTGCTCAACACGGGTCTAACTACTGCTCAACACAGTCTAACTACTGCTCAACAGTCTAACTACTGCTCAACACAGAGTCTAACTACTGCTCAACACAGAGTCTAACTACTGCTCAACAGTCTAACTACTGCTCAACACAGAGTCTAACTACTGCTCAACACAGAGTCTAACTACTGCTCAACACAGAGTCTAACTACTGCTCCAGAGATCCACGCGTGACCCTGTCGATCTCACAACTACAGACCAGTACCCTACCCTACTGTACCCTACCCTACCCTAGTGTACCCTACCCTACTGTACCCTACCCTACCCTAGTGTACCCTACCCTACTGTACCATACCCTAGTGTACCCTACCCTACCCTAGCGTACCCTACCCTCTCATACCCTATTCTACCAGGCCATGCCCTACCGTACTGCCTGCTCTACTGCCGTGCTGCTGGGGGCCTGTGTTCTGAATGAATACATGAATGCTCTCATTGTTGCTTCAGGGAAACGCATAATGGAGATGACCCAATGAACCGCAGCTCTCTGCCCAGTCTGCTGTGCGCTCTGATTCAGACACTAGGACCCAGTCACACATGAATAGGTGAGAACATTTATGGGTCAATTCAGATCAATGTTCCATTCAGTGCTTCTAGAAAGTGTAAGCTCTGTGTGGCTCTCCTAGCTGTAATCATCTAAGCCAACAGCTCCCTCTAGAGGTAGGATCAGGAGCACATCATACCTCAACTACTGATACCTCACTATTAAGCTAACAATAGGCGGACTTGAACACTGATAGTTCCTTAATACGTTTAGCCGATGCAAGGGTCCCAGGGGCGGACGGGTCCCCCCTGCTGGTCTTGCCTTTCCCGGAGGGGAAGAAGCAGTCCATCTCCCCCCTGCTGGTCTTACCTTTCCCGGAGGGGAAGAAGCAGTCCATCTCCCCCCTGCTGGTCTTACCTTTCCCGGAGGGGAAGAAGCAGTCCATCTCCCCCCTGCTGGTCTTACCTTTCCCGGAGGGGAAGAAGCAGTCCATCTTCCCCTGCTGGTCTTACCTTTCCCGGAGGGGAAGAAGCAGTCCATCTCCCCCTGCTGGTCTTACCTTTCCCGGAGGGGAAGAAGCAGTCCATCTCCCCCCTGCTGGTCTTACCTTTCCCGGAGGGGAAGAAGCAGTCCATCTCCCCCCTGCTGGTCTTACTTTTCCCGGAGGGGAAGAAGCAGTCCATCTCCCCCCTGCTGGTCTTACCTTTCCCGGAGGGGAAGAAGCAGTCCATCTCCCCCCTGCTGGTCTTACTTTTCCCGGAGGGGAAGAAGCAGTCCATCTC
>NC_140242.1:4696114-4706114 GCF_949987555.1 Borostomias antarcticus | reverse complement strand
GAGAGAATAGATACACTAAACACTAGAACTGAGAGAATAGATACACTAAACACTAGAACTGAGAGAATATATACACTAAACACTAGAACAGAGAATAGATACACTAAACACTAGAACTGAGAGAATAGATACACTATACACTAGAACAGAGAATAGATACACTAAACACTAGAACTGAGAGAATAGATACACTAAACACTAGAACTGAGAGAATAGATACACTAAACACTAGAACTGAGAGAATAGATACACTAAACACTAGAACTGAGAGAATAGATACACTAAACACTAGAACTGAGAGAATAGATACACTATACACTAGAACAGAGAATAGATACACTAAACACTAGAACTGAGAGAATAGACACATTATACACTAGAACTGAGAGAATAGATACACTAAACACTAGAACTGAGAGAATAGATACACTAAACACTAGAACTGAGAGAATAGATACACTATACAAGCAAGGCTGCGGGTGGCTCTGTTACACTAAGGTACAGTACAGGTTAAGAGTTAGGGCTGGAGAGACCACACACACAGTACTGGTTAAGAGTTAGGGCTGGAGAGACCACACACACAGTACTGGTTAAGAGTTAGGGCTGGAGAGACCACACACACAGTACTGGTAAGAGTTAGGGCTGGAGAGACCACACACACAGTACTGGTTAAGAGTTAGGGCTGGAGAGACCACACACACAGTACTGGTTAAGAGTTAGGGCTGGAGAGACCATACACACAGTACTGGTTAAGAGTTAGGGCTGGAGAGACCATACACACAGTACTGGTTAAGAGTTAGGGCTGGAGAGACCACACACACAGTACTGGTTTAAGAGTTAGGGCTGGAGAGACCATACACACAGTACTGGTTAAGAGTTAGGGCTGGAGAGACCACACACACAGTACTGGTTAAGGGTTAGGGCTGGAGAGACCACACACACAGTACTGGTTAAGAGTTAGGGCTGGAGAGACCACACACACAGTACTGGTTAAGAGTTAGGGCTGGAAAGACCACACACACAGTACTGGTTAAGAGTTAGGGCTGGAGAGACCACACACACACAGTACTGGTTAAGAGTTAGGGCTGGAGAGACCACACACACACAGTACTGGTTAAGAGTTAGGGCTGGAGAGACCACACACACACAGTACTGGTTAAGGGTTAGGGCTGGAGAGACCACACACACAGTACTGGTTAAGGGTTAGTGCTGGAGAGACCACACACACAGCAGTATGATAGATGGAGGTAAACACAATCGTATGGGCTGTATTCAACAGTCAGAAACACCCAATGAACCAGGCATTAACCAGTGCTTATGTTTATGAATTGAGGTTCACAACATTTATGAACATAGTCTACTGTGTAAAGCCCTAAAACAGAGAAGAAAAGACAGTCTGAGACAACTAAGTCCCAGCCGTGCACAGCGCTGGCCAGTCCTCAGAGCTGAGGGGGTGTGATCTGAGCTCCAGCCTGTCACTCTGCTGGGTGAAAAACAGGCGTCAGCAGACACAACCACAAACAGGCGGCCTTGGACGGCTCTCCAAAACCACCAGAATAAGAATAAGACTGGGTACACCAGAGAGAAAAACAGCCCGGGGAACAAGCGACGAGGCCGTGGCGTGTGATGATGCGCTCCAGAGAGAAGGAAACTCCGACTCCAACTCGCTGTGACGTTCAGCAGCTGGAATCACTTCAGGCTCTGGTGTCACAAACCTTGACCTCCGTCACCTCTCTCTTTGGATTTGTTCTCTGCATGGCTTTCGTTTGATTCCTCTGGTAAGTACAGTGGATTACCAGGTACTCAGTAAACTACCAGAGAACTACCAGACAACTCAGTTAACTACCAGAGAACTACCAGCTACTCAGTAAACTACCATATAACTACCAGGTACTCAGTAAACTACCAGAGAACTACCAGGTACTCAGTAAACTACCAGAGAACTACCAGATACTCAGTAGGAGTACCAGAGGACTCTGTAAACTATCAGATAATTCAGGAAATGACCAGAGAAATCAGTAAACTACCATAGAACTCAATTTGGTGCGTTTCACCAACGTTTCGACTTGCGTCTTTAAGTGATAGGTGTGAATGAGTTTGACAGCTCTTATATACTCCACTTCTGGTTAGAGCCCATTGCTAATTGGTGTAGAAATAAAGGGGAGGAGCCCTATTATTTTGTGGTAGACCTCTACTGTAGATAGGAGTTGACTGCATGGGCTCCTCCCCTTTATTTCTACACCAATGAGCAATGGGCTCTAACCAGAAGTGGATTATATAAGAGCTGTCAAACTCATTCACACCTATCACCTTGAAAAAGACACAAGTCTAAATGTTGGTGAAACGCACCAAATAAAGTTAATAATTAAAAGATGATCTGTGTGCTCCAAGACTCCCTCTTTTCACCCTCTTTTCCTCTCTGTGAGCACCGGACATCTAACAAAAGAAGGCTGAGCGCGGGAACTCTGAGCATTCACCATAGAACTCAGTACACTACCAGAGAACTATGAGATACTCAGTAAACTACCAGAAAACTTGGTAAACTACCAGGTACTCAGTAGACTACCAGGTAATCAGTAAACTACCAGAGAACACAGAAAACTATCAGGTAATCAGTAAACTACCAGGTACTCAGTAAACTACCAGATAATTCCGTAAACTACCAGAGAACACAGTAAACTACCAGAGAACACAGTTAACTACCAGGTAATTAGTAAACTACCAGAGAACACAGCAAGCTACCAAATAATTCAGTGCACTACCAGGTACTCTGTAAACTACCAGAGAACTCAGTCAACTAGCAGAGAACTCTGTAAAATATCAGGTAATCAGTAAACTACCAGGCAATCAATAAACTACCGGACAACACAGAAAACTACCAGAAAACTCAGTAAACCACCAGAAAACTCAGTAAACTACCAGGTACTCAGTAAAATACCAGGTACTCAGTAAATTACCAGAGAACCCAGCCAACTACCAGGTAATCAGTAAATTACCAAGTACTCAGTAAACAACCAGAGAACACAATTAACTACCCAAGAACTCAGTGAACTTCCAGAGAACTCAGTAAACTACCAACTCAGTAAACAACCAGAGATCTCAGTAAACTACCAGAGAACTCAATGAACTACCAGGAACTCAGTAAACTACCTAATAATTCAGTAAACTACCAGAGAACTCAGTAAACTTCCAGGAACTCAGTAAACTACCAGAGATCTAAGTAAACAACCAGAGATCTCAGTAAACTACCTGATAATCAGTAAACTACCAGAGAACTCAGTAAACTACCAGATAATCAGAAAACGACCAGAGAATTCAGTACTGGGTAATTCTATTCTCTGATATACTTCTATTTCAACCAGTGAAAATAAAGAATCCTCCTGGACCCCTGAGATGAATAATAATATTGTTGTCCAGAGGAGAGGAAGCCTTGGCTGTGAGGGGGAGGGAGCCGTGGAGGAAGCTGCTTCAGGAGGAGGACAAAGACAGAGTTCTGAGAGACCTAGCCAGGATACTGCCTCAACAACACCACCATACTGAGTTCAAATCATTCATTATCAGCATAAACAAGCAATGTCACTCAGTTAGGACATCTGGTGTGTGTGTGTGTGTGTGTGTGTGTGTGTGTGTGTGTGTGTGTGCACACGTGTGTGCGTGTGGCAGGATGACATTTAGAACTGGAGCAGTGCGTGGGTGTGGGGTTGAGCTGTGTGAAAAGGCCACAACACGTCACACACTGACCCGTAACACACACACACACACACACACACACACACACACACACACACACACACACACACACACACACACACACACACACACACACACACACACACACACAAACACGCACACACTCACTCACTCACTCACTTATCACTGGTTTACCATTTATATGATCCTCTCTCTCTTTCTCTCTCTCTCTTTCTCTCTCTCTTTCTCTCTCTCTCTATTTCCCTCGCTCTCTCTCTCTTTCTCTCTCTCTCTCTCTCTGTCTTTCTCTCTCTCTCTCACACACACACACACACACACACACACACACACACACACTACCCTACACTGGCTGGTCTCCAAGACAACAGAGGATGGGGGAGCAGAGTGCTAGTGAGACCCAGCTGTATCAGAGTTCTCTGGGAGGCCTGAGGGTGTGAGAGAGAGGAGAGTCAGGGGGAGAGGAGGAGAGGGGAGGAGGGGAGGATGAGAGGAGGGGAGGGGAGATGGGGAGAGTCAGGGGGAGAGGAGAGGGGAGGAGGGGAGTCAGGGGGAGAGGAGGAGACGGGAGGAGAGGAGGGGAGAGTCAGGGGGAGAGGAGGAGAGGTGAGGAGGGGAGGAGGAGAGAGTCAGGGGGAGAGGAGGAGAGGGGAGGAGGAGAGGAGGGGAGAGTCAGGGGGAGAGGAGGAGAGTGGAGGAGGAGAGAGTCAGGGGGAGAGGAGAGAGCGAGGGGAGAGGAGGAGTGGGAGAGGAGAAGAGGTGAGGAGGAGGAGGAGAGAAAGGAGGGATCCATCTCAGAGATGAGACAACAAGCTACAGCTACAACATCCATGGTCCCTCATCACCCAGCCTCTCTGACCACAGCAGCAGGTGTGTCCAGCACTGGGACTACTGGTCCCTCATCACCCAGCCTCTCTGACCACAGCAGCAGGTGTGTCCAGCACTGGGACTACTGGTGTCACTGGTTTTGTTGACTCCATGACGATGACTGGGATGTGCTTGTTGTGAGTTGTTTGGATAATAGCGTGAGCTAAATGACTAACATGCTAACGGTGCCACTACAGCCCTGGAGCTGTGTTCAGTAATGATCAGAACAATTCATACACTCACTGAGCTGAATCAATCTGGCAACGTCAAGAGGTTTTCTGGCAGTTTGAAAAGTTCCTTCCTTACTTTGATCTCATACGGGGCCTCGTAGTCGTAGGTGGCACTAGGGCACATGCCAACGCAGAACCTGAATACTCTCTTCATACCGTCACGTCATCCTGCCTCTCCCCTCTTTGAAGCAGGGTTTCCCAGGCTAGTGAGGGCTGAGCCCCTGCTGACAGCAACAGTCTGGGTTGGGAAACCCCGAGTGCTCCACACCTGACAGCCCTCAGCTCGTCAGCTCCACTAGAGGAGGCGGAGTCAGGGAGGAAAGGGGCTGAATCCCAAATCAAATACCCCAGAGGTGAACTTCACCTCTAGCCTCTAACTTCTACTTCACCTGGCTATTCTCTGTACTTCACCTGGCTATTCTCTGTACTTCACCTGGCTATTCTCTGTACTTCACCTGGCTATTCTCTGTACTTCACCTGGCTATTCTCTATACTTCACCTGGCTATTCTCTGTACTTCACCTGGCTATTCTCTATACTTCACCTGGCTAGGCTCTCTATTTTCAATGTGTTATGTGTTACAACATTACTGAAGTCAGAGGGACATACATTCAATTAAACATGTCAACAGGAAACTGCTATCCAACGTTACCAACCTCTTTCTTCCCCAATCCCCCCAAAGTTATCTCCCCAAAAAAGGCCTGATCTATGGACACATGGAAACCCTCTCCTACAGCTTCCCGGAATGGAGATCCTAGCCCCAGCAGGCCTACCTGGTCCTAGCCTAGCCCCAGCAGGCCTACCTGGTCCTAGCCTAGCCCCAGCAGGTCTACCTGGTCCTAGCCTAGCCCCAGCAGGCCTACCTGGGCCTAGCCTAGCCCCAGCAGGCCTACCTTGTCGCTGTCCACCGTGTTCTGGGAGGTGCGGGAGGCGATGGAGATGGTGTCTGGTTGGCTGCTGCCATCTCCCTGGCTGTCTGCATCTTCACCAGCATCCCTGAAGACACAACACACACACACACACACACACGCGCGCGCACACACACACACACACACACACACACACACACACAAACACACACACGGTGTTCAGATACCTTTCAGTCATGTGTTCAGGTACCTGTGGGGCCAGCTGTTGGGGTCTCACCTCTTGCTGTTGTTGCGTGGCTTGGAGGGGGTCTTGGGCATATGGATGGGCTCCTTGAGCGCCCCCTTCAGGTGGATGATCCTCTCCTGGATCACCTCCCTGATGTTCTTGATCCACTCCTGCTTGGCCTCCATACTGGTCACCTGGGGGGGAGGAGGTTCCAGAGGTCATGTCACACCTGAACATTGGGTGTGTTAAGTAGCTGAGTGTTCAGTAAGCGAATGCTCACTCTGAGCGCTGAGCGTTTTTTTTTCCACTTAACGGTCTGCTCTAACAGCGCTGAGTTGCTAGGAGACGAGAACTTTAATCACCACCTGCTGTCTTTCTGCCATTATAGCTAACGTAGGTCCAAATGGCCAGAAACATCCTTGCCGTTACAACGTTAGCTAACGTCTGCAAATGATCAAAATGGAATTTAAATGTAATGTTATTTATTTACCTTCACTTATACGTCGAAGTTCTTCTTCGGTTACAAAAACGGATGCATTTATTTTGCCATCCGACAGGCGTACCGGCATCCTTTCGGCATCCATCTTTATTTTATTTTTTTGTTCAGTGATGATGATTATGACGTGGTGTTTGGCTCAAACAGATCATAGTTCAAAACTGCTCACTTGTGCTCTGAGCAGCTCAGTTAGAGTGTAATTGAGCAACCCGTTAAGTGAATTCTGATCACTAATCGCTGACTGAGCGCTCAGCTACTTAACGCACCCACTGACTATGGATTGATGAGCAGGAAGAGTGGAGCCCGTCATTCAGGAACAGTATTGAGTGACCTGCCTATAAAGTGACCTGCCTATACTGACCTGCCTATAGTGACCTGCCTATAAAGTGAGCTGCCTATACTGACCTGCCTATACTGACCTGCCTATAGTGACCTGCCTATACTGACCTGCCTATACTGACCTGCCTATAGTGACCTGCCTATAAAGTGAGCTGCCTATACTGACCTGCCTATAGTGACCTGCCTATAGTGACCTGCCTATAAAGTGACCTGCCTATACTGACCTGCCTATAGTGACCTGCCTATAAAGTGACCTGCCTATACTGACCTGCCTATAGTGACCTGCCTATAAAGTGAGCTGCCTATACTGACCTGCCTATACTGACCTGCCTATAGTGACCTGCCTATAGTGACCTGCCTATACTGACCTGCCTATACTGACCTGCCTATAGTGACCTGCCTATAAAGTGAGCTGCCTATACTGACCTGCCTATAGTGACCTGCCTATAGTGACCTGCCTATACTGACCTGCCTATAGTGACCTGCCTATACTGACCTGCCTATACTGACCTGCCTATAGTGACCTGCCTATACTGACCTGCCTATAGTGACCTGCCTATAAAGTGAGCTGCCTATACTGACCTGCTTATACTGACCTGCTTATAGTGACCTGCTTATAGTGACCTGCCTATAGTGAGCTGCCTATAGTGACCTGCCTATAGTGAGCTGCCTATAGTGAGCTGCCTATAGTGACCTGCCTATAGTGACCTGCCTATAGTGAGCTGCCTATAGTGAGCTGCCTAAAGTGAACTGCCTATAGTGAGCTGCCTATAGTGAGCTGCCTATAGTGAGCTGCCTATAGTGAGCTGCCTATAGTGAGCTGCCTATGCAGTGAACCATCCTACCTTGAGGACAGTCTTGTTGTCAGATGACGGGGTCCTCCCGGCCCAGAGAGCAAACTTGCAGGGGTCTCCTTCAATGTGCTCCGTCACACCCAACTCCGACGTCTGGACGAACACACGCACAAACAAAAAACAGCAGTCAGTCTTCAACACTAGTGTTACTATGCTAATGAAACCTTTCCTTCATTTTAAGGATAAGTGTAATAGTGTTGCTTATTTGCTATGTCTATGCTACTATGCTACTATGGCCAGGCAAGCATCCGTAGTAGTTCTCAGGACATAAAAGGAGAGGTTGTGCAGGTCCAGTGCCGGTGTGTGATCCTGGGGTCAGTGTTATGAAAGGGAGAGTTGCTCCAGCTATGAGAGCCTCTACATCTGCTCTGACTTACCAAACATTTAACATCTGCATCTCATTATAGAGCACTTTGACACTAGGCCTCAGAACTGACTCTTTCATACTGTACTAACACCCTCACATACTAGCATCACACTAACCCTACTAACAACATCGCATACTAACAACATCACATACTAACAACATCACATACTAATAACATCACATACTAACACTCTCATACTAACACATCACATACTAAGCTCTCTCTCTCTCTCACACACACACATACACACACACACAAACACACACACACACACACACACACACACACACACACACACACACACACACACACACACACACAGACAGCCAGCCAAGTGTACCAGGAGTTTGTTCTTGTAGACGTATTTGGTGCGTCCGGCGGAGTCCTTGACCTCCTTGCTGAACACCAGCGAGATCTCAAACAGGAACAGGTGGCGGTCCCGGCCCTTGCGGATCAGGGACTTGGGGTCCCACACCTGGAAGCTGTCCTGGAGGATGAGCTCTCCCTGAGCATCCAGGTTCTCATCGAACCCTGCGAAGAGGGAGGGGACAGCGGTCAGGAGGCCGTCTGCTACAGCCCATCTCTCAGGGGGTCAGCCTGACCCGCTAAGCTAACGCCCGGGGGCTAACCCCGCTAAGCTAACGCCCGGGGGCTGACCGCCCTAAGCTTAGCTAACGCCCGGGGGCTGAACCCGCTAAGCTAACGCCCGGGGGCTGACCCCGCCAAGCTAACGCCCGGGGGCTGAACCCGCTAAGCTAACGCCCGGGGGCTGACCCCGCAAAGCTAACGCCCGGGGGCTGAACCCGCTAAGCTAACGCCCGGGGGCTGACCCCGCCAAGCTAACGCCCGGGGGCTGAACCCGCTAAGCTAACGCCCGGGGGCTGACCCCGCAAAGCTAACGCCCGGGGGCTGAACCCGCTAAGCTAACGCCCGGGGGCTGACCCCGCTAAGCTAACGCCCGGGGGCTGAACCCGCTAAGCTAACGCCCGGGGGCTGAACCCGCTAAGCTAACGCCCGGGGGCTAACCCCGCTAAGCTAACGGTCAGGAGGCCGTCTGCTACAGCCCATCTCTCAGGGGGTCAGCCTGAACCCGCTAAGCTAACGCCCGGGGGCGGGGCTCCCACCTTCCAGCATGGCGATATGCATGGCGTCGTTGGCCCTCTTGGGGACGCTCAGCATGACCTCCAGCCCGTCCTTTATCTCCCCCTTCCCCTCCTCACAGCACGTCAGCAGCTCCTGGGGGAGGGGCCACAGCGGGTCAGGACCACACAACCACACAGGACCACTCAGAACCATACAGAACCACACAGGACCACTCACAACCACTCACAACCACACAGGACCACTCAGAACCATACAGAACCACACAGGACCACTCACAACCACTCACAACCACACAGGACCACTCACAACCACTCAGACCCACACAAGACCACTCAGAACCACACAGAACCACACAGGGCAACACACAATAGCACACAATAGCAAACAAGCATCCAGCTGGGTAGAGAGTTAATAATTTTGTTGGGCATGAGGGTGAACCAGTCATTCTGAAATACTGAAACATATATTCACGAGAGAGAGAGAGAGAGAGAGAGAGAGAGAGAGAGAGAGAGAGAGAGAGAGAGAGAGAGAGAGAGAGAGACAGAGGGAGAGAGAGGTTCCTAATCCTAGTTCCTGGTTCTGGTTCTGGTTCTAGTTGATCCAGTTCAGTACCTTGAGGAGGAGCTGATACTTGGTGATCCTCTGGACAGGCTTGATCAGGTAGGAGGAGATGGAGTTGGCCAGGCCATGTCTCTGCTGGATCTCCTGCTCCCACACACACACACACACACACACACACAGCATGGAGGACACCGTGGTGATCAAAATGTTGTACATGAAAGCCATACTTGTGCTGTCAGGAGGATACAGTCATTATCCCCAAATGTTGGACCATCAGCTGGTCAGCTGCCTGGCTAGCTGAGCACACAGAAACATGTGACACTTCCGCTCCTGTGCGTCTGGGCTGCGATACACAGCTCATCACCGCCATCTACAGGCC
>NC_140242.1:4676114-4688614 GCF_949987555.1 Borostomias antarcticus | reverse complement strand
CTCTGCAGGAGTTCGTTCAGGATGGCTGCGCAGAGGAAGAAACCACACAGAAACTATTACGGTTCTACGCCCTCACAGAGGACAGAACCGCAAAGAACCCTAACACTACTAAACAACCTCCGCACAACAGACAGGGTGGAATAGTAGACACAGTAGTCATGGTGCCCTCCTGTGATTGTACAGGCCTCTGTTGACTGACCTTTGACCTGCTGCTCAGGTCCTCGTGCGTGGCTGGCCGCTCCAGGGATGCTGACATTGTTCCTGTGGATGTACTTCAAAAAGACCTCCGCGTTCCTCCTGGCCAGCGTGCATGCCTGGACACACACACACACACACACACGCACGCACACACACACACACACACACACACACACACACACACACACACACACACACACAGACACAGACACACACATGCACACACACACAGACACACACACACACACACACACAGACACAGACACACATACAATGGTCATACATGTATGTACCACCTCAATGTAGGACTGTTAGGTTTGAACCCGACCAGAGTTGAGGAGTAAGGTCAGTATTCAGCAGTTTGTTAATATATAATGTGTAATATAACAGTGTGTTAATATGTAATATCACAGCTTGTGTGAGTGTGTTGATATCTAATGTGTGTGTGTGTTTGAGAGTGTATGTGTGTGTGTGTGTGAGAGAGAGAGAGAAAGAGAGAGAGAGAGAGTGTGTGTGTGTGTGTATGTGTGTGTGTGTGTGTGACGGAGAGGCCGTCACTGGTGGCGGGCCGTGGCTGAGCGTACACACACATTCGCACCGGGCACGTTCCCCTCCCCCACACAGCTGGCTGACTCTCTATGGGTGCACACCTAGCAGTGTTGGCCTAGCGAACATTTCCTTGACATTTCACAAGTATTTCCATTAGTTCACAAATCACTCACGCACCATGTCAGTATTTTGTTATGTTCTGTGTTGTGTGGGTTGTTGGGTTGTCTCACGTATCTCTCTGTCTCCAGACGGACTTGCTAGGGGAGGTCCTATAGAAGAGTGGCCAGAGCAAACCGGAGCAGAGGGGGGAGGAGGCTTATATGGAGACCGGGGTGGGCGGGGCCAACCGCGGATCATTCCATTCATGTCATGTGGCAATTAGTAGCCTTTTGTGTGTTTGTTTGTTTCCTTCTGTTTAGCAGGAATTTACTTTGTGAATGTGACTTCTATGGGGCCTGGAATTGTGGTAGTATTTCTATGCTGATTAGATTGTTTCATTGGGTATGTTTGATGTGTAAAATCTGTTATGTAGTACAGATGGTAGAGTCTGGTGGGAGGGGCGTGTAGGATTTAAGCAGCCTCACTACAGACCTAAGGGGGAAGTTCTTTTGTTTGACTGGGAGGGCTAGGCTATACCATGCGGTTAGCCTAGCTCAGCTGTTGTTTTGTCCTGTTGGAGCACTGAAATAAACACCCTTGCACCTTGCGACGTTGCCATCATTGGAGAAGAAGTTGGTTTTGAACCCTTTTTGTGACATTTTGGTGGCAGTGGTGGGATGGCAAGTCGCAAGCCAGTGCCTCCAGCGGGCCGGAAAAAGACCAGGACCGGGCTTCGTTCAAGTAGGAAGACAACGTCCAAGGAGGAGGAGCAATGGGAATCCGCTGAGGGGGAGGACGTGGAGCCAGGGCCGCAGGCCGCCAGCTCCAGCCCACGCAGGTCAGGCCCAGCTGAGCCGGCCTTTGACCCCAGCCTGACATCCCTTGTTCGGGACTTCCTGGCCATCCAGCAGAGGAGAGATGGAGAGCTGATGGAGGAACTTCGAGGCCTCCGGTTGACTCTCCAGCAGTCCGGAAGAGCGGAACCGTCAACCATCGATGAGAGCCCTAGACAGGGCCTTCCAACTCCAGCCCCAAGACGAGGGGAAACAACAGAACACCGGCAAGGACGTCTAGGACGTCTAGAAAGCAACATTGACAGTGCAGGGGTCTTTCGGGGAAAGGAACCCAAGATGCCAACTTATCAGCAGGGTGAGGACATGGAAAACTATCTCCTGCGGTTTGAGAGAATGGCACACACGTGGCAGTGGCCAGAGACTGAGTGGGCATGCCGGGTAGTCCCACTGTTGACTGGCAAAGCCCTAGAGGCCTACACCGCCATGGACGAGGAGCAGTCCAACAACTACTCAGACCTAAGGGAGGCGCTGTTGCTCAAGTTTGACATTTCACCTGAGACTTACCGCCAACGTTTCAGAGCAACATCAACACCACCGGGGGAATCACCGATGGAGAGCTACCACCGCCTGAAAGGGCTCTACCGACGCTGGATCCTTCCCGAGAGGAAGACAAAGGATGTGATCGGTGAGACCATCATTATGGAGCAGTTGCTGAAGCTCCTGCCGTCAGAGACTCGGACCTGGGTACGGGAGCATGAGCCGCAAGATGGGCTCACTGCTGCCAAGCTGGCCCTGCAGTACCTCAACGCCCGAAGAGGACCTGCGCCACGTCCTGCCACCTTCACTCCAAAGCCTGCCAGAGACTCAAGGGAAGTAGTAACACCGTACACCCGAGGGGGGGGCAACTCTTGGAGGGGGGAGGTCAGACAGCAGACGGGGAACAGACAGCCTGGGGGGGGATTTATCTGTTATTACTGTGACCAGGAAGGGCATAAAGCTAATGTTTGTCCTGTGAAGAAATCCAAAATGGCAGGTTTATGTTCTGTCCCAAGAGCCGCGGATTATGTGAAAGATGGGGGGGGGAGGAGAGCGATGTAGGGGAGAAGGCAGGTCTGCTCCCTGTTCATGTTAATGGGCAACCCCTCACCGCCATGCTGGATACTGGTAGCTCACTGTCACTGATCAGGAAGAATAGTGTTCCTGCACATAGTATTGACTACGGTCACCAGACCATGGTTGAGTGTGTTCACGGTGATCAGAAGCGCCATCCCACGGCAGAACTCACTGTAGACGTCCAGGGCCAGGCCTACCTTCTCAGAGTAGGGGTGGTGGATAACCTGCCATTTGAGATGGTGTTGGGGAGGGACGTACCAGTGTTATGTGAGCTAGTGAGGACAACTGCAAGCAGTCAGAAGATAGCAACGGCAGCACAACCAGCCATGAATGTGACTTGTATGACTGTTACTCGTTCACAGACCAAGGCGGTGGGAGGGGAAAAGGCTGGTTTAGAGCCCCTCCCAGACATTTGTGATAGCCTCTGTGAGGGTGCTAGCAAAGGGCCCAGAAAGCCACGCCGACAGCGGCGGCTAGAGAAGATCTTAGGCTCCCCTGTCCCTGATAGTGCAGATGGTCTGAAGGTGACCTGGGATGTGCCAGGGGATGTAGGGGCCCTGCAGAAAACTGATTCCTCAGTAGTGAGCATCCTGTATGAGAAGGCATTAGCTGGGGTGGATAAGACGGTGACTGTAGGTGGGAAAGTGTTTAGTATGGAGAACGACCTGCTTTACCATGGGGTAGACCCAGAAGATAGGAGGTTGGTGGTGCCCTCTAGCTGCAGACAGCTGGTTCTCCATCTTGCACACACCATTCCATGGGCAGGACACATAGGACACTACAAAACCATATCTCAGGCTGCGCGCACGGTTTTACTGGCCTGGCATGTACACTGATGTACGCACATACTGCAACACATGTCCCACCTGCCAGCTTACAAGCCCTGTCCGCCAGTCTGACCGAGCCTCTCTCCATCCACTGCCAGTCATTTCCACTCCATTCCAGCGCATAGCCATGGACATCGTAGGACCGCTGGAGAAGAGCAGTTCAGGGTATCAGTATATCCTAGTGATATGCGACTATGCCACACGGTTCCCTGAAGCTTTCCCCCTGCGCTCCATTACCACCCCCAAAGTGATCAGTGCACTTGTCCAACTCTTCTCTCGTGTAGGCATACCGGTGGAGATCTTAACCGACCAAGGGACCAACTTCACATCCAAGCTGATGGGTCAGCTCCACAAGCAACTGGGGATCAAGGGGATCCGGACAACCCCCTACCATCCCCAAACGGACGGGCTTGTGGAGCGTTTCAACCAGACCCTGAAGCGGATGTTGAAGAAGTTTGTGTCCGAAACTGGTAAAGACTGGGACAAGTGGCTGCCATTCCTTCTGTTTGCCTACAGGGAGGTGCCGCAAGCATCAACAGGCTTCTCCCCTTTCGAACTCCTCTATGGCTGGCCGGTTCAGGGGCCCCTGGACATGTTGAGAGGAAGCTGGGAGGGGGCTGAGGGGACGTCGACTGGGCAGGGAGTGGTCCAGTACATCCTCCAGATGCGAGACCGGCTCCAGAAGTACCGGGAGGAGGCGGCGGTCAACCTCCAGGCAGCCCAGAGGTCTCAGAAGACCTGGTATGACAAGCAAGCCCGCCAGCGGGAGCTCAAGCCGGGCCAAAGAGTCCTTCTCCTGCTCCCCTCCTCAACCAGCAAGCTCCTTGCCAAATGGCAAGGCCCGTACACGGTTGGGAAGAAGATGGGGCCTGTCACCTATGAGGTGCTGCATCCGGAGAGGGGGAAGGCCAGCCAGACCTACCATGTAAACCTGTTGAAGCGCTGGAAAGAGAGAGAGGAGGTATCTCTCTTCGTGCGCCACGTTGAGGAGGAGGATGACTCGGAGGGGGTCGTGGAGGCCTGGAAAGGAGTGGGTGAGTTGGCTGTGTCTCATCTCTCTGTCGTCCAGCAGGCTGACCTTCAGCGGGAGTTTGCACAGTATCCAGCAGTCTTTCGCCAGGGGCCGGGGAGGACTCGGGTTCTGGAACACATTGTACGGCTGAAGCCTGGTGAGCGGCCGGTGCGTCAACGTCCCTATCGTGTCCCAGAGAGCATGGTGGGGGCTCTAAAGGAGGAGATTGGGACAATGAGAGAGATGGGGGTCATTGAACCATCGGACAGTGAGTGGAGTAGCCCCAAAGTGATTGTTCCCAAGAAGGATGGGTCTCTCCGGATATGTATAGACTTTCGCAAACTGAATGCTGCCTCCCTGTTTGATGCGTATCCTATGCCCAGGGTAGATGACCTCCTGGAGAAGATTGGCAGAGCCAGCTACATCACCACCCTGGATCTGTGCAAGGGGTACTGGCAGGTGCCCCTTGACGAGCAGTCAAGGCCCTTGACAGCCTTCAGGACCCCGCTGGGGCTCTACCAGTTCACGGTCATGCCGTTTGGACTGCATGGGGCCCCAGCAACCTTCCAGAGGCTGATGGACCGTGTGCTGCAGGACTGTGATGACTGCTGCGCAGCCTACCTGGATGATGTTGTGGTCTTCAGCTACACCTGGGAGGACCACCTGCGACACCTTGGCCGGGTCCTGGGGAAGATCGCGGGTGCTGGGCTCACTCTGAATCTGCAGAAGTGCGAGTGGGCGCGGGAGGAAACCCAGTACCTGGGCTACCAGCTGGGGCGAGGTGAGGTCAGGCCACAGGTGGATAAGGTGGAGGCCATCCGGTGCAGCCCTCGTCCCCGGACCAAGACCCAGGTGAGGTCTTTCCTCGGGCTGGTGGGGTGGTATCGGAGGTTCATCCCCCAGTTTGCCTCCATTGCTGTCTCACTCACCAACCTCACCGCCAAGGCAGCCAGCAACCCTGTGCAGTGGACTGGGGAGTGCGAGGCGGCCTTCCAAACACTAAAGGCCCATCTCTGTGCTGAGCCAGTCCTCCAGAGCCCTGACTTCCAGCGACGGTTCCTGGTCCAGGTGGATGCCTCTGGGGTGGGCATTGGTGCAGTACTGGCCCAGGGGGATGCAGGTGAGGAGAGGCCTGTTCTCTACCTGAGCCGGAAGCTCCTGCCTCGGGAGACGAGGTATTCTACCATCGAAAAGGAGTGCCTGGCCATCAAGTGGGCCCTGGACAGTCTGCGCTATTACCTCTTGGGGAGAGAGTTTGACCTCGACACTGACCACCGGGCACTTACCTGGATCCAGACGATGAAGGACCGGAACTCCAGGGTGACCCGGTGGTATCTGGAGCTGCAGCCTTTCCGGTTCTGTGTCCGCCACAAGCGGGGAAAAGACAATGTCACGGCTGACTACCTCTCCCGGCTTCCGGACCTCGTTGCCGCTGGAGAGGAGGGTGGTAATGTGACGGAGAGGCCGTCACTGGTGGCGGGCCGTGGCTGAGCGTACACACACATTCGCACCGGGCACGTTCCCCTCCCCCACACAGCTGGCTGACTCTCTATGGGTGCACACCTAGCAGTGTTGGCCTAGCGAACATTTCCTTGACATTTCACAAGTATTTCCATTAGTTCACAAATCACTCACGCACCATGTCAGTATTTTGTTATGTTCTGTGTTGTGTGGGTTGTTGGGTTGTCTCACGTATCTCTCTGTCTCCAGACGGACTTGCTAGGGGAGGTCCTATAGAAGAGTGGCCAGAGCAAACCGGAGCAGAGGGGGGAGGAGGCTTATATGGAGACCGGGGTGGGCGGGGCCAACCGCGGATCATTCCATTCATGTCATGTGGCAATTAGTAGCCTTTTGTGTGTTTGTTTGTTTCCTTCTGTTTAGCAGGAATTTACTTTGTGAATGTGACTTCTATGGGGCCTGGAATTGTGGTAGTATTTCTATGCTGATTAGATTGTTTCATTGGGTATGTTTGATGTGTAAAATCTGTTATGTAGTACAGATGGTAGAGTCTGGTGGGAGGGGCGTGTAGGATTTAAGCAGCCTCACTACAGACCTAAGGGGGAAGTTCTTTTGTTTGACTGGGAGGGCTAGGCTATACCATGCGGTTAGCCTAGCTCAGCTGTTGTTTTGTCCTGTTGGAGCACTGAAATAAACACCCTTGCACCTTGTGACGTTGCCATCATTGGAGAAGAAGTTGGTTTTGAACCCTTTTTGTGTGTGTGTGTGTGTGTGTGTGTGTGTGTGTGTGTGTGTGTGTGTGTGTGTGTGTGTGTGTGTGTGTGTGTGTGTGTGTGTGTTAATATCTAATGTGTGTGCGTGTGTTAACATCTAATGTGTGTGTGTGTTAATATCTAATGTGTGTGTGTGTGTGTGCGCGTGCGTGCGTGTGTGTGCGTATGCGTGTGTGTGCTCATGTCTGCTGTGTGACCTTGAGGAAGGCCTCTTTCTGCTCCAGGTGCTTGCTGATGAGGGGGAGGACGTGGTCCGTCTCCGCCAGACCGCCCAGCTTGTCATGACCTCCACACCAGTCCTCATCCCTCCGGTACTCCTGCTCCAGGCTCTCCAGCACGCTGCACACCTGGACAACACACACACAGGGAGTATACACACCACACACACACACACCCACACACAACCACACACACATGAAGTATACACACACAACCACACACACACACACACACATGAAGTATACACACAAAACCACAGAGCAATATCACGTATAAACAGCTTGTCGGAGTCTACAACACACCTTGCCTTAAAATGTCTTCCTCTAAGTAGTCATCTCCCTACAGACCGTCTCTAATCTCCCTACAGACCATCTCTAATCTCTCTACAGACCATCACTAATCTCCCTACAGACCATCACTAATCTCCCTACAGACCGTCTCTAATCTCCCTACAGACCGTCTCTAATCTCCCTACAGACCATCACTAATCTCCCTACAGACCGTCTCTAATCCTCCTACAGACCATCTCTAATCCTCCTACAGACCATCTCTAATCTCCCTACAGACCGTCTCTAATCCTCCTACAGACCATCTCTAATCTCCCTACAGACCATCACTAATCTCCCTACAGACCATCTCTAATCTCCCTACAGACCATCTCTAATCTCCCTACAGACCATCTCTAATCTCCCTATAGACCATCTCTACTCTCCCTACAGACCATCTCTAATCTCCCTACAGACCATCTCTAATCTCCCTATAGACCATCTCTAATCTCCCTACAGACCGTCTCTAATCTCCCTATAGACCATCTCTAATCTCCCTACAGACCATCTCTAATCTCCCTACAGACCATCTCTAATCTCCCTACAGACCATCTCTAATCTCCCTACAGACCATCTCTAATCTCCCTACAGACCGTCTCTAATCTCCCTACAGACCGTCTCTAATCTCCCTACAGACCGTCTCTAATCTCCCTACAGACTGTCTCTAATCTCCCTATAGACCATCTCTAATCTCCCTACAGACCATCTCTAATCTCCCTACAGACCGTCTCTAATCTCCCTATAGACCATCTCTAATCTCCCTACAGACCGTCTCTAATCTCCCTACAGACCGTCTCTAATCTCCCTACAGACCGTCTCTAATCCTCCTACAGACCGTCTGTAATCTCCCTATAGACCATCTCTAATCTCCCTACAGACCATCTCTAATCTCGCTACAGACCGTCTCTTATCACCAGCTCACAGCAGCGGCGGGCCAGCCAGCGCCCCCTACCTGCTCGGAGGTCTTGTAGAAGGCCACGGAGGCGTTGACCAGCTTCAGCCGGTCCTCCATCTTCAGCATGAGCTGCTGCCAGTGCAGGGCCACCTTCTCAGCACAGCCCCGGATGGCGTCGGGGTCGAAGTGCCCCGCCTGCAGCATCACCTCCGCCTTCTGCTGCACCTGCAGGGCACTCTGGTGGGTCTTCTGGAGAGAGTTGGCATGGAACAGAGACTGAGGGAGGAGAGGAGGAGGAGAGAAGAGGAGAGGAGGGGAGAGGAGGAGAGGAAGAGATATGATAGAAAAGGAGAAGGAGAGGTTATCCAGTAGGTTAGTTTCATTCCCTGATCAACGATGCCAAAGCCTGAGAAATGTTCATCAAGTGAAATATAAATGAAGAGGGAGTGATGATAGTGTCTAATGAGAGACTTGAGGACAGGTGACACATCGTTATCTGCAGCGCTGTAAAGATAATGACCTCCACATCTTCCCTGCATGCTCCCAGCATCTGAGCCAGTCCTCAACATCAGCCCTCCTCCTCTTCCTCCTCCTTCTCCTCCTCCTCCTCCTCCAGATCTCCCCCCCCCCCCCCCCCTCACATGTGCTGTGTTCTAGTCAGGAAGGATTCAGTTATAATTGTGTCTGTTTGCCTGCTTCACTGGGCTCGACAGCATGACAAAGGAAACAATAAATCAACATTTAAGAGACCCAGAATGCATTTCTACTGGAGCACTAAATCTTGTAGAATTCGCCCCAGACAGGCGTCTACCATGTTGCTCTTCCGCTGCCAAACCCAGCCGTGATTTATCTGCTGAGATGCAGGAGGACAGGCCTGAACCCAGAGAGAGCAGCAGGCCGACCTGCTCTCTTACAATAATACTATACTCAGACTAGCAGTTCCACTAATAGTTGTTGTAATGGATTCTTACTTCTCTAAAGAGAGAAAAGAATTGATATTGGTGAGGTGCTGGAGAGGTTAGGTGATATATGAAAAATGTTTTTGATTAGGGGACACTGAGGTGTGCTGGCTCTCAAACAGTTTGTTGGCAAATAGATTTGACAACTGGACAATGGAATACCTTGCACAGCAAATGCAGTATCCAACAGTTCGCTCATGGCTAGCTAGCAATGGTACAGCTATGGGATTAGCTCATTTGGGTTGCTGTCAATGCTGCCACTCTTATGTTGCTATAGCCTACAATTATCAGAACGATATGAACATTCAGTTGAAAGTTTTCCATCCACCCATCCATCACTGGATGAGGAATAAGCACCGCAAAGCGATCAATTCTCACGCAAGCAGGAGCCAGGCTGTAAATGGTAAATGGTAAATGGACTGCACTTATACAGCACTTTTCCACCTTAGCGCCACTCAAAGCGCTTTACAATGGCCTCTCATTCACCCATTCACACACACATTCACACACCAATGGCGGTAGCTGCCATGCAAGGTGCTAACCTGCTCATTGGGAGCAATTTGGGGTTAGGTGTCTTGCTCAAGGACACTTCGAAATGTGGACAGTCGGAGCTGGGATTCGAACCACTGACCCTTTGATCATTGAACGACCCGCTCTACCAACTGAGCTACAGCCGCTAGGCTGTGGGTTTCTCCGATCCGGTGTTGCGACCCAGTCTCTAGAAATGTTTTGGACGAGTTGCCAACAGTTTGCGCCTCCAGCCAATCTGCGCGCCTGCCTATGCCGTAGCCTGACGTGCTCAAAAAGTATTTATGTCAGCTTAGATATTTATAGTAGATGGCTAGAATCAAGACAAATAGACGAACAGTTTGATGTATAATATGTCCCATAATACTTTCGGATGTATTATATTAAGGAGCTACGAACACACAAAAAGTCTCCAATGGCACAGGGAAGAGAAACACAGACATCAACGCCGACTCAATCGGCCTTCACTGTGGTAAATCTGGAATGTGATTGGTAATAAATGCTGCATGTAGTTAAATAAAGTGTTATTCAGTTTTTCATATGCTAAAATTGACTGTAAATCCACTTTAAAGCTGATATTTCAAATAATAACTGACTGAGGGAAGGTGCCCCCCGGCGCCCATGGGCGGTTCGCCTCTCTTCCTCCTGTCCTCCTCAGTTTTTTGAGTCACCAGCCAACACTGATATATATATATATATATAATATATCTAATACTATACTCAGACTAACAGATCCACTTACATACATATCTAATACTATACTCAGACTAACAGATCCACTTACATACATATCTAATACTATACTCAGACTAACAGATCCACTTACATACATATCTAATACTATACTCAGACTAACAGATCCACTTACATACATATCTAATACTATACTCAGACTAACAGATCCACTTACATACATATATAATACTATACTCAGACTAACAGATCCACTTACATACATATCTAATACTATACTCAGACTAACAGATCCACTTACATACATATCTAATACTATACTCAGACTAATAGATCCACTTACATACATATCTAATACTATACTCAGACTAACCACAACTCCCCCTACATACTCTAATGGCCCGTACAGACTACACAATATTTTTCTTTTACAATGGTCACCATGTCAGATTAGGCAATCACAGCTGCATAAATTCTTGCTGTGTCATGGCCGGGACACTGGCAACACTACACGAATGACCGACCGTGACAAATCATTGTATGCTGTTTTTCACAACCATGTGCGTCATTGCATGAGTTCGGGTAGTTCAGTCAGGAAATTGTCAGTCATGCAAGTATTGTATGCACTGTATTCAAGCTTTATTTATACTCAAAATTGTACTCAAATATTTCCCAGTTCCTGGCAGAATCTGACTCCCCTTCACTATCTTTGAGTTTTGAGTTATCTTTTGAATGCCGAAACCATGATACTGTACATAGGTTACCACAACTATTATATTAACAGTTGATACTGACTAGGCAGGAAAAAACAAAACATTCTGACATGCTAGACTTTTCGTTGGGATGTCGTAGATGCCCAGATGCCAAAGCACTAATCTTCGATCATGTCACACTACAAGGCTTTTCGTCATTCCCAAAGTTCATAATCGGGCTGGACACTGTCTGCGAAAAGTCGGTCCAAAATCGGTCTGAATTTGTGTAGTCTGTACAGGTTATAATACTAACTAGTCAGACTAAACCAGCGAGGGAACAACTGTCTAATGCTCTCCAATCAGAATGTGCAATAACCATTTCCAAAGATCTTTAGTTTTTCCTTTGGATGGAGAAGTGAGTATAAGATGTTAGTTCTATTCTGTGATGATCTAACTCCATGTTAGTTCTATTATCTGATGATCTAACTCCATGCTGAGTTCTATTCTGTGATGATCTGATTCCATGTTGTTCTATTCTGTGATGATCTAACTCCTGACCTCCAGTTCTCCCCCGGCTATGCTCCTTTACAGCTGATGGACGACAACATGAACGCTGACTGGCCAAATGTGACTGCAGCCGGAGCAGAACAGCCTCCATAAACCATCCAGCACAGCGGAGCGACGCAGCCCAGCTCTACTGATTGTTTCCTGTGGAAAAACTCACCTCTTGAAGAGGCACTACCAGAATCCTCCCTCTCAAGCACCTATTGTATTAACATTTAGACAGGGTTCGGCGAGTAGTAGTACACTGACCACCTCCCGTATGTTAAATGCAATTATTGTAAGTTGCTTTGGATAAACGTCTCTGCTAAATGACTGTGATGAACCAGGTCGGCTCTACAAGCGCCGTTTGAACTAGCTCTGGGTCTCAGGCAGGCAGAGTGTGTGTGTGTGTGTGTGTGAGTGTGTGTGTGTGTGTGAGTGTGTGTGAGTGTGTGTGTGTGTGTGAGAGTGTGTGTGTGTGAGTGTGTGCGTGTGAGAGAGTGTGTGTGTGTGTGCGCCGTTTGAACTAGCTCTGGGTCTCAGGCAGGCAGAGTGTGTGTGTGTGTGTGTGTGAGTGTGTGTGTGTGTGTGAGTGTGTGTGAGTGTGTGTGTGTGTGTGAGAGTGTGTGTGTGTGAGTGTGTGCGTGTGAGAGAGTGTGTGTGTGTGTGTGTGTGTGTGTGTGTGTGTGTGTGAGAGCGTGTGTGTGTGTGAGAGTGTGTGTGTGTGTGTGTGTGTGTGTGTGTGAGAGCGTGTGTGTGTGAGAGTGTGTGTGTGTGTGAGTGTGTGTGTGAGTGGTTACCTCGATGGCCAGCTGGAACTGT
>NC_140242.1:4661114-4671114 GCF_949987555.1 Borostomias antarcticus | reverse complement strand
CTCAGCTCCTCCCCGCTCAGCTCGCTCACCTGCCGTACCAGGTCCTCACTCCACGCCTCCAGCTCCGCCGTCACCTGGCCACACACAGCCTATCAGAGTCCACCAACACTGACCCCCCTCGCCCTGACGCTGCCTGCCCCAACACTGACCCCCCTCCCCCTGACGCTGTCCTGCCCCAACACTGACCCCCCTCCCCCTGACGCTGTCCTGCCTCAACACTGACCCCCCCCCCCCCCCCCCCCCCTCTCCTCTGCATCCGTCAGCGTCAACATTTTACCGTCAAAAACCTCTGCAATTCTCTAGCGTTGGACGCTGGTGTTGAGCGCGATGCGAAGGCTGCAGTGGAGCCGCTGTCATTAATCACACTAGACTCATCTCCTCAGCGGCTGACGGTCAACGCTGATGGACCCAATGGATCCCAGCGGTTAGGCTCCTCCTCCCCCCTAAGCCCCTCCCCCCACACGGCGCGGGCTGGCTGCCCACCTCGATGGTGTACTGCTCGAAGATACGCAGCTGCAGGAAGATGTCCAGCTTGATCTTCCTCTCGTGGAAGAGCTCCTCCATCTGGCCCTGCGCCTCCTCCAGCTGCTGCAGGACCCCCTCCATGTGGGAGATGGAGCTGCTGTGGGGAGTCTTGTTAGTCGACAGGGCAGCATCCCTGGATAGAGAGAGAGAGAGAGAGAGGGAGAGAGAGAGAGAGAGAGAGAGAGAGAGAGAGGGGGGGGGGATAGAGAGAGAGGGGGAGAGACAGACAGAGAGAGGGAGAGAGAGAGGGAGAGAGAGAGAGAGAGAGGGGGGGGATAGAGAGAGAGAGAGGGGGAGAGACAGACAGAGAGAGGGAGAGAGAGAGGGAGAGAGAGAGAGAGCTGACTAAAGGTCATACTGCAGGTTATGGCTGAGGGTCTGGTGAGGGTCTGGTGAGGGTCTGGTGAGGGTCTGGTTAGGGTCTGGTGGAGGTCTGGTGAGAGTCTGGTGAGGGTCTGGTGAGGGTCTGGGGGTCAGGGGTCTGGGTGAGGGTCTGGTGAGGGTCTGGTGAGGGTCTGGGGGTCAGGGGTCTGGGTGAGGGTCTGGTGAGGGTCTGGGGGTCAGGGGTCTGGGTGAGGGTCTGGTGAGGGTCTGGGGGTCAGGGGTCTGGGTGAGGAGGTACCTGAGCTGCTGGATGAGGTCCTCTCCCTCCTTGATGACGTTGAGCGTGGCCTCCAGCGTGGCCGTCTGCTGCTGCTGGAACTGCTGGATCAGCTCCTGGACCGACTCCACCGAGTCACAGCACACCTCCTCCAGGAGCTCCTTCTGAAGATCCTCCATCCACGTCCACAGCTGGGGAGAGAGGGAGGCAGGGAGGGGAGACAGAGTGAGAGAGTTTGAGAGAGAGAGTGAGACCTTTAGTAATCTCTTTATTGATGTAATTAAATAAAATTAAAATCAAGGATCAGGCCATTTCACAGCATACACATAAATTATCAAAACAATAATAATCTAAACCAAGTTCACATCTCCTACAACACATATACCACACATTAAAAGGCCAGCAGTAGCATATTATTATCTACCGTACATAACCCCTCCCCCACCCCATACTTGCCCAGAAACTCCTCCAAATTGGAGATCATTTAAAAAAAGGTGAACTCAACCCTAAATCGAGCTGCAACCAGCCCCCTGACCACCAGTTCTGGGTCCTTCCAGCTGCGTCGGGGGGACACCCCCGGTGGAAACACCCGCGACCACCTCGACGCTGACAGACCGGCCAGCGAGTCCACGTGCAAGACCTTGACCGTGACATTGTACAGTGCTTTCCTGGACACACCACCGAAGTGGCCCAGCACAGGTACCCCAAAGGCCAGAAGGGCCCCGTCCTCCTCCACCTGCTCCTCCACTCCTGCAGCCACCCACAACTGAGGAAAAAGCAGCCTCCTCTGTGACGCTCCGCCGACCACCTCTCTCTATGGTGTATGGAAACGAAGGTGATGCACTGTAAATGATTTTGACAACAGACCCTGTGAATTATTGTGTTGTTTATTAGTTTCTTAGAAAGATTATTTTGCTATAAAGCTAGCTTATTTGAAACATACAGTGCATGTTTGAAATGAGGGAGATGGTATTTTTGTGGACAGTATGTTTTCATTGAATAAGGCCCCACTCAGTGTAAAGTGTGTCTCGGGGGAAAAATAAATTGAAATTGAAAAAGGTGGCACAGTAAATGGCTGTATTTAATGTAATATAATCAGAGGTACACATAAGGACAACATTGGATTTTGCACTTCAGGCTAGTTATTGCAATGACTGTTCCAATGCCATGTTTCCAAATACAACAAGACCACTCATGCTGTCCTCATCCTCACAGCATTCCTCCTCTACATCACCAAACACCTCGGACACAGTGCTCAGTATTGCCTGGGCTTCATCAACCTGGAACACCTCGGACACAGTGTTCAGTATTGCCTGGGCTTCATCAACCTGGAACACCTCGGACACAGTGTTCAGTATTGCCTGGGCTTCATCAACCTGGAACACCTCGGACACAGTGTTCAGTATTGCCTGGGCTTCATCAACCTGGAACACCTCGGACACAGTGTTCAGTATTGCCTGGGCTTCATCAACCTGGAACACCTCGGACACAGTGTTCAGTATTGCCTGGGCTTCATCAACCTGGAACACCTCGGAAACAGTGTTCAGTATTGCCTGGGCTTCATCAACCTGGAACACCTCGGACACAGTGTTCAGTATTGCCTGGGCTTCATCAACCTGGAACACCTCGGACACAGTGTTCAGTATTGCCTGGGCTTCATCAACCTGGAACACCTCGGACACAGTGTTCAGTATTGCCTGGGCTTCATCAACCTTCAAAACTTGTACATTGAAAAAAATGTCAACCAATGTGAAAAGTCCACTGCTAGAATCAAGCACTTCTTGGACAATCTGTGCTCCTGTGTTGCTTGCAGCTTGTGTTGAATAAACTGAGAGTGCCCCACTAAGTCATTGCTGTGTCATGTGATGGATTATGCTCTCTAAGCGTTCCCGAAGAATGTTTCTCTGTTCATCTGTGACAGTTCTTTCTTTATTGACAATATCATCCCCTGCATGTTTCTCTAGTGGACTTGCATGTCCATCACAGGTGGGTAGACAGTCACACGCTAATGCACAGAAGCTACAACATGCATGTTTGGGTTCAAAAGGCTTTGTGTTCTCGCCATCGAACAGATGCAGAAGTTTGACTCTCATGCACCTTTTTGTTTCAGTGACATGCTGGAGCATTTCATCAGATATTCATTGTAGTTGTCTGCCGTGGTACAAAATAACTGAACGTGCCTGAGACCCATCTCGCCCTGCTCTTCCGAAGGCTTGCATGTAGGCCTCAAGGTTTCTTGGGGGCCCATAGTTGACAATATGGTTGACACCCTTGAAATCAACACCCATTCCAAGTGATGAAGTGGCAATTACAACTCTGAGAACAGACATTGGGTCTTTGAGTGAGTTAATAATGTGCAGTTGTATGTCCTCTGGTGTCTCTGAATGGTACATCTCCACCAGTCTATTTGCAGACACATCTTTGGCACCTACTGGGTAACATGCACTCTTGCCCAAGGTGAGTCTGAAAACATCTGACAGCAGCGAGCACTCAGCTATACTCTTACAGTATATGACCACCTTTCCTGTTCTTGGGCCCTTGCTTTCCAGCTCGCGGCAAAGCCATGCAAAAGTGTTGGTGTTGGCTGGATCAGAGACACTTTTATGGTAGCAAGCCTGATGTTGTCCTGGTTTGGGCTTTTAACAAGCTCTACACAGTTTTGTATTCCAAGATTCTTCCTCAACTTCTGTCTCATTGCTTTGAAATCTGTGGCAGTAGTTGCCAGGAGAGACAGCACTGGGTAAAAGAGATCTTAGTTCACCAAGTTTTCCACCCCACTCTCTGAAAGGAGCTTCACTCCCCTGTCCTCCCCTGTAAAAACAAACAGGACAACGAGTGATTAGCCAAAGGGATTAACATAGGCCTAGTTGACTTTGCTAGTGTCAAACTGCACACAATACAGTAATGTTAGCTATAAAATAAATTGTAAATTAGCTGGAGAGATGGTTAATCGTAATTTGCTCTTACCAGTGGATAGCCGTATGAACTTCATCCACAGCTATCCCCACGATCGCTCTTGAAGTGTGGTTGTTTGCAGGACGGCTCTCCATCTATCGTTGCCAACAAATGTTTCAGGAGATCCGTATATACGTAATGGAGTACTGGCCAGCAGCTATTTTCTCGTCCATGCCTGGATCTTGCCCAGCGTACGCTGCAGCTACCCCCATTGACTGCAGGGTTTTCACCTGGTCCTCCATGATGGCGACCAAGGGAGACACAACCAAAACAATGGCATCTTCGCACCATTTCTCTTTGTTCAGCCTTGCTAGCTCACTGTAGACGATAGGCCATGCTTGGAATATTAAACTTTTTCCATAACCGGTGGGCAAACATGCAAGGACGTCCCTATTAGACAGCAAATGTTGTAAGCATATTCTTTGTATATCTTTACAACCATCCACCAAAAGAACCAAGCAAGCCTGCCTTATCGCACGATCCAACTCCTCGTCAAAACTTGCCATTTTCAGCGTGTATGTTGCTAGCTCGCCTCGGAGGTTGTTGTTTCACGTAGTGAAGGGGACTTTAAAAACGGTAACACGCAGGTAGGGGGAGGAGTCTGGATCGAATCTGATTGGTGCCGAATCAGATTAATTTGCGTCACCACTGATTGGGTAGTGTGACAACGAATGACAAGGTTTATTGCCAAAACCTACATCCATTGAGTCAGACTAATCAGGCCCTGACCACCCTCTGAAGGTACAGGACAGCCGGTCTCAGCCAATGGTGCCCAGACCAGAAAGGGTTGATCAGTCTCTTTTGACCTCCCTCAGAAGCTGGTCAGGCGGCTCCAGCACGCTGAACCGATGCAAGAGCATCGAGGCAACCAGATTGTTCACCACCAGAGTCCTCCCCCTGTACGACAGCTGTGGCAGGACCCATGTCCAGTGAGACAACCGAGCACATATCTTTTCCAAGAGTCCCTCCAATTCTTACTCTGAAACTCCTTGCTCCCCAGATAAACCCCCAAGCACTTAAGGCCCTCCCGGCTCCACTCCAGCCCTGCTGGTAGGGTGAGGCGCCTCTGGTTTCCCCACCACCCTAGCACCTACCTCTCACACTTCTCCCAATTTACCTTGGCCGATGAAGCCTTCTCATACATTGCAAGGCCCTCTAAGAGTGTCTGGACATCATCCTGGCGTTCTAGGAACACTGTTATGTCGTCTGCATATGCAGACACTGCTAAGGAAACGCCCTGTTCCCTCCCTGTAAAGGACAGCCCTGTCAGTCTCCTCCTAAGCATGGCCAGGAGAGGCTCTATGGCCACGGTGTAGAGCAGCCTGGATAGGGGGCACCCCTGCCTGATCCCCCTATGGACCCCCACTGGGCGACTAAGTCCCCCCCCACCCCTGCCTGATCCCCCTATGGACACCCACTGGGCGACTAAGTCCCCCCCCCCACCCCTGCCTGATCCCCCTATGGACACCCACTGGGCGACTGAGTCCCCCCCTCCACCTTTAGCGTGACTGCAGCCTCTTTGTAGAGAAGCTTAACCCAGTTAATGAAAGTAGTGCCCATCCCAAAAGCTCCAAGAGTTTGAAACATGTAACCATGATCAACCCTATCAAAGGCTTTCTCCTGATCAACAGAAAACAGACCAACATCTACTTCCTGCAGCTTTGACAGATCAATCACGTCCCTGATCAGAAACAAGTTGTCCATAATAGTCCGGCAAGGTACCCGGTAAGTCTGTCTGCGGTGCACAATGCTCCCCACACAGCCTTATAGTCTGTTAGCAAGGCTCTTTGCAATGATCTTGTAGTCCAGACAGAGTAGTGATACAGGCCTCCAGTTCTTCAGAAGTCTTTTTTGGGCAGCTGTGTCAGAACTGCCCATGTGCAACTTGTTGGCATTGTCCCCCGATGGAACCCCGGAACAGTCTTTAAAAACTTCACAAAAGTACAACCCCAACACCCCCCAAAAGCGCTGGTAGAACTCCGCAGGAAGTCCATCCATGCCCGGGACCCGCCCCCCTGTCAGCTGTTGAACAGCAGCACTCAGCTCATCCAGCGAGGCTGACTCCGCTTCATCCAGCTTAGGCAGTCCCTCCAATATCTCCGCCACACACTCCTGACCACAGCTCCCTGCACTGTAGAGGTCTGCATAGAGCTCAGCCCAGTCTTCTCATATCTGCTGGGTCGGGTGTTACTCCCCCACTAGGGGTCTTCAGATGCAACATTCCAGAGAGAGAGAGAGGGAGAGAGATAGAGGGGGGGAGGGGGAAGAGAGAGAGTGAGGGAGTGAGAGAGAGAGAGAGAGAGAGAGAGAGGGGGGGAGGGGGAAGAGAGAGAGTGAGGGAGTGAGAGAGAGAGAGAGAGGGAGAGAGAGAGAGTGAGAGATAGAGTCAGAGAGAGAGAGAGAGAGAGAAAGAGATTAGGGGAGAGAGAGGGGGAGAGAGAGTGAGAGAGTGTGAGGGAGTGAAAGAGAGGGAGGGAGAGAGAGAAAGAGAGAGAGGGAGGGAGAGAGAGGAGGGAGAGGGTGAGAGAGAGTGAGAGAGAGATACCGTAGAGAGAGAGGAGGAGAGAGGGAGGAAAAGGGAGGGAGAGAGATAGAGAAAGAGGAGGAGAGAGGGAGGGAGAGAGAGATAGAGAGGGGGGAGAGGGAGGGAGAGAGTGGGTGAGGGAAAGGAGGGATGGTTAGCAGTGTTCCCGTCATACCGAGCAGATGCTGTGGTCCAGAGCCCCAGTCTGGACAGTGTCAGTGAGACAGGCGGTACAGAAACAGCAAAGAAAAGCGGCCGGTCAAAACCTGTACAGCAGAAATACTCCTCTCATTTTCTACTGTATTCATCTCTGGTTTGTTATACTGTATTCATCTCTGGTTTGTTATACTGTATTCATCTCTGGTTTGCTATACTGTATTCATCTCTGGTTTGTTATACTGTATTCATCTATGGTTTGTTATACTGTATTCATCTCTGGTTAGGTGGGCTAGATTGCAGAAGCTAGCCCAACTTGTAATATTCCCACTATTTCTTTATTATTAGGTGGGCTAGCTTGTAGCTGATGGCCATGACACATTTGCCCCTCCACATAGATGTCAGAGGTTAGATTACTACAGTCGGCCAGTCAGAGGTTTGGCCAGACTACTACATACCTCCAGAGGTTTGGACAGACTACTACATACCTCCAGAGGTTTGGACAGACTACTACATACCTCCAGAGGTTTGGACAGACAACTACAGACGTCCAGGAGCAGAGGGAGTGTCCAGTCTCCTGCTGGACTGTCTCTCTTGTCCTGGGTGGTCCTGAAACACAGCTGTACCGGTCAGAGCTCCTCTGTGTTCAGGAAGACAAGCAGCAGTTCCATTCAGACATGATGGTCACTGAGGGAGACTGAACTACCAATGCAATCAACGCCTCAGATACGAGTCCAACACACACCAACACACAGTCACACACACCAACACGCAGTCACACACACCAACACGCCAGTCACACACACCAACACGCAGTCACACACACCAACACACAGTCACACACACCAACACACAGTCACACACACCAACACGCAGTCACACACACCAACACGCAGTCACACACACCAACACGCAGTCACACACACCAACACGCAGTCACACACACCAACACGCAGTCACACACACCAACACGCCAGTCACACACACCAACACGCAGTCACACACACCAACACGCAGTCACACACACCAACACGCAGTCACACACCAACACGCCAGTCACACACACCAACACGCAGTCACACACACCAACACGCAGTGACACACCAACACGCAGTCACACACCAACACGCCAGTCACACACACCAACATGCCAGTCACACACACCAACACGCAGTCACACACACCAACACGCCAGTCAAACACACCAACACGCAGTCACACACACCAACACGCAGTCACACACCAACACGCCAGTCACACACACCAACACGCAGTCACACACACCAACACGCAGTCACACACACCAACACGCAGTCACACACACCAACACGCAGTCACACACACCAACACGCAGTCACACACACCAACACGCCAGTCAAACACACCAACACGCAGTCACACACACCAACATGCCAGTCACACACACCAACACGCCAGTCACACACACCAACACGCAGTCACACACACCAACACGCAGTCACACACACCAACACGCAGTCACACACACCAACACGCCAGTCACACACACCAACACGCAGTCACACACACCAACACGCAGTCACACACACCAACACGCAGTCACACACACCAACACGCAGTCACACACACCAACACGCCAGTCACACACACCAACATGCCAGTCACACACACCAACACGCAGTCACACACACCAACACGCAGTCACACACACCAACACGCAGTCACACACCAACACGCCAGTCACACACACCAACACGCAGTCACACACACCAACACGCAGTCACACACCAACACGCCAGTCACACACACCAACACGCAGTCACACACACCAACACGCCAGTCACACACACCAACACGCAGTCACACACACCAACACGCAGTCACACACACCAACACGCAGTCACACACACCAACACGCAGTCACACACACCAACACGCCAGTCACACACACCAACACGCCAGTCAAACACACCAACACGCCAGTCACACACACCAACACGCAGTCACACACACCAACACGCAGTCACACACACCAACACGCCAGTCACACACACCAACACGCAGTCACACACACCAACACGCCAGTCACACACACCAACACGCCAGTCACACACACCAACACGGCAGTCTTGTTCCTGAGCAGAGGTCCTGCCAGTATTCAAACCAACGACGTTGATACCGTCCAGCGACTGGATGACAAACTCTCTCTTTGACCCACATAGGCCTGATGGAGAGAGCCTGCCTCCTCAGCCGGTCAGGAAAGGGTTAACGCTTCCACCAAGCCAGGGCAGTGTTGCCTTGGCAACCTCTCCACATGACTGATCTGAGCACGCTCAGAATTAAACATGCTTCTCTGCGTGAGTCCTATTGTACACACACACACACACACAAACAGACACACACATACACACAGATACAAACACACAGATACACGCGCACACATACACACAGATACACACAGATACACACACACACATACACACAGATACACGCACACACACACACACATACACACAGATACACGCGCGCGCACACACGCACAGATACACACAGATACACGCACAGATACACACACACACACACACACACACACAAACACACAAATACACACACATACACACACACACGCCCGCACACACACACACACAAACACACACACACAGATACACACACGTAAACGCACGCATACACACACACACAAGGGCACACACACACACGGGCACACACACACACACACACACACTGAGGAACAGAGAGGTGATGTAGTTATAAATCTAGCCACGCCCACTCTCCGAGCGCATCTCTTAAAGCTGCATCATTGATCGCAACATCGGATCGGAACATTTTGTCGAAACAAATTAAAACCACCTGATATCAGATTGTTTCATTGAGCCATAGCGTCCTAATCACATCCAATTTCAATGACTCACCCCTACCAGTCGCCACACCTTGTTATTCCAGTATTTCTGCCTGTGTTGTCAAATTACGGCCAGTAACTTAGCTCCACCCCCGTGCATATTATACGTTTTAGGCCTTTTGTTTGTAAACAAGTCTCTTACTGCCATCTAGGTGATGACCAGAGTGTGGAGGGTGCTGTCCAGGGCTACTCCTGGCTCCAGGCAGGTGATGACCAGAGTGTGGAGGGTGCCGTCCAGGGCGCCGACCACCTTCCCTTGGCTGGCACCCTCTCGGGTTGCCACACACACACACTCTCTGTCTACTCTGCACTGATAGCCTGTGCAGTATGTACGCCGTGGGGA
>NC_140242.1:4653614-4656114 GCF_949987555.1 Borostomias antarcticus | reverse complement strand
AATACAATACTAGGGCTGTCTGATTCTAGTTCAGGACTAGCTAATACAATACTAGGGCTGTCTGATTCTAGTCCTGGACTAGCTAATACAATACTAGAGCTGTCTGATCCTAGTCCTGGACTAGCTAATACAATACTAGGGCTGTCTGATTCTAGTCCTGGACTAGCTAACACAATACTAGAGCTGTTTGATCCTAGTCCTGGACTAGCTAACACAATAGTCTGCTCAGTGCTCTTTCACACTCCTCAGCGTGTCAGACAGAGAACCATGGCCAGCTCTCCTCATGTCACACACACACACACACACACACACACACACACACACACACACACATACATCAGCTCCTGCCGGGTGCTGGGCTGAAGTAACCTTGATTAAAGTGAACCGGTGGTCCCCCACCCATGATGCATATCAGCATGTCCAGCTGCGCCCGCATCCAACCAATCATCGACCCGCTGCTCCCACAGGAGCAGGCGGGGTTCCCACGCGGGAGATCGACCGTAGATCAAGTCACTTTGATGACTCAATACATCGAGGACAGCTTTTCTGCCGTCTTTATAGACCTGACGGCTGCCTATGACTCCGTATGGGACCGCTGCCTCAGCTGCAAGCTGCTCCGCCTGCTGCCGGACAGGCACATGGTCAGCATGGTCATGAGGCTTGTCCGAAACCGCAGCTTCACCCTCACCACCGGTAGTGGACAGCGAAGCAGGTTGCGATGCCTTAAGAACGGCGTCCCCCAGGGATCTGTCCTGGCCCCCCTCCTTTATAACATCAACACCTACGACCTGCCGATCACAGTCTCCAGGAAGTACGCCTACGCAGACGACCTCGCGCTGGTGTACTCAGCTGGAGACTGGCAGGCCGTGGAGGAGACCTTGAGCCAGGACATGCAGACACTAGCGGCATACCTCCGGAAATGGAGATTGAAGCTCAGCGCCACCTTAACAACAAGGAAGCCAAACGTGAGCTCCGAGTGCACATCGATGGAATACTCCTGCCATGCAGCGCCGAACCAACCTACCTCAGCGTGACACTGGACAGGTCGCTCACGTTCCGCCGACACCTCGAGTCACTGCGCAAGAAGTTAACAGCTCGTGTGGCGTTGATGACACGACTGGTCCGATCAGGCCGGGGCGGCGGTGCAAAAACCCTGCGTACGGCAGCCCTAGCCCTGGTCTACTCCACCAGTCAATACCGGTGTGCTGTTGCAGCGCTCACACTCGCCTCATCGACCCGCCTATCAACGAAGCCTTGCGCATCGTGACAGGATGCCTGCGTCCTACTCCTGTGGACAACCTTCCCATCCTCGCAGGCGTCCAGCCCGCTGGCCTCTGCCGCACAGGAACCACAGCACGTCTCGCCTGCCGGGCCGTGGAGCCTAACCACCTGCTCCATGACAGGCTCACTGCAACAGCGGAGCCTCCACGGCATCTCAAGAGACACCCTTTTGTGCCGCAAAGGATCTCCTGCAGCAATGCAGAGATCTTAACATCAGTGAGGCAGGATGGGCGGAGCACACCTGGCGTGTGGAGTGGGAGAACACCTCCAGACTCCGTGATTTCATCCAGGCCGCCGGTCCTTCCCTTTCCGGATATATAGCCCGGGTGACCCCCTCACCCAGGCTCGGGGGGGTAAAAGGATAGCCCCTCGGCCCCGAGCCTGGGGGGAGAGGAAGCAACAACCAACCCATACGAAGAAGAAGAAGAAGAAGAAGAAGACTGAAACACCAAGCATAGTTGTTTATGTGCAAAGCAAATGCACTTGGCAATGGGAAAGTGAACAGTGGTGAGCGCCCCCAAGGGGTGGACTCTGGTACATGTGTGACGGACGGAAAAACGGACGCATAGATGAACGCAGTATAATCCCGCCCTGAATAAAAATGAATGAAAGGTGAATAAAAGTGTTGGGGAAGTGGGGAGGTCCTCCTGGACTTTGAGCAGCTGGTGAGATGTTTCAGACTAACGAGGTGTATGGAGGAGACTCACACCTGGACATGGACAGGCTGGGCTCTGTTCTGGATGGCTGGACGATGGAGAGGGCGCTCACCTGTGCCACCTCCTCAACGTCACAACACAGCCTGGTCATGACTAACACAGCCTGGTCATGATTAACACAGCCTGGTCATGATTAACACAGCCTGGTTATGATGAACACAGCCTGGTCATGATTAACACAGCCAGGTCATGACTAACACAGCCTGGTCATGATTAACACAGCCTGGTCGTAATTAACACAACCTTGGCTTAGTTCACACGGCAGGTCTTAATGCTCAATTCCGATTTTTTACACAGATCCGATTTTTTTGTTTAGCTGTTCACATGACATTTTAAATGTAACCTATATTGACATATATTTGACTGCCGTGTGAACAGCCCACGGCCCTGAACAGACCCGCATGCGCAGAAGGACAATAACAAAGACGTCAGGACGTCACGAGCAGCGCACTGTTTACTGAAGTAACGTTAACCATGGATAACGTTCTATTAATACATCCATG
>NC_140242.1:4606114-4648614 GCF_949987555.1 Borostomias antarcticus | reverse complement strand
ACTACCCTCCTAATACTACCCTCCTGATACTACCCTCCTAATACTAGCCTGCTAATACTACCCTCCTACATACTACCCTCCTAATACTAGCCTCCTAATACTACCCTCCTAATACTACCTTGCTAATACTAGCCTCCTACATACTACCCTCATACTACTACCCTCCTAATACTACCTCCTAATACTACACTCCTTATACTACCCTCCTTATACTACCCTCCTAATACAACCAACCTACATACTACCCCTCTAATACTACCCTCAGAAATACTACCCTCCTACATACTACCCTCCTATATACTACCCTTCTACATACTACCCTAATACATACTACCCTAATACATACTATACATACATACTGCTCTCCTACATTCTACCCTCCTACATACTCCCCTCCTACATACTAAGCTCCTAATAATACCCTCCTTATACTACCCTTCTAGCTTGTCATGTAGCTTGTCTTGATGTCTCTGTGACCTTGACGTCCTGTGTCCATGTCTGGACTGCAGCAGGACCAGGTCTGGGTGTCTCTGTGACCTTGATGTCCTGTATCCATGTCTGGATTGCAGCAGGACCAGGTCTGGGTGTCTCTGTGACCTTGACGTCCTTTGTCCATGTCTGGACTGCAGCAGGACCAGGTCTGGGTGTCTCTGTGACCTTGACACCCTGTGTCCATGTCTGGACTGCAGCAGGACCAGGTCTGGGTGGCTCTGTGACCTTGACGCCCTGTGTCCATGTCTGGACTGCAGCAGGACAGTACGTTACTGCTCTTCGCCTAGTGTACAATTAGTGGCCTGCAACAGAGACAGTCTTCTTTCACGGAGACTGTGTGTGTGTGTGTGTGTGTGTGTGTGTTCCTGTGTGTGTGTGTGTTCCTGTGTGTGTGTGTGTCAGACTACACCATGCTGACTGTCCAAGTAGCCTGCTGTAATTAAACTCACTGGCTCTGCTGAAACGCAGCGCTCTGTCTCAGGCTGTCTAAGGAGGACCTAGACACACTGTCTGTCTGTCTGCCTGCCTGCCTGCCTGCCTGCCTGCCTGCCTGCCTGCCTGCCTGCCTGCCTGCCTGCCTGTCTGCCTGTCTGTCTGTCTGTCTGATTGATTGACTGACTAACTGGCTGACTGACTGACTGACTGACTGACTGACTGACTGACTGACTGACTGACTGACTGACTGTCCATCTGCCTGCCTGCCTGTCTGTCTGTCTCTCTCTCTCTCTCTCTCTCTCTCTCTGTCTGTTTCTCTGTCTGCCCGTCTCACCTTCCTTTGTTGTACTCTATTCCTGAGGAAGGTGAGGGGTGGGGTCAGGTCAGGTCAGGTCAGGTGGGTGGGCGTGGTCCCTGGTTGGGTGGAGTCAGGTTAGGTCAGGTGGGTGGGTGGGTGGGTGGGTGGGCGTGGTCCCTGGTTGGTTGGGGTCAGGTCAGGTCAGGTGGGTGGGTGGGTGGGCGTGGTCCCTGGTTGGTTGGGGTCAGGTCAGGTCAGGTGGGTGGGTGGGTGGGCGTGGTCCCTGGTTGGTTGGGGTCAGGTCAGGTCAGGTGGGTGGGTGGGTGGGCGTGGTCCCTGGTTGGTTGGGGTCAGGCCAGGTCAGGTGGGTGGGTCAGGTCAGGTCAGGTCAGGTGGGTGGGCGTGGTCCCTGGTTGGGTGGGGTCAGGTCAGGTGGGTGGGTGGGGTCAGGTCAGGTCAGGTCAGGTCAGGTCAGGTCAGGTCAGGTCAGGTGGGTGGGCATGGTCCCTGGTTGGGTGGGGTCAGGTCAGGTGGGTGGGTGGAGTCAGGTCAGGTCAGGTCAGGTCAGGTCAGGTCAGGTGGGTGGGCGTGGTCCCTGGTTGGGTGGGGTCAGGTCAGGTGGGTGGGTGGGGTCAGGTCAGGTCAGGTCAGGTCAGGTCAGGTCAGGTGGGTGGGTGTAGGCCTACTGTATGTGGCCCATGGTGACATCGATCAATTCTCGATTAAAAGCGTGTAATAATAATGCCCCAAAATGCGTTGTAATTTTGCCAGACCCCCCCCCCCCCCCCCCCCCCGCACACACTCACGTGCCCGCGGCACACACCGTGCCCCTCCCCTCCCTCTCTTCCTTTGTCAACGGTAAACGCAAAAAGCGGACACAAACGGAGGCGCGCTACTCCTCCACTGCCCTTTCCCCATCCAGAGTGCCCGAGTGATGACAGCTAACCAGCCAGGTAACACATAAACCAAACGAGTGTATTGTTTGCCCCGTAAGCCTCAGTTGCAAAACTATAACTTGCATTTATTTGTCTCTGTTGTGAAGTAATTCTCATACAGCGCCAAACAGCTGAGCATAAATTAGCCGACTGCCCACCTGCTTAACAAGCTAGACACTAGGATTTAAATGGATTTAACGTAATGATGACCACCACACGACCAATGTCGGTCGAAATTAGTTGTTGGTACAGCATGTGAAGCTATCAGTATACTTAGCTCGCGCGACAATCAAAAAAGACTCTGTCACCACCCCCCAACCCACCCCCCCTCCCCCCTCCTCAACAACTCGCGCAACAATCAAAATACACATTTTCTGTCAGCCCCCACCCCCCCACGCTGTCAACATCTCGCCGCAGAAGGTGCCCTAATTTTTCACTGAGCACCTGCCCCCCAAAATGTCTGTGCACGCCACTGGCGTGGTCCCTGGTTGGGTGGGGTCAGGTCAGGTCAGGTGGATGGGTGGGTGGGTGGGGTCAGGTCAGGTCAGGTCAGGTGGGTGGGCGTGGACCCTGGTTGGGTGGGGTCAGGTCAGGTCAGGTCAGGTGGGTGGGCGTGGACCCTGGTTGGGTGGGGTCAGGTCAGGTCAGGTCAGGTGGGTGGGCGTGGTCCCTGGTTGGGTGGGTTCAGGTCAGGTAAGGTCAGGTGGGTGGGCGTGGTCCCTGGTTGGGTGGGGTCAGGTCAGGTAAGGTCAGGTGGGTGGGCGTGGACCCTGGTTGGGTGGGGTCAGGTCAGGTAAGGTCAGGTGGGTGGGCGTGGTCCCTGGTTGGGTGGGGTCAGGTCAGGTAAGGTCAGGTGGGTGGGCGTGGTCCCTGGTTGGGTGGGGTCAGGTCAGGTAAGGTCAGGTGGGTGGGCGTGGCCCCTGGTTGGGTGGGGTCAGGTCAGGTAAGGTCAGGTGGGTGGGCGTGGTCCCTGGTTGGGTGGGGTCAGGTCAGGTAAGGTCAGGTGGGTGGGCGTGGTCCCTGGTTGGGTGGGGTCAGGTCAGGTAAGGTAAGGTCAGGTGGGTGGGCGTGGTCCCTGGTTGGGTGGGGTCAGGTCAGGTAAGGTCAGGTGGGTGGGCGTGGTCCCTGGTTGGGTGGGGTCAGGTCAGGTAAGGTAAGGTCAGGTGGGTGGGCGTGGTCCCTGGTTGAGTGGGGTCAGGTCAGGTAAGGTCAGGTGGGTGGGCGTGGTCCCTGGTTGGGTGGGTTCAGGTCAGGTAAGGTCAGGTGGGTGGGCGTGGTCCCTGGTTGGGTGGGGTCAGGTCAGGTCAGGTAAGGTCAGGTGGGTGGGCGTGGTCCCTGGTTGGGTGGGGTCAGGTCAGGTAAGGTCAGGTGGGTGGGCGTGGTCCCTGGTTGGGTGGGTTCAGGTCAGGTAAGGTCAGGTGGGTGGGCGTGGTCCCTGGTTGGGTGGGGTCAGGTCAGGTAAGGTCAGGTGGGTGGGCGTGGTCCCTGGTTGGGTGGGGTCAGGTCAGGTAAGGTCAGGTGGGTGGGCGTGGTCCCTGGTCGGTACCTGCTGGACGTCCTGCTGGAACACGCAGAGCTGCAGGCGTTGGTGCAGCCGGACCTTGCGGTGCTGCCAGATGCTCTCCAGCCGTCTCTGGTGGTGCAGCACCTCGTGGACCACGTCCAGAATGCAGTGGACGGCCTTGGAGTAGTTGGCGCTGGCGGTGAGCGACTCGGCATTGCCGGGGCCCAGGGGCCTCTGGAGGACGTCCAGCAGGGCCTTCCCATCCTGGCTCACCTGGGGGCACAGCACACCTTACTGGACACTATACACGCTGGACATGGGGAGGGACTAGGACACAGGAAACATGGGGGGACTAGGACACAGGAAACATGGAGGGACTAGGACACAGGAAACATGGGGGGACTAGGACACAGGAAACATGGAGGGACTAGGACACAGGAAACATGGAGGGTCTAGGACTAAGGAAACATGGAGGGACTAGGACACAGGAAACATGGAGGGACTAGGACACAGGAAACATGGAGGGACTAGGACACAGGAAACATGGAGGGACTAGGACACAGGAAACATGGAGGGACTAGGACACAGGAAACATGGAGGGACTAGGACACAGGAAACATGGAGGGACTAGGACACAGAAACATGACAGCAGGTTGAACAACTCTATTCTGGTTGAGACTGACATTCTGATAAAAGTCCAGCTTTAGATTTCCATCATGTACTGTACTAAATCATGCAGGTCAAAGCTATAATTTCACTTCCAAGGCAAATTGCTAAATTACACACACACATCTGGTGTGTGGGGGAGTGTGTGTGTGTGTCTGTGTGTGTGTGTGTGTGTGTGTGTGTGTGTATGTGTGTGTGTGTGTGTGTGTGTGTGTGTGTGTGTGTTTGCGTGCGCGTGCCTGTGTGTGTTAGTCTTTATTTGCAGCACAATAGACCAAACGCGGCTGAAGCATTTTTTGGGTGGAAACCGTAAACATTTTTAGTGACCGTGTTTAGAGACACTAAAATAAACCCACGTGGAGGACGTGGCTGTGAGAACCGTGGCCGCCCCACCCTGCTATCAGCCCGCTCCCAGGGACTGGACACTCAGGCAGGACTGGGAGGGCCCTCCTCCAGCGGTCCAGGGACAGAGGGCCCTCCTCCAGTCCAGGGGTCTATCAATGTAATGCCATTTTTTCATGCTAATTTGTGATTGGCCAAAACGCTGAAAAATTACTGCAAGGGAGGACAGTACTCCGAACAGGATTTAATGATTGACATTTTGTTAGTCCAATTACATTCCAGATTCCAGATTTACCACAGTGAAGGCCGATTGAGTCGGCGTTGATGTCTGTGTTTCTCTTCCCTGTGCCATTGGAGACTTTTTGTGTGTTCGTAGCTCCATGATATAATGCATCCGAAAGTATTATGGGACATATTATACATCAAACTGTTAGTCTATTTGTCTCTTTAGAATCTTTGATTCTAGCCATCTAAATATCTAAGCTGACATAAATACTTTTTGAGCTAGAGCCGTCCGAACATGACAGTTCCACTGGCTGGCTATAGCCGGTAACGTTAGCTACGAGGTGCACGTCAGGCTACGGCATAGGCAGGCGCGCAGATTGGCTGGAGGCGCAAACTGTCGGAAACTCGTCCAAAACATTTCTAGAGACTGGGTCGCAACACCGGATCGGAGAAATCCACAGCCTGGCTCCTGCTTGCGTGAGAATTGATCGCTTTGTGGTGCTTATTCCTCATCCAGTTATGGATGGGTGGATGGAAAACTTTCAACTGAATGTTCATATTGTTCTGATAATTGTAGGCTATAGAAACATAAGAGTGGCAGCATTGATTGATTGCCAACAAACTGTTTGAGAGCCAGCACACCTCAGTGTCCCCTAATCAAAAATATTTTTCATATATCACCTAACCTCTCCAGCACCTCACCAATATCAATTATTTTCTTGAGTACAGTCCATTACAACAACTATTGCTTACAATGTTTTATTGTTGTTTTGTAATATTTTATCATGAATATGATAAATGAATTCTGCATGTAGTTAAAGAAAGTGTTATTCAGTTTTTCATATGCTAAAATTGACTGAAAATCCACATTTTAAAGCTGATATTTCAAATAATAACTGACTGAGGGAAAGTGCCCCCCGGCGCCCATGGGCGGTTCGCCTCTCTTCCTCCTGTCCTCCTCAGTTTTTTGAGTCACCAGCCGCCACTGATATATATATATATATATATATATATATATATATATATATATATATATATATATATACTGTAAGTGCTTACTGTGCCTTATTATGTGATACATTTAAATGCCCATTTAAATACCCTATTATGGACTACAGGGATAGCTAACACATAATGGCCTTTCAAGACTTGAACAAAGGCTTCTTGGCCGAAACGTGTGTTTGATTGAATCACCCAGCATGGGGAGCTTGAGTGGGCGGTTTCATTTCTTTATCCAGTATATTTCAGCCATTTTCCTCAACACATAATGGCCTATCCTGTAGGTAACATCTGTAGCTGTTTATCTACTCTACTGTCCCGTCTTTCCTGTGTCCTTACGGATTCATCACATGTTTATCACTCTGTTAATGTTCCTAGATTTAAACATCTCCCTGGAGCTTGAGAGAGGTCAGGGAATAATTTGTGTTGGGTCAGGATCTTATGTCAGTGTTGGGTCAGTATCAGTGTTGGGTCAGTATCTTACAGTAGGTCAGTGTTGGGTCAGTATCTCATGTCAAAGTTGGGTCAGTATCTCATGTCAGTCTTGGGTCAGTATCTCATGTCAAAGTTGGGTCAGTATCTCATGTCAGTCTTGGGTCAGTATCTCATGTCACTGTTGGGTCAGGATCTTATATCAGTGTTGGGTCAGTATCTCATGTCAGTGTTGGGTCAGTATCTCATGTCAGTGTTGGGTCAGTATATCATGTCAGTGTTGGGTCAGTGTCAGTGTTGGGTCAGTATCTTATGTCAGTTTTGGGTCAGTATCTCATGTCAGTGTTGGGTCAGTATCAGTGTTGGGTCAGTATCTCATGTCAGTTTTGGGTCAGTATCTCATGTCAGTGTTGGGTCAGTATATCATGTCAGTGTTGGGTCAGTATCAGTGTTGGGTCAGTATCGTATGTCAGTGTTGGGTCAGTATCTCATGTCAGTGTTGGGTCAGTATCTCATGTCAGTGTTGGGTCAGTATCAGTGTTGGGTCAGTATCGTATGTCAGTGTTGGGTCAGTATATCATGTCAGTGTTGGGTCAGTATCAGTGTTGGGTCAGTATCTCATGTCAGTGTTGGGTCAGTATCTCATGTAAGTGTTGGGTCAGTATCTCATGTCAGTTTTGGGTCAGTAACTCATGTCAGTGTTGGGTCAGTATCTCATGTCAGTGTTGGGTCAGTATCAGTGTTGGGTCAGTATATCATGTCAGTGTTGGGTCAGTATCAGTGTTGGGTCAGTATCTCATGTCAGTGTTGGGTCAGTATCTCATGTCAGTGTTGGGTCAGTATCTTATATCAGTGTTGGGTCAGTATATCATGTCAGTGTTGGGTCAGTATCAGTGTTGGGTCAGTATCTCATGTCAGTGTTGGGTCAGTATCTCATGTCAGTGTTGGGTCAGTATATCATGTCAGTGTTGGGTCAGTATCAGTGTTGGGTCAGTATCGTATGTCAGTGTTGGGTCAGTATCTCATGTCAGTGTTGGGTCAGTATATCATGTCAGTGTTGGGTCAGTATCTCATGTCAGTCTTGGGTCAGTATCTCATGTCACTGTTGGGTCAGGATCTTATATCAGTGTTGGGTCAGTATCTCATGTCAGTGTTGGGTCAGTATCTCATGTCAGTGTTGGGTCAGTATCTCATGTCAGTGTTGGGTCAGTATCAGTGTTGGGTCAGTATCTCATGTCAGTTTTGGGTCAGTATCTCATGTCAGTGTTGGGTCAGTATCAGTGTTGGGTCAGTATCTCATGTCAGTTTTGGGTCAGTATCTCATGTCAGTGTTGGGTCAGTATCAGTGTTGGGTCAGTATCTCATGTCAGTGTTGGGTCAGTATCTCATGTCAGTGTTGGGTCAGTATCTTATATCAGTGTTGGGTCAGTATATCATGTCAGTGTTGGGTCAGTATCAGTGTTGGGTCAGTATCTCATGTCAGTGTTGGGTCAGTATCTCATGTCAGTGTTGGGTCAGTATATCATGTCAGTGTTGGGTCAGTATCAGTGTTGGGTCAGTATCTCATGTCAGTGTTGGGTCAGTATATCATGTCAGTGTTGGGTCAGTATCAGTGTTGGGTCAGTATTGTATGTCAGTGTTGGGTCAGTATCTCATGTCAGTGTTGGGTCAGTATCTCATGTCAGTGTTGGGTCAGTATCAGTGTTGGGTCAGTATCGTATGTCAGTGTTGGGTCAGTATATCATGTCAGTGTTGGGTCAGTATCAGTGTTGGGTCAGTATCTCATGTCAGTGTTGGGTCAGTATCTCATGTCAGTGTTGGGTCAGTATCTCATGTCAGTGTTGGGTCAGTATCAGTGTTGGGTCAGTATCTCATGTCAGTGTTGGGTCAGTATCTCATGTCAGTGTTGGGTCAGTATCTCATGTCAGTGTTGGGTCAGTATCAGTGTTGGGTCAGTATCTCATGTCAGTGTTGGGTCAGTATATCATGTCAGTGTTGGGTCAGTATCAGTGTTGGGTCAGTATCTCATGTCAGTGTTGGGTCAGTATCTCATGTCAGTGTTGGGTCAGTATCAGTGTTGGGTCAGTATCTCATGTCAGTGTTGGGTCAGTATCAGTGTTGGGTCAGTATCTCATGTCAGTGTTGGGTCAGTATCAGTGTTGGGTCAGTATCTCATGTCAGTGTTGGGTCAGTATCTCATGTCAGTGTTGGGTCAGTATCAGTGTTGGGTCAGTATCTCATGTCAGTGTTGGGTCAGTATCAGTGTTGGGTCAGTATCTCATGTCAGTGTTGGGCCAGTATCTCATGTCAGTGTTGGGCCAGTATCTCATGTCAGTGTTGGGTCAGTATCTCATGTCAGTGTTGGGTCAGTATCAGTGTTGGGTCAGTATCTCATGTCAGTGTTGGGTCAGTATCTCACCTCGGTGTAGGCCTGCGTGACCTGCTCGTAGAGGGTCTGGTGGTGGTGGATGGCCAGCTCCAGGTCCTGCATCTCCGATGGCAGACCCCCCTCACTGCACATCTTACACCACGCCTCCACCCCCGCCAGGAACTGGACACACACGCACAGGAGGACACAGTCAGGACAGAGGACAGGGGACAGAGGACAGGGGACAGGGGCTCGGGCTTAAGACTTCTACAAGCATTGAACTGGCTTCAGTCCAGCCTGGCTCCGAGGAAGACAGGCCATCTTAACGCTGCTTTATGGGCCTTTAGGGAGGAGGACAGCAGAGTGGACTAAGAGCAGGAAGGCTGTCCAGTCATCAGCCCTGCTCTGCTCTGCTCTGTTCTGCTCTGCTCTGTTATGTTATGTTCTGCTCTGTTATGTTCTGTCCTGCTCTGTTCTACTCTGCTCTATTCTACTCTACTCTGCTCTGCTCTGTTCTGCTCTGTTCTACTCTGCTCTATTCTACTCTGCTCTGTTCTGCTCTGCTCTGCTCTGCTCTGCTCTGATCTGTTCTGTTCTGTTCTGTTCTGTTCTGCTCTGCTCTGATCTGCTCTGCTCTGCTCTGCTCTGCTCTGCTCTGCTCTGCTCTATTCTACTCTGCTCTGCTCTGCTCTGCTCTGTTCTGCTCTGCTCTTAGACCGCTGGGTCTCTCCTCCTCCCTGCCCCGAGGCCCACCACTCAGACCGCTGGGTCTCTCCTCCTCCCTGCCCCGAGGCCCACCACTCAGACCACTGGGTCTCTCCTCCTCCCTGCCCCGAGGCCCCCCACTCAGACCGCTGGGTCTCTCCTCCTCCCTGCCCCGAGGCCCCCCACTCAGACCGCTGGGTCTCTCCTCCTCCCTGCCCCGAGGCCCACCACTCAGCATCCTTCTGAGGCTGCCGCTGCCATGGCAACTAGGGTCCCCTGAAAACCAGATGCAACAAAGGAACAGCAGTGAGTGGTCACGTTGACCACATTCTCTCAGTGGCTTTCTGTCCTGTTCTGTCCTGAGAAGAGGGCCTTCAAGGTCATGTTGACCACGTTCTCTCCTGAGAAGTGGGGTCTGTCCTGTCCTGTCCTGGTCTGTTCTATCCTCTCCTTTCGTCCTCTCCTCTCCTCCTCCTCTCCTCCCCTCCCCTCTCCTGTACCCTACCTGTCCTGTTCTGTCCTGTTCTGTTGTCCTGTCCTGTCCTGTTCTGTCCTGTCCTGTCGTCCTGTTCTGTTGTCCTTTCCTGTCCTGTTGTCCTGTTCTGTCCTGTACCTGTTCAGATTTCTGGTGGAACAGCGCAGACATGGCCAGGATGGAGCTGCGTTCGTCCAGGGCCGCGGCAAAGCTCTTCCACTCCTGGTCCAGCTGACCTGAGATCTGCTTGATCTGTGGCGAGGCGTAGTGGCCCGCCTCTGACAGCCGGGACGCCACCGACATGATCCGGTTGATGTTGACGTACGCGTTCTGAAACAAACAACCACCACAACTTACACATATTTGACACATTTACTGTATTTGAGTTTTGGTAGACAGGTAAAGAATGAAACTGACAAGTACATAAACACACCATGTAGACGAGATAGACCCAGGTCTCACACACACACACACACACACACACACATTCTCTGCGCTACGATCGTTGTTGGTGCCGAGAATATTGTCGTCGTCATTCGTCAGCAACAATCCGGTCGTAGCGCAGAGAATGTGAGCCGGAGAATAGCCAGTCTGCGCGCTGGCCTGTGCGCATGCGTGCTAGAGCAAGTGGGGAAAGGCGTGTAAAGATCATATTACAGAGGCTAAAGACCCCGTATTTGAAAACCACAACAATGCCTCGCGTTGAGGAATCTCAACTGTCGATTCATCCAATCTGATTGATGAAAACAACCGTTTAGCGGCCGAAAATAGATTTTGAGAAACTGCATTCTCGGTGCCCCGATCACCGTCATTACATGGATATACTGGCTCGCGCTGGATTTTAAATTTCTTCTACAGGCCTCCGAACTACACAAAAGTGATCTTGGTGAGTCAAACTTCTTATAATATGTCGTAAATAAGGTCCAGGTTGTCAAAAATGAGCATTGCCCTTTAACAGTGTCATAAGCCCCCATCTATACCAGTAGCGTTGTTATTGGTCAGCTGTCACTTAGGGTTTCAGCTCTGCCTGGTGGGATGGAAGGGTTCTGGTTCTGGAGGTACCGTGGGTCACATGACCCTAATGAACTGGACCAGGATGGGGCGGCATTGGGCCTGATGACAAATATCCCCCCCTTCACACCCACACACACACACACACGCAGGCACTATCCATCTCTGTATTGTGTGTCTCCGTGTTGCAGTGTGGGCTGTTTATCTCATCCCTCATCAGAGCTGCTAACGAGCCCCTGCGCTCTGATGACTGCTGGGTTCACGCCAGCCTGGATGACTCCTACCGCACTGCATGCTGGCTATGTGTTTGTATGAGTGTACTGTATTTGTAAGTGTTTGTATGTGTGTGTTTGCATGTTTTTTTATGAGTGTATTTGTAAGTGTTTGTATGTGTGTGTTTGTATGTTTGTGTGTGTGTGTGTGTTTGCATGTGTTTGTGTGTGTGTGTTTGTATGTGTGTGTTTGTATGTGCGTGTTTGTGTGTGTGTTTGTGTGTGTTTGTGTGTATGTGTTTGTGTGTGTGTGTGTGTTTGCTGTAGTAGGGGACCAGTCCTATCTCTGCTGTGCTCCCGCTGTGGTGTGTCTGTCTGCTGTCATCATCAGACCAGGGCCCTGGACTAGTAAACAGGATTACGGGGTTAGGGCAATCACTTCAGGTTCAAGCCTGATTTATCCGTATCACGAAGGTGGTTCACTTTTCACCACGCTATATCGCCATGGCAACTTATGCTGCTGAGCTAACCTGCTCCGTGGCAGGTTAGGTTCCAGATTGGATTACAACGTATGAAGCACTGCCCACTGACTGGTCAGTTCACTTGGAAAATGGCATTGGGCATTAAAGGAGAATTAAAGTCTATGATTTTGTAGCCTCTAAACACATGCAATATGTGTCTTGTTTACAATGAACATCAACCAAATAAGAAAATTGAGTAATACGTTCAATAAACTGAATGTGGTGGTTACAGACGCTGTTATTTTGAAAGACTCAACTGACCAGCATGCATTGCGCGAAACTGAGCAGGAGGAGGCGAACGGAGTCGGAATTTGGCAGAACAGCGGTAGCCATCATTATCTCTCAAGTGAACATTTGTCACTCAGAATATTTGTCAGACCCTGTATCTTTGCAATTGAGGAAAAACACAGACAATGCCAAAACACTGTGCAATTTGTGGAATCAAGGATTTACCTGCATTGGCAGGAATGAGTTTCAATCGGTTGCCGGAACACCACAAAAAGTCCAAAGAACTCAGGTAAATGAAACATCTGTGCATTGCTTGTCATCATTGTGAGTGTGTGCGATCACATATTTTTCGTTTCGTTGAACTAACTTTATAGGGTAGGCTAGAGCTAGAGGGTTAGCATTGACTTCCATTGTAGCCCAGCGAGAGCCTGCATAAAAACTGCAGCTAGCTCAATCCTGGAACGATCAGTGAAATTATGGTTTCTATGTTTCAGGTTCATGGTAGACAGACCACAAATAGGGCTAAATGTCCAAAACAGCACACTGCCCCTTTAAAGCCCTCGCTTACGGTACCCCTGAGATGACCATGTGACCGGTGGGCGCTGCGGTGCGACTCTCATACTGACCATAGAGTTCATGGCGAAGTGGTTGTGCTGAGTCTGCAGGTCCACGGCGTGCTGGTAGCTGACCCCGATCTCGGTGTGACTCTGGAGGAACACCTCCTTGTTGTGACTGATCCAGTCGAACATCTGCAGGGGAAGACCAACGCAGCTCAGATACTCAACATGACCACAGAGGGCTGTCTGGGACAGAGCTCAACACACCATGTTAATGAAAGACTGTTAATGGAACACACAACGTTACTGAAGACTGTTAATGGATCATTGACCCTGGCGTGCCCTGAGTGCAAGCTGCTCAGGGATTAACTGGCACACAGCGCTGTGCTGGTGAAGCAAACCAACACCCATGCTTCCTCATTCCAATGGGTTCATAGTTGATTAAGTCCTAATTGTTCATTTCAAACAAGCCAGAAACCAAGAAACTATTGTAACTGTGTGACTGAAACAAGTTCAACCCATGCAGAGCGTATTTCAGCAGATCCAGCTGGTGACACAGGTGTCTCTTCCCCCTCCCCAGACCCTGCTGGGGGAGATCTCTCTTCCCCCTCCCCAGACCCTGCTGGGGGAGATCTCTCTTCCCCCTCCCCAGACCCCGCTGGGGGAGATCTCTCTTCCCCCTCCCCAGACCCCGCTGGGGGAGATCTCTCTTCCCCCTCCCCAGACCCTGCTGGGGGAGATCTCTCTTCCCCCTCCCCAGACCCCGCTGGGGGAGATCTCTCTTCCCCCTCCCCAGACCCTGCTGCGGGAGATCTCTCTTCCCCCTCCCCAGACCCCGCTGGGGGAGATCTCTCTTCCCCCTCCCCAGACCCTGCTGGGGGAGATCTCTCTTCCACCTCCCCAGACCCCGCTGGGGGAGATCTCTCTTCCACCTCCCCAGACCCCGCTGGGGGAGATCTATCTTCCCCCTCCCCAGACCCCGCTGGGGGAGATCTCTCTTCCCCCTCCCCAGACCCTGCTGCGGGAGATCTCTCTTCCCCCTCCCCAGACCCTGCTGCGGGAGATCTCTCTTCCCCCTCCCCAGACCCCGCTGGGGGAGATCTATCTTCCCCCTCCCCAGACCCCGCTGGGGGAGATCTCTCTTCCACCTCCCCAGACCCTGCTGCGGGAGATCTCTCTTCCACCTCCCCAGACCCTGCTGCGGGAGATCTATCTTACCCCTCCCCAGACCCCGCTGGGGGAGATCTCACATCCTCTGACTGGCCAACTCACAACCTAACCTCATAAACACTGCCTAGGCCGGCTACGCCAGTGAAAAGCTTGCCATGTGATGGTGCAGGTGGTCTACAGTATAAGGACTGAGTTTAACCAATTCAGCTCGATTACACTGGCTGAGCATCTTGAAAAATAGAGGTCTACTAGTTCTTGATTTGAATGTCCTGAGAGCAGGCTATAACTAACTAAGAAAATACCTGGAACACTATTATGACTGATGACTGGACTATGCTTGTAAATCCTGCTTCTTGTCATCTTCATTAAATCACATTCTCTAACTCTAATGAAGTACAAATCAACAGGACGGATCTGTCTGAAGTCTTAATTGGGCCTGGCTGATAGCTCATTCCTTTCAGACGATCTCAGACTAAGTACTCTTGCTGATAAAGGACGTCCTATCCTGTTCCAGTCTATAGAAAGAACGACATGTGGACCAATCAGAAAAAGGTTTAATCCTAAAATGAACATTAAAAAGTAAAGATATCCTGAAAATCAAGGCCTTTAGAATTGTACATTCTCTCTTCTGCGGCATATGTTTGAGTCACTATGGGACCCCCGTCCAGAGAGAAAGGACCCTCCAGGGAGCAGGCCCTCAGCTGTGAGACCCCCCAGGGAAGCCCCTCAGCTCTGAGACCCTCCAGGGAAGCCCCTCAGCTCTGAGACGGATGCTTTGATCCTAATCCCCTCAGATATTGGCTGTTTTCACTGGCGCTCTAACTGGGGTTACGCTCCAAGAAGTTCATTTTACCCATGGTGAATAAAAATGAAGGAATGGGTTTTGGAGCTTCAAAGCTGCTGCGTGGTATTATGGTCTGGCGGAGCGCCTGTGTTCCAGAAACACAGATGCAGGTGCACCACCACCAATACTGGCGGGACTGTTTAATCTTACTGTTTAATCTTAATGTTTAAGATTAAAACAAGGTCTGCCCCAACCGTGGCTTCGAAAGCAGCATCTGAGGTGCAGCTTCATATTCCAGACGTTCTGGCTCTGGTTCTGGTTCCAGAGGTTCTGGCTCTGGTTCTGGTTCCAGAGGTTCTGGCTCTGGTTCTGGTTCCAGACGTTCTGGCTCTGGTTCTGGTTCCAGATGTTCTGGCTCTGGTTCTGGTTCCAGAGATTCTGGTGAATCAGTGCTGCAGAGTCCCGAGCTTTCAACATGACTGGTATCTGACCACTACAGAGCTGCTGAACCATGGAACACAACATGGAGCTGCTCTTGAAGCCAACTATCTTCAGCCGGGAAGGAAACACACGCCTCCAAACTTCTCTTTGATTGGAAATTCCACTATCCAATTGGAACAGACACTCGTCCTTGATTGGCGGTCACATCATCCAGTTAGAGAGCATTCTCAGCAGCAGTCCCTTCAGGGAGATGGATCATCATCATTATGCAGGCTGGCTTTAATCAGAGGCATCCTGGGATATTACTGTCATCACACAGACTGCACTTCTACTAATGAATACCTGAACCACTGGCCTGACCACAACTAGGATAAGACAGAGAGAGAGAGAGGGGGGAGAGAGAGAGAGAGAGGGAGAGAGAGAGAGAGAGAGAGAGAGAGAGAGAGAGAAAGAGAGACAAAGAGAGAGGAAGAGAGAGATAGAGAGGAGAGAGAGAAAGAGAGGGAGATATAGAGAGAAGGAGGGAGGGAGAGGGAGAGAGACAGAAAGAGAGAGGGAGAGAGAAGAGAGAGGGAGAGATAGAGAGGAGGGAGGGGGAGGGAGAGAGAGAGGGGTGGAGGCTGCAGGATGACAGAACATAATAGCAGCAGCATCTGTAATGGGTGAGTCATGTGAGTTGTGCTTGGAAGGTGGGGGTCGTTCTCTAGTAGCACCTGTGAGCACTCACTGTGCAGCTGAGCCCTGACCTGAGGCCAGACAGCACGCCAGAACTCCCCTTATACCCTTAACCCTAGAACCGCCAATGGTGGGTCATTTGACCCATGCAACTACATTAAAAAATAATTATCTGCAACCGTTCAAGTTACAGCGCCCTGCTTTCATGACTTTTCCTACATATGTGCGTTTTACGTGTCAGTGTTTTTAAAACTTCGAAATCCCACCAGGAAAATGTAGTTTGGTCATTTCTTTCAGCGAATTCTGGCAAAAAGATGGTCGGCCATCTTTTTTACCTGACTTTTAGGCTGCAATGCTACTTACTCCCAGCATATGTCGCCTAGGTTCATCAATACGGTTTTTATAGGAATCAAGGTTGAATGAATAATCCATATTACATATGGATATAAGAATGTGCACAGCAATAATATTATGTGGTAGACTATATGTGACTTCAACAATTAATGCAAAATGTTACACTCACACAATGGGTCATTTAGAGAAAACTGTGTTTAATTTCAAAGCGTATGCTATCAGCTCAACACAGGTCAAATGTCCTCAAATGAATAGCACTCAATAGTCTATGATGCAGATGTTGAATTTTGAAATGCTGTAAATGTCTTGAAAACACACCCTTACTTGTATGGATGTGAATGCTTATGTAGGCTAGTGAATGAATGCAAAATGTTAGACTAGGGGTGCAAGCTATTCAACCCTCTAGATTGTTTACTTCAGTTCAGGGAATAATATGTTACAATCTTGCACCTGGCCGTTGGGTCGTTTTTTGTTCAATTGGCAATCTGGACAAAGCAGATATATAACTGGGAGCATAATATAATTGGGAACATTGGTGTGAGTAAAAAGAACTGTGCTTCATCCCTCTGGAGTCTGCGCCCGCGGTGCACTGTTTATGCACACAAAATGATCAATCCTACTGTAAGTTACCTCATGAACTTATCAAGAATAAATATCCGCTCATTATATTTGTGCGTAAAGGGAGTAACTTAGGGTGGTTGCACCAAACAAGCTTTGGGCCCGAGAGCGCTCTGTATGGGCCTGTGTGAACACAACAATCGCAGACAAGTGCGCATTAAAACAGCTGCTCCGAGACCCTCCTGAAGAGGTGTTTTCGGAACCGTTATCGGAGCTGCTAACCTGAGGCCAGACGGCACGCCAGAACTCCACTCATACCCTTAATGAGTCGCTCCATAGCAGGTTTCCTAGTATAAAAGCCTACTGTTGGAAGTTGTTCACACAGCTACTGTAGGCATAATCACCACACGGTTTCATGGGTCTTTCTGTGCCTCTGGACATTGTAGAGGGGGAAAGATGAAATTCATGGTCAGATGATCTTTTTGTAACCACCTAGCCATTGGAGCTGCACCACCAAACATGTCCTGTGTTCTCCTGTTCACACAGACCTTTGAAAATCATTTACTTTTTAATGAAATGTCTATTTCACAGGGAAATATGCTCCCAATCAACACAAACCTCACAGCAGCGTCTGTCTGAATCTGGGTAAGTAAACAGAGCTGACCCGAGAGGCTCACATCTACCCACAGTTTATTTAAACATGTAGCATCTACAATAAATATTTGTACTTTGAGGCATGAGGATATTTACATGAAAAATCTATCCATCTCAGACAGTGTGTGGATCAGGGCTGGACAGTGCGACTGTTTTGCTCGCATTTGCGAGTGGATAATTTCCAATGCGACTAGAAAATTACATTCAGTCGCATCAGTGCGAGTCCGACAGAACCATTGGTACATGCACTGTTTTGCGTGCTGTTTAACGTGAGCAGTATTTTTTTTCTTCTTTTTTTCAAGCGAATGTTTAGACTAACGTAACAGGCTGGTTGAATCTTCTGAATCTACCAATAAAGCGCAGCATTTAGCTACGTACCTGTAATCAGATCTGAAACAGAGCAGGAGACCGAAACGAGAGCGACTTGGACGAAGAAGAGGATGGGGCGTTAAGCAGGGGTGAAAGTAGCAATTTCTACCCCAAACAGGAATTGAAAAATTGAATTTGTGTCTCTTCATGTCTGGGGGAGGAACTGTCTGGGGGGGGGACTTGAAGGTTGGAGTAGTAGTACCTGCAATAACTTAATCCTACTTTCACCCCTGGTTAGGATTAGGCTAAATAAGCACTTTATTTGTTTGAAAATGTCCCCTTTATGAAAATTGCTGAATTTTCATTGTGCTACTAAAAAATGTTGTGTGCTACTAAATTTTTCAGCATGGTAGCACAGTGCTACTTGGAGAAAAGCTAAGCGTCCAGCCCTGTGGATGTATTCATATTAATTCCTTGAGTCATGTTGTCTGTCTAGATGCAAACATGCCACACCTCTAGGGACCAGCAGAGAACACTCAGCATTCTCCTTCAACATCAGCCTGTCCTCAACAACATCAACATCAGCCTGATCTCAACAACATCAACATCAGCCTGTCCTCAACAACATCAACATCAGCCTGATCTCAACAACATCAACATCAGCCTGATCTCAACAACATCAACAAGCTCAACATCACCAACAACATCAGCATGATCTCAACAACATCAGCACGATCTCAACAGTATCAGCATGATCTCAACAGTATCAGCATGATCTCAACCACATCAACAACAGCATCAACATCAGCCTGATATCAACAACATCAACATCATCAACAACATCAGCCTGATATCAACAACATCAACATCATCAATAACGACATCAGCCTGATATCAACAACATCAACATCATCAACAACAACATCAGCCTGTCCTCAACAACATCAACATCATCAACAACATCAGCCTGTCCTCAACAACATCAACAACATCAGCCTGATCTCAACAACATCAACAACAACATCAGCCTGATCTCAACAACATCAACAACAACATCAGCTTGATCTCAACATCAACAACAACATCAGCCTGATCTCAACAGCATCAATAACATCATCAACAACATCAGTCTGTCCTCAACAACATCAACAACATCAGCCTGTCCTCAGTGAGCTGTGGATCCCTTCTTAGACGACTGTTGTGAATGTTGTTGTTGCTGTTGGAATGTTGTTGTTGTTGTGAATGTTGTCCTGTGAATTCTGTTGAGGCGACGGCAGCTCCTGCCCTCCACTGCCCCACTCACCTTCTCTGCGTCCTGCTCAAAGAGCCGCAGCTGGAAGCACTGGTCCAGCTTGAGCTTGCGGACGTGCCACATCTGGTGCAGATGCTGCCGTGTGGAGTGCAGCTTGTCCAGCAGGCTGGCCACCTTGGGCACCACGCTCTGGAAGTCGGCGCTGCCCGAGATGCAGTTGCGTCCAGAGAAGCCGTCGCTGGAGCGGATGCACTGGAGCAGCCTCTGGCCCTCCCGGTCCAGCTCCTCCACCGGAGCCTTCATCACCTTCTTCTTCAGCTGCGTGTGCTCGTCAATCAGTCGGCGAGAGCCCTCCACGTCTACAGGGAACTCTTTCTTGGCCAGCAGCTCCTAGCAGCAACAACAGAGATGCGGTTTGTACCAAATGTACATTGTGATTAGACATAGGCTTGTCACGGTACCAGAAATTCAGTAGTCGGTACCGATACCAGTAAATTTCCACAGAACTCGGTACCAATTTCGGTACCACGGCGTACGCGCGTGAGTAATACATGCACACGTGTAAAGTGCAATGTGCATGAGTATCGCAAGCAGCAATTCAACTGAACTGTGTAGCGTTCTTGCTCGCTCATCACACAGCTTCGACCGAATGACGACGCGTTTATTTAGACAAACCACGTGACAAGTGTCAACAGTGCTACACGCTAGTGCTATCGCTAACTTGCTAGCAAGAGGCTAGCGCAGGTCATAAAAAGGAACAGACATCTCCATCACGGTTCTTCCCCAAATGGCATCTCCCCAAACTTGGGTCTACTAGCACCGAAACATAAAACATAACATGCTACACGCTGTCACTCCCACAGCCCAAGTGTCAATACACAGTCCCCTACACAATGTCAATCACTTATATTTTCACATTATCATCTACATGAATTATCCTTACCAAATGGCTAATAGATGGCTTCTCCTACTCGTGTGCTTACCTGTTTCTAGCCGAACTCAGCCGTCATCGTAGTGTTTTGTAGTGACAGTCTTAAGTAATCAACAAGTAACATAACATTATTGGGTTGAACTAGCGGTCAGTTGCGTCGGGCTCGGGCGGGATCGACAAGGCGTGGGGGTTGTAGCCTAGATGACTGAAAAAGTCCAGTCATAATTCCACTTAAATCTTGCAGCACTTAAACTAGGTACTGTAGCCCCTCACACGACTGCTAACCTAATGGACCTTATCCCCCCATGAGCCGACACATGTTCTACCGACACAAAACCCCTTGACACTGTGTTGTGGAAGACAGATTTCAGTGAGAAGCCGCAACCGTTTGTATCTGCGTAGAAGCTGAAAATATCTTGCTGAGCGCTCCACCGCAACCTGATTTCCACTGAAGAAGCAGACCCTGCGGAGAAGGGAACGCCGGGAGTCATGACCTAAACGCCGGGGGTCATGACCTGAACCTCAGCCCTACCTGCAGGTCCTCCAGGCGGGCCAGCAGGTGCACGGCGCTGGAGATGAACTCCTCCAGGGACACGCGGAGCTCCATCCACTCCTCGTGGTTGTAGTCCAGAGAACCCTCCAGGTCGTCGGTCAGCTGGGACGGGTCCACCAGCTTGGTCAGCCCCTCCACCGAGACCAGACTAGTCTGTAAGGAAACACACAGAACTAGGGTAAGCCTACTGCTACAACACAGAGCACTAGAGTTAGCCTACTGTACTGCTACAACACAGACTCGGGGTTAGGATACTACTACAACATAGAACACTCTGGGTTAGGATACTACTACAGCATAAGACACTCTGGGTTAGGATACTACTACAACATAGAACACTCTGGGTTAGGACACTACTACAACATAGAACACTCTGGGTTAGGATACTACTACAACATAGAACATTCTGGGTTAGGATACTACTACAACATAGAACACTCTGGGTTAGGATACTACTACAACCTAGAACATTCTGGGTTAGGACACTACTACAACATAGAACACTCTGGGTTAGGATACTACTACAACCTAGAACATTCTGGGTTAGGACACTACTACAACATAGAACATTCTGGGTTAGGACACTACTACAACCTAGAATACTCTGGATTAGGATACTGCTGCTCCGAACCTGTTAATTCCTTCTCATTCTGACAGGGCAGAGAGAGAGTAGAAGAGTCTTACCTCAAACGTGAACTTGGCGCTGCCAAAGTTGGTCTTCTGCTTCTGCCAAAAGTTGTCGGGTTTGATGATGAGTGCGACGCAGATCTGGGCGGGGAAGGCTTCCTGGAGGGTCTTCAGCAGAGGTTTGATCAGGTCCCACTTGGACCCTCGCATGTCAATGATGACCGTGAATCCTCGCTTGCACACGTCCTCACTGTGGGGACAACACACCGGAGAGGAGAGCAGGAGAGAGGAGGAGAGAGGAGGAGAGCAGGAGAGAGGAGGAGAGGAGAGGAGGAGAGAGAAGGAAAGGACAGCAGAGAGGAGAGGAGAGCAGAGAGGAGGAGAGGAGAGAGGAGAGGTGAGCAGAGCGGAGTCATTAGCTAATTAGAGCAGTAGCTGCAGTCCTCCCAGCTTCGTCTCTTCATTATACTGTATAATTATACTGTACTATATATACTATATACCATCACACCCAGGAGCTGATTATATTGTTTTTTTTGTTTCTCTCTGTATGCCCACCTGGTTAACAACCCCTCCTTCTCTCCCTCCCTCCCTACCTCCCTCCTTACCTACCTACCTCCTTACCTACCTATCTCCCTACCTACTTCTCTACGGTCACACGCACACACACACAGCTGGGCCTGAAGGATCCAGCCCTGTGATGCTCGATGCATGTTATAACTGTGCCATTACCTTCAGAGCATGTTATAACTGTGCCATTACCTTCAGAGCATGTTATAACTGTGCAATTACCTTCAGAGCATGTTATAACTGTGCCATTACCTTCAGAGCATATTATAACTGTCATTACCTTCAGAGCATGTTATAACTGTGCCATTACCTTCAGAGCATATTATAACTGTCATTACCTTCAGAGCATGTTATAACTGTGCCATTACCTTCAGAGCATATTATAACTGTCATTACCTTCAGAGCATGTTATAACTGTGTCATTACCTTCAGAGCATGTTATAACTGTGTCATTACCTTCAGAGCATGTTACAACTGTGCCATTACCTTCAGAGCATGTTATAACTGTGTCATTACCTTCAGAGCATGTTATAACTGTGTCATTACCTTCAGAGCATGTTATAACTGTGCCATTACCTTCAGAGCATGTTATAACTGTGCCATTACCTTCAGAGCATGTTATAACTGTCATTACCTTCAGAGCATGTTATAACTGTGCCATTACCTTCAGAGCATGTTATAACTGTGTCATTACCTTCAGAGCATGATCCCAGATGACCCTGCTTGTAGAGCACCACATTTGGAAATAACCATACACATGCTATCACACACACCGGCTCATAATGATCATAATACAAATGCTATCACACACATAGTGCCCTTCCTACAGAGCAGATCCTAAAATGCTCAAACTGAGAGCTTGATTTCTTGGGGGTTTATCTTTTAAACAGTGAGGCTCCATTTCAGGTAACGAGGCCGGAGCAGAATACTATTAACATTCTATTCTGAGCCTCCATGCTTGGAACCCTCTTCACTGGATTGGAAGATAAAAATAACCTGTAATTGCTTCACCTCGCTGGGCACCCTCCTAGAGACTAGAGACCTAGAGACACCCCTCCTCCCCCCCCATCTCTCAGCTCTCCATCCATCCCTTCCTGCATACCTCCTTCTCTCCATCCCTCCTTTCCTCCCCTACTCTCTAGAATGACTCTGACCCTCCAGGTCTTTCTGAGACTACAGTCCCCCAGGACACCATGAAACTACACCAGCATCTAGGTACTCTCACTGCTCCTCCCCTGACTTCCTGCCATTCTCTGTCCTCGTTGAGGCCTGGTCCAAGAACAACAGGAAGTGGGCCCTGGATGCCATGGTGGTAGTGCTGAGAGGAGGAAGTGTTAGCTAACGCCTGGACGACTCTCTCCCTTTGTGCAGAGCTGACGAGGTGCTGGAGGTGAACAGTATCTGTTTCAGAGATCTGCTATTCAACCCGTCTGATGCAGTTCTTCCCATAGAACACCATCAATGGTCTGGCTAGTTGACCACTGTCAATATGGGAAACACGCTAACATGTTGTGGTGGTTGGCCAAGGTGAAACTAGCTAGCATGTTGTGGTGGTTGGCCAAGGTGAAACTAGCTAACATGTTGTGCTGGTTGGCCAAGGTGAAACTAGCTAACATGTTGTGGCAGTTAGCCAAGGTGAAACTAGCTACAGTAACATGGTGTGGCAGTTAGCCAAGGTGAAACTAGCTACAGTAACATGTTGTGGCAGTTAGCCAAGGTGAAACTAGCTACAGTAACATGTTGTGGCAGTTAGCCAAGGTGAAACTAGCTAACATGTTGTGCTGGTTGGCCAAGGTGAAACTAGCTAACATGTTGTGCTGGTTGGCCAAGGTGAAACTAGCTAACATGTTGTGCTGGTTGGCCAAGGTGAAACTAGCTAACATGTTGTGCTGGTTGGCCAAGGTGAAACTAGCTAACATGTTGTGCTGGTTGGCCAAGGTGAAACTAGCTAACATGTTGTGGCAGTTATCCAAGGTGAAACTAGCTACAGTAACATGTTGTGGCAGTTAGCCAAGGTGAAACTAGCTACAGTAACATGTTGTGGCAGTTAGCCAAGGTGAAACTAGCTAACATGTTGTGGCAGTTAGCCAAGGTGAAACTAGCTACAGTAACATGTTGTGGCAGTTAGCCAAGGTGAAACTAGCTAACATGTTGTGCTGGTTGGCCAAGGTGAAACTAGCTAACATGTTGTGCTGGTTGGCCAAGGTGACATCATGTTTTCATTTGTTCCATCACGCTAATTTCCACAGAGCTAACAAGCTAAAAACAAAGTTTGTTAATTATCTAAAATACCACAGAAAATACATGAGCTAAAAATAGAGGGATGATCTGGCCCCTGGTGTTTGGGTTCGGGGGAGGTGTGTGTGTGTGTGTGTGTGTGTGTGTGTGTGTGTGTGTGCGCGTGCGTGTGTGCGCGCACGTGTGTGTGTGTGTGTGTGTGTGTGTGGGGGGGGAGTTAACAGGCCTGGAGGACAGGGAAGTGTGGAGAGGAGGGTTGGGAGAGGAGAGAGAGAGAGGAAGAGAGAGAGACCAGCTGTCTGAGAGAGTGAAACTCGTCCCCAGCTGAGTCAGAGGGAGAGAGAGAGAGGGTCTCTGTCCCAGAGGGATGTTCAGTGCCGTGCTGCTGCTGTGGCTACCCAACGCCGCTCTCCTCTCCTCTCCTCTCCTCTCCTCTCCTCTCCTCTCCTCTCCTCTCCTCTCCTCTCCTCTCCTCTCCTCTCCTCTCCTCTCCTCTCCCCTCCCCTCCCTTCCTCTCCTCTCCTATTCTCTCCCCTCCCCTCCTCTCCCTTCCGCTCCTCTCCTCTCCTCTCCTCTCCTCTCCTCTCCTCTCCTCTCCTCTCCTCTCCTCTCCTCTCCTCTCCTCTCCTCTCCTCTCCTCTCTCCTCTCCCCTCCTCTCCCCTCCCCTCCCCTCCCCTCCCCTCCCCTCCCCTCCCCTCCCCTCCCCTCCCCTCTTCTCCTCAGCATGTGCTAGTCAGTGAAGTGGGCCCCTTTGGCTCCCTGGCCGCCCGCCTGGCTGGCTGCTCCCGGGCCAGCTGTCTGGGCAGGCGGGCTGCTTGCTCTCTCATTAGCAGCCTTTGTTCAGGCCTCCATAGAGAGGCTTTGAAGCCGACTTCACAGACCCACCACCAGGCCTGATCTACAGACCCACCACCCCCTGATCTACAGACCCACTGCCAGGCCTGGTCTACAGACCCACCGCCCCCTGGTCTACAGACCCACCACCAGGCCTGATCTACAGACCCACCACCCTCTGATCTACAGACCCACTGCCCCCTGGTCTACAGACCCACCACCCCCTGATCTACAGACCCACAGCCCCCTGATCTACAGACCCACCACCAGGCCTGGTCTACAGACCCACCACCTGGCCTGATCTACAGACCCACCGCCCCCTGATCTACAGACCCACCACCAGGCCTGGTCTACAGACCCACCACCTGGCCTGATCTACAGACCCACCGCCCCCTGGTCTACAGACCCACCATCAGGCCTGGTCTACAGACCCACCACCAGGCCTGGTCTACAGACCCACAGCCCCCTGATCTACAGACCCACCACCAGGCCTGGTCTACAGACCCACCACCTGGCCTGATCTACAGACCCACCGCCCCCTGGTCTACAGACCCACCATCAGGCCTGGTCTACAGACCCACCACCAGGCCTGGTCTACAGACCCACAGCCCCCTGATCTACAGACCCACCATCAGGCCTGGTCTACAGACCCACCGCCCCCTGGTCTACAGACCCACCACCCCCTGGTCCACAGACCCAAATGTAACCATTGTACTCTCAACAGTTGGACCCAGTTAAGGGCTTGTCCCAGGTGCTTGTGAGGGGGGCACGCTGACAGCTGCACCAGTAGGGACGTCCCTCTTGGAGGGACTGTTAGTGCTCCTTTGAGCAATGAGTTTCACCAGCTACTCCACGTTTCACTTGGTTACACAAACATACACACAAACATACATATATATACACACCCACACAAATACACACAGCCAAACACACACATGCACACAAAATACAGCGGTGTGTAAGAAACCAATCACCAGTTACAAAGCGATATATACACATACACACACATATATACACACACACACACACACACACACACAAACATGGCTGTAACTAACATTGAGGACGCCGAGGTCATGACACCATCTGTATTTTTTAAATTAAAAATAAAAATAAACCATTTAATTTGTGCGGTGAAATTACGTGGGAGGACCGAGGGAAGGTGATGGAGTGACTCCTCTCTTCTCCATAAAGACGATATTTGATTGAGGCACTCACACACGCGCTGTGTTTTGTGGGGTGACCTACTGTAAGTCGAGCACCTGCTACAGGCTGAAGCAAGCGTGGAAGAGGTCAGCGGACGAGCCAGGTAACTTATAAACTACTAATTCATTCCAGTGTGGGCTGCTTGCCTGTCATTCATCCCCGAGATTATTATTCACAAGAGGCAGCGGCTGTACTTGCATAAAGTAATGTTACAATGAATGAACGAATGAAGCCATAGTGAGCATTGCGGTTGCTAGCTAAAGCTAACATAGTTAATTCAAACATTGCCCATGTTTCCTGCTTGAGCTAGCTAGCTATATAATGTTGTATAACTAGTTTACAGCAAAGTAATGTAGTCAACCTAATTAATCTGGTAAAAACAAATTAAATCCAGCTGCTCGCTAAAGTTAATGTTGAGCAGTTCACATCAGATAGCTATTTGACTTGCCATGAAATGTAGCTCAGTTAGCTAGCTTGTTATATTTCATGCAAGTAGACATGATGGTAGGTAGGTAGTGATTGTAGGTTGTTGTTCATTGTTATGATAATGTTAGGGGTTGTCTTCCAGGCTTACCAGCTAACTATCAGGCAGCCAGCTGATTTTAGATAACTGCAAGGCAGTTAGTTAAATGTGGTACTGGCCATCTTCCAGGCTGCTTAGGTAAACTAGCTTGGTTAAAATGGATAAGTAGTGTAGTGCTAACGTTATATAACTAAAGTTGGCTGGCTTTCATTATTAATTCCAATGGTAGACTGATAAACCGTCAATGAAATCTGTAAATGGTTGAAATTTGTGTTAAAAATTAAGTCCCCTATTTGCCATTGCAACTATAGCAGAGGCTGTTATTCACATATCAATTGACCATGTGTTTGCTTTCTTCACTGACAGGGAGAAAGGGGGAGAGAGAGAGAGAGAGAGAGAGAGAGAGAGAGAGAGAGAGAGAGAGAGGGAGGGAGAAAGAGAGGGAGACGATGAAATGATTTCATCAAACAAAGCTCAGCTTTGGAAAGTGAACTGTTGAGGACAAGATAAAAAGAAAGAGGTGATGATGGTGGTACACTGCCCACTCACTTAACATGATGGGAAACACACAGTGACATGATACATTGTATGTTTGTATATAGATAAACAAATAGACAGGGAGGTAGGTAGGTAGGTAGGTAGGTAGGTAGGAGTGTGTGTGTGTGTGTATATATATATATATATATATATACACAGTATGCAAGATTATGTTCTGTTAAAAGTAGAGACCCCCCCCGCACCATGACTAAATGACCTCTGTATTTCATAAATCCTGCATACGGCCCTGCACACATATATACACACACACATATATATGTCACCCTTAACACACACACACACACACACACACAGCTAGGAAGCTAGGACATCTGAATGGAAGTCTTCAGTCTCTAGTTGAGCGAAGAGTTAAGACACTGACTAGTGAGTCCACAGATACCTGGGGATGTTGGACAGGTAGGGGACGTACCTGAGTACAGGTAGGGGATGGTAGACAGGTAGAGGATGGTGGACAGGTAGGTGGCGGTAGACAGGTAGGGGACGGTAGACAGGTAGGGGACGTACCTGGGGACAGGTAGGGGACGTACCTGGGGACAGGTTGGGGACGGTGGAGAGGTAAAGGACATACCTGGGGACAGGTAGGGGACGGTGGACAGGTAGGGGACGTACCTGGGGACAGGTTGGGGACGGTGGAGAGGTAAAGGACATACCTGGGGACAGGTAGGGGACGGTGGACAGGTAGGGGACGTACCTGGGGACAGGTAGAGGACGGTAGACAGGTAGGGGACGTACCTGGGGACAGGTAGGGGACGGTGGAGAGGTAGGGGACGTACCTGGGGACAGGTAGAGGACGGTAGACAGGTAGGGGACGTACCTGGGGACAGGTAGAGTACGGTAGACAGGTAGGGGACGTACCTGGGGACAGGTAGGGGATGGTGGAGAGGTAGGGGACGTACCTGGGGACAGGTAGGGGACGGTGGAGAGGTAGGGGACGTACCTGGGGACAGGTAGGGGATGGTGGAGAGGTAGGGGACGTACCTGGGGACAGGTAGGGGACGGTGGAGAGGTAGGGGACGTACCTGGGGACAGTGGAAAGGTAGGTGACCAGCCTCCGGAGCTCTTCCTGTTTTATCCTGTCGTGGCTCCTGGCTGGAAACGTCAAGATGGGACCCCCCCTCTTATCCCTGCCTCCTGGGAACAAGAACACACAACACTCCGCTCAGACAGCTGTGTGAGTGTGTGTGTGTGTGTGTGTGTGTGTGTGTGTGTTCTTGTGTGATTTAAACCCTGTGGAGAGATGTATGATCAGATTAGAGTGAAATACAGAGCTCTCCTGTTCCCCTGTTACTCACAGGACAGGTCCTCCATGGAGAGAGGAGGGGAGGGGGGGTAGAGGGGAGGCAGAGGGGCGTAGAGGGGGTAGAGGGGAGGTAGAGGGGAGGCAGAGGGGGGTAGAGGGGGTAGAGGGGAGGTAGAGGGGAGGCAGAGGGGGGTAGAGGGGAGGTAGAGGGGAGGCAGAGGGGGGTAGAGGGGAGGCAGAGGGGGTAGAGGGGAGGAAGAGGGGAGGCAGAGGGGGTAGAGGGGAGGCAGAGGGGGGTAGAGAGGAGACAGAGGGGGTAGAGGGAGGTAGAGAGGAGACAGAGGGGGGTAGAGAGGAGACAGAGGGGGTAGAGGGAGGTAGAGAGGAGACAGAGGGGGTAGAGGGGAGGCAGAGGGGAGACAGAGGGGAGGTAGAGGGGAGACAGAGGGGGGTAGAGGGGGGGGTAGAGGGGAGACAGAGGGGGGTAGAGGGGAGACAGAGGGGGGTAGAGGGGAGACAGAGGGGAGGTAGAGAGGAGACAGAGGGGGGTAGAGGGGAGACAGAGGGGGGTAGAGGGGAGACAGAGGGGAGGTAGAGAGGAGACAGAGGGGGGTAGAGGGGAGACAGAGGGGGGTAGAGGGGAGACAGAGGGGGGTAGAGGGGAGACAGAGGGGAGGTAGAGGGGAGGTAGAGGGGGTAGAGAGGAGACAGAGGGGGGTAGAGGGGAGACAGAGGGGGGTAGAGGGGAGGTAGAGGGAGGTAGAGAGGAGAAAGAGGGGGGTAGAGGGGAGACAGAGGGGGGTAGAGGGGAGACAGAGGGGGGTAGAGAGGAGACAGAGGGGGGTAGAGGGGAGACAGAGGGGGGTAGAGGGGAGACAGAGGGGAGGCAGAGGGGGTAGAGAGGAGACAGAGGGGAGGCTGGAGACCCAGAGAGAGGCTCTAATCTGTTGACACTTTCTGGGTGCCCCCCCTCCCACTCTCTCCCTCCCTCCCTCCCCCACACTCCCCTTCCTGACAAAATTCATGTTCAACAGCCTTTCATCTTCTTCAAGGTCCCTCCCTCCCTCCCTCCCTCCCTCCCTCCCTCCCTCCCTCCCTCCCTCCCTCATCCCTCATCCCTCATCCCCCCACGTGAAGCCGGGCCGCGTGTGCGCTGGCTCTGCTGGGGAGATAAGGCCGGTGTGTGTGTGTGTGTGTGTGTATGTGTGTGTGTGTGCGTGCGTATGTGTGTGTGTGAGTGTGTGTGTGTGTGTGCGTATATGTGTGTGTGTTAGTGTGTGTGTGCGTATGTGTGTGTGTGAGTGTTAGTGTGTGTGTGCGTATGTGTGTGTGAGTGTGTGTGTGGTGTGTGTGTGTGTGTGTGTGTGTGTGTGTGTGTGTGAGTGTGTGTGTGTGTGTGTGTGTGTGTGTGAGAGTGTGTGTGAGAGTGTGTGTGTGTGATAAGGCAGGCTGACTGCTGGGTTGCTACAGCGCTAATGGAGCAGAGAGCTCTGGGGGCTTCATGGTGGAGGAGAGCAGCTCGGAGTGGAGGGAGGGGGGGGGGGAGACCGGAGTGGGGGGGGGGGGACCGGAGTGGGGGGGGCGGCTTGACTTGAGACAACGTACTTTTTCACATCTGTGTGTATGTGCGTGTGTGTCTGTGTGTGTGCGCACATGCAAACACATACACACGCACACACACACGCACATACACACACACACACACACACACACACACACACACACACACACACACACACACACACACACACAGTATGGTACAGCAGGTGATGGAAGTGCCCAGTGCAGTAGTGATAAAGGAAGGAGGTGACATCATCTTCATCTATTCAGCCAATGGTGGATGAGATGCTGAGCAGCCAGCCAATGGGAGTGGAGATGTGGTAACATGCCCTTGTGGTGACCCCCGTGGAGGAAGAGGCAACCACCTGAGGTGAGCTATGATAGTCTACATGAATCAAGGTTCGGCTTTATTTGTCTCACGAAGGAGAAATTTGTCTTGGAGTCAAAAAGGCTAAAAGCTGCAGTACAAGATACAAAAAACAGTACATATGACACATACACTAACTGATTGAGGTAGTTAAAGGTAGTTACAGACATTCGTCTCAGTGCAACAACGCAGTGCAAGTGCAATACAGTGCAATACTATAAATAGACAACCCAGTACAATACAGTAAACCAGAGCAAAGATCTACAGTATATAATATTCGAACACCACCCACCACCTTATACACTTATATCAGGGTCGCCCGTTATTATGTCTGACCCCCGAGGGGAGCTCATTCATCAATTTAATTGATAGAGGAACAAACGAGTGCTTATATCTATTAATCTTACACATGGGGACCCTGTACCTCCTACCTGAGTTCAGCAGCTCATACTCAGAGTTCAACGCATGAGATGGATCAGATGATGATTGAGATTTGTATTTGACCGTCAGATTCCCAAACCAGCCGGTAACGCCATAGCGCAAAACTGACTATGGATGCTCTATAGAAGATCAACATAATGTTCCTGCATACACCAAAAACTCTGAGCCTGCAGAGAAAAGGTGTTGATGGACTCTAGCACACACATCTGCCACATGTGTGTGCCAGTTAAGTTCCCTATCAAAAACAACCCCTAAGTATTTGTAGGTGGTGACCTGCTTGATGTCGTGGTCATGTTCTTCACACCAACCCACAAACCTGCCCACCCCAGTTGTATGACTAACAATGTTGGAATCTCTTTTGAGTAGACTGAGGATCACAGTGTCATCCGACAATGTGACTACAAACTGATTGGGTTGGGAACTAACACAGTCATTTGTATTAGAGTAAACCAAAGGGTGGAACTAACACAGTCATTTGTATTAGAGTAAACCAAAGGGTGGAACTAATGGTTCCCTGTGGGGCCCCTGTACTGCTTATTGCAGTATCCGAAAGTGACGAGTTAAATTTTCCAGAGTCCAGTTTGCAAAACGTAACATCAGAATAAACCTATTGTCTTTGTTTGAACCCAGCTTGACCGACCACTCAGCGTGTTCTTGAAATCGAAGTAAACCAAGTACGATTTTCATTCATAAGGCAAACTGAAACTGATCTAGGGAAGGCTCCACCTCCCTACAAAGCTCCTCTGTTACAATTCTCTCCATTGATTTCACTACATTGGATGTGATGGCCACTGGCCACTTACAACCACCTGAGGAGAGCTACGATAGTCTACAATTCTCTCCATTGATTTCACTACATTGGATGTGATGGCCACTGGCCACTTACAACCACCTGAGGAGAGCTACGATAGTCTACATGAATCAGTTACAACCACCTGAGGAGAGCTACGATAGTCTACATGAATCAGTTACAACCACCTGAGGAGAGCTACGATAGTCTACATGAATCAGTTACAACCACCTGAGGAGAGCTACGATAGTCTACATGAATCAGTTACAACCACCTGAGGAGAGCTACGATAGTCTACATGAATCAGTTACAACCACCTGAGGAGAGCTACGATAGTCTACATGAATCAGTTACAACCACCTGAGGAGAGCTACGATAGTCTACATGAATCAGTTACAACCACCTGAGGAGAGCTACGATAGTCTACATGAATCAGTTACAACCACCTGAGGAGAGCTACGATAGTCTACATGAATCAGTTACAACCACCTGAGGAGAGCTACGATAGTCTACATGAATCAGTTACAACCACCTGAGGAGAGCTACGATAGTCTACATGAATCTATGATAGTCTAGATAAATAAGTTACATTAGGACCTGACTGATCATAACAGAGATATGACCTTCCCTACTGTGTAAATATTAATGTCCTGACACACCCACCCCACATCAGTTACAACTGCCTGAGGTGAGCTACGATAGTCTAGATAAATCAGTTACCCGAGGTGAGCTACGATAGTCTAGACAACCTCTTGAGATGAGCTACGATAGTCTAGATAAATCAGTTACCTGAGGTGAGCTACGATAGTCTAGACAACCTCTTGAGATGAGCTCAGATAGTCTAGATAAATCAGTTACCTGAGGTGAGCTACGATATTCTAGACAACCTCTTGAGATGAGCTACGATAGTCTAGATAAATCAGTTACCTGAGGTGAGCCACGATAGTCTACATCAAGCATTCCCAAACTGTGAGGTGGGCCTCCCCTGGGGGGCCCCAAAGAAATTCAGGGGAGGCGCAGAGGGATGGTTAGAAAGAAAGAAAGAAATAAAGGAAAAATGTTGTTTTTTTTGTTACATTTTTTAAATGTCTATGAATTTATTAATAATTTAATATGAACGTGATTTGAAGGTCAGACGATCAAAAAAAATAATAGGAGAGATGTATACAAAATTTGTGGATAGTGCAGAGAGATCCTCCCCCCGCAGGCATGGAATGTATTGTGCGAAAACGTCATAACGTTAACTAGCAACAGGTGCCACCGAGCTAACTTAGCTGTGTTACGTTATGGGCTAGCTAACGCTGCCTTACATAATGGACAAATTTGGGGGGTTGGGGGGGCGCGGGTGTGTCACTGTTTTCAGAGGGGAGGCCCACATTGATGGAGTTTGGGAACCCATGGTCTACATGAATCAGTTACTTTAGGATCTGACTGATCATAACAGAGATATGACATTCCTTACTGTGTAAATATTACACACCATCCACACATCAAAGAACTAGCGCCGACGAAGACAACTGCTGTCGCCTTGCGTTGCCTCATGCCCTGATTCAGGGCCGACAAGTTTCTCTTGAACACACCAAGTAGACAACAGCCAGCGCTTGCATGAGATGAAATAACTCCACACCACCAGGTGGTAGTTGTCAGTATCATCAAGAAGAAACGGAAGTCCACCGGATCTATAAACCGTAAACAACACAGCATTTGTTTAGCTACAAATACAGCACTCGCTCAGCACAGACGGTCATCTCTGAGAATGTCCTACTACTGTAATTTGTGTAAATTGAAGAGGTTTGATAAATTTAAATGAGCACTACCGTTATCAGCCCTGGTTCCTTGTGTTGTAGAACAGAAGAGGCATAGGCGAAAGATGAGGAGAAACCGCACAAAATGGGTGAAAGTATGCATCCTCTAGTCTGGGGACTTTCCCGAACTTGTGTCAAGAGCCAGAGATAAATGAAATATCCGATAAAAAAAAGTGTGTTCTGCTCTTTCCTGATCAGCTCCACGAGTTGAAGGAACTAGTTAGTCCACTCGTCCAGAGTTGAAGGAACTAGTTAGTCCACTCGTCCAGAGTTGAAGGAACTAGTTAGTCCACTCGTCCAGAGTTGAAGGGACTAGTTAGTCCACTCATCCAGAGTTGGAGGGACTAGTTAGTCCACTCATCCAGAGTTGAAGGGACTAGTTAGTCCACTCGTCCAAAGTTGAAGGAACTAGTTAGTCCACTCATCCAGAGGCAAAACCATGAACTACCGCGATTGTATCTCCGTAGGCAAACATCTGATTATTACTGCACTTCTTGGCAACAGGTGAGCTAAAGGTTTATTTACATTAATTTATAGCATTTTCAGTTTTTTATGGTTTAATAAGCGCAGGGATTTTGAACAAAGTGCTTAAACATGTGTGCCATGTGCTTGTTAATATTTACAGGAGAAAGCTTCAAGAGCCTTACCAGTTCAGAGTGGGAGAGTCAACGATTCAGAAACCCGTTCCTGAAACCTGTGCAGCAATCTACCAGGTTTTAACAGAGAAATACATGAAGGTATGTGTGATATATGTTTTCTTTTTTTAGATACCTTGATGTTTATAGTGCAGTCTCTAGGCATTTGGACAACAATGGACGACTACAAGTCCATTCCTTCACAGTGCAGGCTATGGTGATGGGCCGTCTCTATTCTAAAATTGCACTTCCTGGCATATTGTGGATGACAATGTGGCTGACGATGGGAGACAATTGGGTGTCTATCTATCTATCTATCTATCTATCTATCTATCTATCTATCTATCTATCTATCTATCTATCTATCTATCTATCTATCTATCTATCTATCTATCTATCTCACGGACGGGGTATGTAGCACCCGATAATGTAATAATTAACTGATAATGTAATAACGCCTGATAATGTAATACAAGTTTGACTTAACACAATCGAAAATGTAATAAAACCTGATAATGTAATAACTTAACCAATAATGTTATAAAATTTCCTGACTGATAATGCAATACCATTTTTCTGATAATGTAATACCTTATTACATTATTGGTCACGTTATTAAATTATCAGGTGGGTCTTTTTTTTCCAAAACTGGTAACTTTGCAGTACTTTGTGGTATACTTTGGGGTACACAGCAATACTTTGCAGTACTGTGTAGTATACTTTGGGGTACTTTGAGGTACTTTGATATTTTGCGGTAGTTTGCAGTAAACGTTGGGGTACTTTGCAATACTTTGCGGTACTTTGCGGAATACTTTGAGGTACTTTGTGGTGTGCTTTGGAGTACTTTGCGGTACTTAGTGGTATACTTTGGGGTACTTTGTGGTACTTTGCAGTATACTTGGGGTACTTTGCATTATACTTTGGGGTACTTTGTAGTACTTTGTGGTATACCTTGTGCAGTACTTTGTGGTATACTTTGGGGTAAACAGCAATACTTTGCACCGGGGCAGTATCTCTCACTCACCTGACACGAAGGCCACTTTCTCTTTCAGCACAGGCAGGACATCAGACGCCTTGATGCCATCTCTGAAGGACCCTGGAAGAGGAGAGATGGGATTCACTAATCAGCTTTACGCTATAATCAGATTATCAGATCTACATTCCAGAACACAGAGCACACACACACAGGCAGGGCAGCGCAGGGAAAACAGTTCTAATCGCAACGTTCTCCAGACCCTGAGACCTTTCTCCACGTTCTCCAGACCCTGAGACCTTTCTCCACGTTCTCTCCCGGTGTTTTGGAACAGAATGGCACAAACAATAAAAGGAGCTGGCACATCTGAAAATGAACATTTGGAATCCAAACTGAGGTTGAAGATGACGGGGTGAGGGTTTCTCTCTGAGCTGTGGTTGGCGGTTCTCACCCTGCATGCCCCCTCCTGAGGAGCGGTTAGGGGTCAGGGGTTAGGGGTCAGGGGTGGGCTCAGTGGGCTCAGAGGGGAACACAGTATGACCTCACTGGGGTTCAGGGGACCGCTCCCCCTCTCTCTCACAGCATCACCAAGATATCACCACACACAGCTCTCCCTCTCTCTCCCTCTCTATCTCTCTCTATCTCTCTCTATCTCTCAATCTATCTCTCAATCTCTCTCTCCCTCTCTCTCTCTCCCTCTCTATCTCTATCTCTCAATCTCTCTCTCTCCCTCTCTATCTCTCAACCTATCTCTCTCTCCCTCTCTATCTCTATCTCTCAATCTATCTCTCTCTCCCTCTATCTATCTCTCTCACTCTCTCTCAATCTATCTATCTCTCTCTCTCTCTATCTCTCAATCTATCTCTCTCCCTCTCTCTCTCTCCCTCTCTATCTCTCTCTCAAGCTATCTTTTTCCCTCTCTATCTCTCAACCTATCTCTCTCTCCCTCTCTTTCTCTCTATCTTTCAATCTATCTCTCTCTCCCTCTCTTTCTCTTTCTCTCTCTATCTCTCTCTCCCTCTCTCTCTCTCTCTCTCTATCTCTCCCTCTTTATCTCTCCCTCTCTCTCACCCTCTCTTTCTCTCTATCTCTCCCTTTCTCTCTCCCTCTCTCTCTCTCTCCCTCTCTATCTCTCAATCTATCTCTCTCGCTCTCTCAATCTATCTCTCTCTCTTTCTCCATCTCTTTCTCGCTCTCTAAATCTATCTCTCTCTCTCTCTCTCTCCCTCTCTCTCTCAATCTATATTTCCCCCTCTCCCTCTCTCTCAATCTCTCTCACTCTCTCAATCCATCTCTCTCTCTCTTTCTCTCCATCTCTCTTTCTCTCAATCTATCTCTCCTCTCTCCCTCTCTCTCTCACTCTCTCAATCTATCTCTCTCTATCCCTCCCTCTCTCTCAATCTCTCTCTCCCTCTCTCTCTCTATCTCTCCCTCTCTCTCTCAATCTATCTCTCTCAATCTCTCTCTCTATCTCTCCCTCTCTCTCAATCTAGCTCTCTCTCAATCTCTCTATCTCTCCCTGTCTCTCTCTCTCTCTGTAATACACACAGACACACACACACACACAGACACACACACAGGCAGAGCAACGGAGCAAGGCCACCCATCAGAACTCAGCACACCACAGCACAGCACAGCACAGCACACTACACTACACTACACTACACTACACTACACTACACTACCCCACAGCACACCACAGCACAGCACAGCACACTACACTACACTACACTACACTACACTACACCATACCACAGCACACCACACCACACCACACCACACCACACCACACCACACCACACCACACCACACCACACCACACCACACCACACCACACCACACCACACAACAGCACAGCACAGCACAGCACAGCACACTACACTACACTACACTACACTACACTACACTACACTACCCCACAGCACACCACAGCACACCACACTACACTACACTACACTACACTACACTACACTACACTACACTACACCATACCACAGCACACCACACCACACCACAGCACAGCACAGCACAGCACAGCACAGCACACCACACCACACCACACCACACCACAGCACAGCACACCACACCACACCACACCACACAACAGCACAGCACACTACACTACACTACACTACACTACACTACACTACACTACACTACACTACACTACACCACAGCACACCACAGCACACCACACTACACTACACTACACTACACTACACTACACTACACTACACTACCCCACAGCACACCACAGCACACCACACTACACTACACTACACTACACTACCCCACAGCACACCACAGCACAGCACAGCACACCACACCACACCACACCACACCACACCACACAACAGCACAGCACAGCACACTACACTACACTACACTACACTACACTACACTACACTACACTACACCATACCACAGCACACCACACCACACCACACCACAGCACACCACACCACACCACACCACACCACACCACACCACACCACACCACACCACACCACAGCACAGCACACCATACCACACCACAGCACACCATACCACACCACACCACACCACACCACACCACACCACACCACACTACACCATACCACAGCACAGCACAGCACAGCACAGCACAGCACAGCACACCACAGCACACCACAGCACAGCACACCACACCACAGCACACCACAGCACACCACAGCACACCACAGCACACCACACCACACCACAGCACACCACAGCACACCACAGCACAGCACAGCACACCACACCACACCACACCACACCACAGCACAGCACAGCACAGCACAGCACAGCACAGCACAGCACAGCACAGCATGGCATGATGGGAAAAACACCCATCAGTTTCTCGTTTCTAGTCTCATTAGGACCTTCAGAGCCCAGCTGAGGGAGCACACACACACACACACACACACACACACACACACACACACACACACACACACACACACACACACACTACAACACACACACACACACACACACACACACTACAACACACACACACACACACACTACAGTACAACACACACACGCACATACACTTACACATACACATACAGTCCCTTCCCAGACCTAGTGCTTATTCTAATGTGATCTCTGTCCAGAAGGCGTGCCAGCACCATCTGACTGACCTACTGTGCTGTCTTCCATTACCTTACATTTTGACATTACATTACAGTCATTTAGCTGATGCTTTTATCCAAAGCCGCTTACAATAATTGCATTTAGCGTAGGAAACGTCAGTCTCTCAGCTGCTCCCTGGCCTACGAGAGCTTTCTCCCAGGATCACATGCTCTAGCCAGGCTCGCGGTCGGCATCAGTGACCATGAGATAACAGCCTCCGCTCGCTAAATGGGAATCTGTAATCGATACGCGTAACCAGTAAGTATGACCAGTGCTTCCAGAGTGATCTGTTTTGGACAAGGCCACGTGTTTGTGCAGTAAAGGCATGTGACCCGTCTCTCTCCTGGTCTCTCTTTCTCTCTCTCTCTCTCTCTCTCTCTCTCCCTTCCTCTCTCTCTGCATGACTCTCAGTTCAGCTGCCCATCCGTCTGCTGTGTTATGAAACTCTCTCCCTCTCTCTCTCCCACTATCCTTTCTCTCTATCTCTTTCATCTCTCCTCTCTCTCCCTCTCTTCTCTCTCTCCCTCTCTTCATTTTCTCTCTCTCTCTCCCTCTCTCTCTCTCTCCCTCTCTCTCTCCCTCTCTCTCCTCTCTCTCCCTCTCTCTCTCCCTCTCTCTCTCTCCCTCTCTCTCTCTCTCTCATTCCCGTCCTGCTGGGTTTGACTAACATATGGAGTTCTAATAGAAGAAGAGAAGAGGCTTTTGTTTCTTTATTGAAACACCCTCACAATGAACTAAACACCAACCACTTTAAAACCAGACACTTCTAATCTTCAAAAACATGAGAGAAGAGAGGAGAGAGCTATGTGTCAGTCATCACACACACACACACACACACACACACATACACACACACACATACACACACAGACACACAAACACTCACCCAAAGACACACACACACACACCTAGAGCTAAGTCGGAGACAGCTACACAGGCAACACCCATCCCCAGACACACACACACACACACACACACACACACACACACACACCAAGAACTATGCTGGAGACAGCTAAATGGTAAACTGCACTTATATAGCGCTTTTCCACCTTAGCGGCACTCAAAGCGCTTTTACAATGGCCTCTCATTCACCCATTCACACACACATTCACACACCAATGGCAGTAGCTGCCATGCAAGGTGCTAACCTGCTCATTGGGAGCAATTTGGGGTTAGGTGTCTTGCTCAAGGACACTTTGACATGTGGACAGTCTGAGCTGGGATTCGAACCGCTGACCCTTCGATCATTGAACGACCCGCTCTACCAACTGTGCTACAGCCGCCCCCAGCTACACAGACAACACACGAAGAGACACACACAAATACACACACCTGGAGACACACACACACACACACACACACCTGGAGACACACACACATCCAGACACACACACACACATACACACCTAGAGAGAGACACACACACACTCACCTAGAGCTATGCTGGAGACAGCTACACAGGCAACAGACACACACACACACACACACACACACACACACACACACACACACACACACACACACACACACCATCTCCACAGGAAGCCCTGTGTCTATTACCTCTGAGTAGAAGGGCGGTGAAGTGCCTTCTAATCCTTCACCCAGAAGACACTGGGGCTCCTGAACATGTGACCTCAACCCCAGAAACAGCACAGCAGCCCAAACCTCCTGGATATGTTAGGGCTAGGGTTAGGGCTAGGGTTAGGGCTAGGGTGTTTTAGGACCCTAAGCCTCTGCTGAGTTGTCTGTTCCTGTCCGTCCGGCTGAGAGAGTCTGGACCCAGTGAAGAACCAGACCAACACCTGTTCCTCCTTCCTCAGCAGATCATCCAGATCCTCAGTACATCATCCAGAGATAAATCTCCTGGACCGGGAGCTTAGAGGCCTGGATGGATGGAAACCAGCAGGTGAGCAGCTGTGAGGCCTGTCTTCAGGTCAGGGGGGCTCTGTCAGGCCTGTCTTCAGGGCTGGGTGGCTCTGTCAGGCCTGTCTTCAGGGCTGGGGGCCTCTGTCAGGCCTGTCTTCAGGGCTGGGGGCCTCTGTCAGGCCTGTCTTCAGGGCTGGGGGCCTCTGTCAGGCCTGTCTTCAGGGCTGGGGGGCTCTGTGGAGAGCAGCAGTGAGGCCTCCAGGTCTGGGGGGCGTCTGGGGAGCGCAGGTCCAGGAGGGAGGAGATCTATCCAGCGTGTTTAGACTTGAAGTGACAGCAACACGTGTATGAGCTTCCTCTCAGCTACCACCTCCTCCACTGACTCAGACTGGACAACCCTGGCTGGTACTGGGGATCTCTCTCTATCTCTCTCCCTCTCTCTCTCTCTCTCTCTCTACCTCCCTCTCTCTCTCTATCTCTCTCTATCTCTCTATCTCTACCCCCCTCTCTCTTTATCTCTCTCCCTCTCTCTCTACCTCCCTCTCTCTCTCTCTCTCTCTCTCTCTCCCTCTCTCTCTCTCTATCTCTACCTCCCTCTCTCTCTATCTCTCTCTCTCTCTCTCTCTCTCTCTCTCTATCTATCTCTACCTCCCCCTCTCTCTCTCTCTCTCTCTCTATCTCTACCTCCCTCTCTCTCTCTCTGTCTCCCTCTCTCTCTATCTCTACCTCCCTATCTCTCTCTCCACCTCTCTCTCTCTCTCTCTCTCTCTCTCTCTCTCTCTCTCTCTCTCTCTCTCTCTCTCTCACACACACACACAGTCCAGTGCTCCCACACCACAGACTGTGACAAACAACTCTGACCCTGTTAACCAATAAGACCCCTCTTATTCTCTCCTCTCTCTCCTCTCCTCTCTTCTCCCTCTCTCCTCCCCTCTTCTCTCTCCTCTCCTCTCCTCTCCTCTCCTCTCCTCTCCTCTCCTCTCCTCTCCTCTCCTCTCCTCTCCTCTCCTCTCCTCTCCTCTCCTCTCCTCTCCTCTCCTCTCCTCTCCTCTTCTCTCTTCTCTTCTCTTCTCTTCTCTTCTCTCCTCTCCTCTCTTCTCTCTTCTCCTCTCTTCTCCTCTCCTCCTTCATACAGGGCGTTTGGGGATACTGACAGTGGAGGTGAGAGTGATGGGGGGAGGAGGGAGGAGGATAGAGGGAGAAGGGGAGGAGGGAGAAGGGGAGGAGTGGAGTGAGAGGGATAGAGGGAGGAGGGGAGGAGAGGATCAATGCCCCAGCAGGGCCAATTTTCCCCCAGGCTGCTCACAGCTGATATCGGTCCAGGAAATCAATAAATACAATCAATAAATGCAATCACACAGAGAGGGGTGTGTGAGGAGTGTGTCGCATGCTAGCTGGGTTCCAGGTTCACACACTCACACACACATTGTGTGAGCCTGGAGTATCATGTCCTGTCCTGCTGGATGGAGCCCTGGTGGGAGGGTCACACTGACAGGTCTCTGGGGGACGAGAGTGAGAGAGAGGGGGGGGAGAGGGGAGGGATTGGAGCCCCTGACCCTCTCCTCTACACCCTCTACGACTGTCTCTCTGCACGTCTCTAAAAAAAAAAAACACTCTACCACCGCCTCTGTCCCCAGAGCACACACCGGTAGCTCTACTGTCTCTGTCCCCAGAGCACACACCGGTAGCTCTACTGTCTCTGTCCCCAGAGCACACACCATTAGCTCTACTGTCTCTGTCCCCAGAGCACACACCGGTAGCTCTACTGTCTCTGTCCCCAGAGCACACACCGGTAGCTCTACTGTCTCTGTCCCCAGAGCACACACCGGTAGCTCTACTGTCTCTGTCCCCAGAGCACACACCGGTAGCTCTACTGTCTCTGTCCCCAGAGCACACACCAGTAGCTCTACTGTCTCTGTCCCCAGAGCACACACCATTAGCTCTACTGTCTCTGTCCCCAGAGCACACACCGGTAGCTCTACTGTCTCTGTCCCCAGAGCACACACCGGTAGCTCTACTGTCTCTGTCCCCAGAGCACACACCGGTAGCTCTACTGTCTCTGTCCCCAGAGCACACACCGGTAGCTCTACTGTCTCTGTCCCCAGAGCACACACCATTAGCTCTACTGTCTCTGTCCCCAGAGCACACACCATTAGCTCTACTGTCTCTGTCCCCAGAGCACACACCGGTAGCTCTACTGTCTCTGTCCCCAGAGCACACACCATTAGCTCTACTGTCTCTGTCCCCAGAGCACACACCATTAGCTCTACTGTCTCTGTCCCCAGAGCACACACCGGTAGCTCTACTGTCTCTGTCCCCAGAGCACACACCATTAGCTCTACTGTCTCTGTCCCCAGAGCACACACCGGTAGCTCTACTGTCTCTGTCCCCAGAGCACACACCGGTAGCTCTACTGTCTCTGTCCCCAGAGCACACACCGGTAGCTCTACTGTCTCTGTCCCCAGAGCACACACCGGTAGCTCTACTGAGCACTAACAGAGCACTACACTATACGTACTATAATACAGTAAACAGCTCTGATGCCGACTCAAAACCCCAGCGTTGGGTCATACATACACACACGCACACACACACACACGCACGCACACGTGCACATGCATCCACACACACACCCACATGCCCCCCCCCCCCCACCCCCACCCCCCCCACACACACACAGGATTTCTATCTGCTAAAGTCATCTTCATAAATATCTGTCCCAGTGCTGGCGTGGCCAGGGTCTGCCAGCGGGCCACTTTGATGTCCAGCCACAGATGGTGTACTGTGATTGGCCGATCCTCTGTGAACATGACACCACACCAACATCTCTGCACCACCGCCAAACTCACCCCACAGACAACTAGCCTCACCCAATCACATTCACTCACCCAACTAGCCTCACCCAATCACATTCACTCACCCAACTAGCCTCACCCAATCACATTCACTCACCCAACTAGCCTCACCCAATCACATTCACTCACCCAATAAGCCTCACTCAATCACATTCACTCACCCAACTAGCCTCACCCAATCACA
>NC_140242.1:4598614-4601114 GCF_949987555.1 Borostomias antarcticus | reverse complement strand
GCCAACAGATTCACTAGGCCAGTGGTTATTGGAACAAAACCTTTGAGTGAATGGGGTTATTCTATAGGCTATCAATTCTACATTAATCTCATAGCAGTGAGCACTGACGAATCAACAGCCGAACACTTATCATTTTTGTCAGACAAACAATACTACTGTTGATAGGGCCTTGAATCAACTCCAATAGTCAGTCTGCATTTGAATCGAGTTTATCCCCCAAACAGGGAGGAGCCATCAATTTAATAACGTACTTGCAGATTGTGGAAAGCCAGCTGGACATGGCAGTTAGTGCCGGTGGTGCTAGGGCAGAAGGGTGGTTCTGCATAGTAGATAGGCTAACCTACGAAAACAAGGGATCTCAGTGTTTTATTTTATTGCCAGGCATGGGTTCTATAACAATTCAACTAAAAGTAGGCTATTTTGTTCCTGTCCCATAGGAACAGGATAGTCTAATATCCTAGGCTACTTGAAAATTGAATTAAAATGTAGGCTACTTGTTTAAATTAATTCCAATATACATGGCTGAGTTCATGGTTTACAGCCATTCATATCTTACAGCATACCTAAATAAATAAATAAATAATAAGGTGAACAGTAGCCTAGTAATAATATGCTATAATATATTGTTATCACAGCAGCGCAGATAGAGATTACAGAGCTTGGATTCAAGATTATTTTAAAAGCAGGGAATGCGCACCGGACATGGAAGACAAACAGGGATGGAAATGTAGGCTATTTGGTGACTCAAAGTTTATTTCAGGGACTGTTGGCGTTGGTTGGATCCTCCCCACCCCCCAGCTCATCAAGTTTATTTGAATATAAATAGCATTGGGAAGGGGGGAGGGGCAGTCCAGTTCCTACTGTAGCTGTCCAGCTCGCTAGCTACGGTCAAGCTGCAGGCTAAATGCATTTCTTCTGAGCCAGTCCCGCTAAACTCTGAGCAACTCTGACATTATCAAAGTCATAGCATACCGTGTTATAAAGCTGCAGTATTTATTGATTGTAGCCTATTAATGTCTTTGTATGGTCATTGCTCGGCATCATTGAAATGAGGTCCCCGTTTCCCAGTTGAGGAGTCTGGATCTAAAGGAATGAATGAAGCAGCGGTGTCTGGTGGGTCCAGGTGTGCCAGAGCCAGCGGAGCGGCTTCTAACATGTTTTGCATGTCCTGACGGGGGGTTTCTAGGCACCTGAGCGGTTACCCCAGCCACAACCTCCCTCCAACCTGGAGGCCTTGAGCATTTACCCCAGCCACAACCTCCCTCCAACCTGGAGGCCTTGAGCAGTTACCCCAGCCACAACCTCCCTCCAACCTGGAGGCCTTGAGCAGTTACCCCAGCCACAACCTCCCTCCAACCTGGAGGCCTTGAGCAGTTACCCCAGCCACAACCTCCCTCCAACCTGGAGGCCTTGAGCAGTTACCCCAGCCACAACCTCCCTTGAACCTGGAGGCATTGAGCAGTTAACCCAGCCAGAACCTACCTCCAACCTGGAGGCCTTGAGCAGTTACCCCAGCCACAACCTCCCTCCAACCTGGAGGCCTTGAGCAGTTACCCCAGCCACAACCTCCCTCCAACCTGGAGGCCTTGAGCAGTTACCCCAGCCAGAACCTACCTCTAACCTGGAGGCTTTGAGCAGTTACCCCAGCCAGAACCTCCCTCCAACCTGGAGGCCTTGGGATACGACCGGAGACACGTTTTGGCGCTAGAAATCCAGAGCTGTGTTCTAGTGTTCGAAGCTCCACCCTCGAGGAGAAAGGCATCGATGGCTCTGCACACTCCCTGTTTGCATCCTACCTGACGGGCCGCTCCTACCAGGTGACATGGAGAGGGTCGACGTCGGAACCGCGTAGTCTGACTACGGGGGTTCCACAAGGGTCTGTCCTGGGTCCTCTCCTGTTTTCCCTCTACACTACATCTCTGGGCTCTGTCATTCGCTCGCATGGCTTCTCCTATCACTGCTATGCCGATGACACCCAACTGGTTCTGTCATTTCCCCCTTCTGATACAGAAGTGGAGACACGCATAGCTGGGTGCTTGGCTGACATTTCGGAGTGGATGACGACACATCACCTCAAGCTCAATCTGGACAAGACTGAGCTGCTGTTCCTCCCGGGGAAGGGCTGTCCGCACCGGGACCTGGCCATCACCATTGAAGACACAGTGGTGACCCCGACTCGGACTGCGAGGAATCTGGGTGTGACCCTGGATGACCAACTGTCATTTTCCTCACATGTCACATCCGTCACACGTTCCTGCAGATTCATGCTCTACAACATCAGGAGGATTCGCCCTTTCCTCACTAATGAAACGGCGCAGGTACTCATCCAGGCCCTGGTCATCTCCCGCCTGGACTACTGCAACTCCCTCCTCGCGGGGGCACCGGCGTCAGCCATTAAACCTCTGGAACTTGTCCAGAAAGCTGCTGCTCGCCTGGTGTTCAACCACCCCAAATTCTCCCACACAACTTCCCTCCTCCGTTCCCTACACTGGCTCCCTGT
>NC_140242.1:4596043-4598414 GCF_949987555.1 Borostomias antarcticus | reverse complement strand
GAAAATCAAGAAGGCAGAGGGACGCAGGATATTAATACCAGCTATACATAGTCAGATTATATAGGTTATTAATCCCAGCTCTACATAGTCAGATTATATAGGTTATTAATCCCAGCTCAACATAGTCAGATTATATATGATTTTAATCCCAGCTCTACATAGTCAGATTATATAGGTTATTAATCCCAGCTATACATAGTCAGATTATATAGGATATTAATCTTAGCTCTACATAGTCAGGTTAAATAGGTTATTAATCTCAGATCTACATAGTCAGATTAAATAGGTTATTAATCCCAGCTCTACATAGTCAGATTATATAGGTTATTAATCCCAGCTCTACATAGTCAGATTATATAGGTTATTAATCCCAGCTCTACATAGTCAGATTATATAGGTTATTAATCCCAGCTCTACATAGTCAGATTATATAGGTTATTAATCCCAGCTCTACATAGTCAGATTATATAGGTTATTAATCCCAGCTCTACATAGTCAGATTATATAGGTTATTAATCCCAGCTCTACATAGTCAGATTATATAGGTTATTAATCCCAGCTCTACATAGTCAGATTATATAGGTTATTAATCCCTGCTCTACATAGTCAGATTATATAGGTTATTAATCCCAGCTCTACATAGTCAGATTATATGTGACCGCCACTGGAGGTTTGGTCCTGATCTGTGCCAAGGTCATTTTTCCTTTTTTTTCTTCTTTACAGATTATGAAAGTGTAAATTGTAAGCTTTCAGATGATGTGCCGTTCATTGACATCTGCAAATGATGAAGAAGACGTGCTTCTGTGCATGTCAGTACACCTGAAATCACTAAGCAGAGAAAAAGGGCTTCAAAGATTCAGGGGCGAATTCACTAAAGGATTGCGCAGCTTTTCCTGACGCAAAGCCTGTGCAAATAAGTCAAAAATTATGTTTGCTATTCACAAAGCCCTCGCAAAGGGTGAAATACGGTGTTAACTGCGTTGCGTTCGTCATTGCGTTTCTCTGCGCCGGTGTAATTAGCTCATATTTAAATTAGGTAATATGGGCGGAGAATGTTCCCCTTTCTATGCAAATGAACATTATTGCAAAACCCGCCCAATTCACAAACATCGGCGCAAATTGCCTCACGCAGTTAAAGTGAAATTAATACCGTTTTCAGAAACGTGGTGGTATTTAAGCGCAAGGGGTGTGTCGCGGCCAGCCTGTCCGCTGATCATGGCAGCAGTGATTGTTGCGAGGCGAAGGCATCGCAATGCCAGGCATGTTGTTCGTGAGAGAATATTTAGAAGAAGGTCACTTTTTGATTTAACACTAGAACCACCGCGGTAACTGTTTGGACACCAGAGCGCGCAGCTCTTCAGCCAACTGGAGGATGAAGTCGCGTCTGGGGAGGCTCAGTTGACTATGCGTCTCTCCACCCGTCCCCAGCGAGTCCAAGCTCCCCCAATGAATATAATAGCCTACATAGCACGAAACTGTGCGTATAATAGTCTATACGCGAAACTGCGCATTCCCTATAGCTGTTCATTGAACGGCTGGGGGCCGATATAGGCTAGGTATAAATAAATAAAAACATAGCCTACACAATATTTTGTTTATTTGAATGGTCTTGAAAATATTTTGCTTTTGTATCATAGCTGACGGCAGGTATCATCTTCAGCCATGGATGATGACTCCCGTGCGTAATCCTTCCAACGTTGGAGAGGCGGCGTACAACTGGGCTCACATCAGGACGCGCGGTGTGATTGAGTGCACATTTGGAATCCTGAAAAGCCGTTTAGATGCCTAGATCGTACCGGTGGGGCAATGTTATACACTCCCCCAAGAGTATGCCAGATCATCGTGCTGCAACTTGCATAACATAAAATGACAATTTTTCCTTTGTTCGTCTTTTCAAATAATTCCACCTCCGTTTGCAGTCTTCCGCGTTTACACACACAAATGGCACTGACTGCTTGTGAAATTAAACCCCAAATCTGATTTTTGGCTGTAGCCGTCATATTTTTGGTGGAAAGCTGTGAGGCATGCTTTTGAACCTCGTCCGTGAGGCCTTCAAGTTCGCGGTCTGAGAATCGTATTTTTCTCTTTCTGTCTGCCATCGTCCAATGATATGCATACGAGTTGTTTGCGCTGCATGCGCTGTATTTATAGTCATTTCCTATATCAGCAGCAAATTGCACTCAGCCGCAAACACCGAATGGGCGTGTTTGCGCTGGGATATTATTAGCGCAATGTCTTTAGTGAATAGGTTTTTAAAACGGAGCACATAGCGGGCGCAACTGACGCGCAATATAATGGTGCAATTAGCGGGCGCAATTTGCTTTAGTGAATTCGCCCCTCAGTGTTCACACTTCTCACAGTTTTGATGACA
>NC_140242.1:4576043-4578543 GCF_949987555.1 Borostomias antarcticus | reverse complement strand
AGGGGAGGAGAGCAGGGAGGGAGGAGGAGGGAGGCAGAGACACAGAGGGAGGGAGGGAGGAGGACAGAGAGGGAGGGAGGGAGGGAGAGACAGAGAGGGAGGGAGGAGGACAGAGAGGGAGGAGAGAGAGAGGGAGGGACGATGACAGAGACAGAGAGGGAGGGAGGAGGACAAAGACAGAGAGGGAGGGGGAGGGAGGGAGACAGAGAGGGAGGGAGGAGGACAGAGACAGAGAGGGAGGAGAGCAGGGAGGGAGACAGAGAGGGAAGGAGGACAGAGACAGGGAGGGGGAGGAGAGCAGGGAGGGGGGACAGAGGCAGAGAGGGAAGGAGGACAGAGACAGGGAGGGGGAGGAGAGCAGGGAGGGGGGACAGAGGCAGAGAGGGAAGGAGGACAGAGACAGGGAGGGGGAGGAGAGCAGGGAGGGGGGACAGAGGCAGAGAGGGAAGGAGGAGAGCAGGGGGGGCAGAGACAGGGAGGCAGCAAGGCAGTAGAGCAGGAGTCCATGATGACTCTGCAGTATTGAGAAAATCAGTTTCCGCCTCAACGAGCTGTATTTACCAGGACGGCCATCTGGTCTCAACCAACCAGGAGGACCACGCTGGGCTGAGAGGACCAGGACCTGGATTAGAAGAGGAGGAGTGGATTTGAAAAGGAGGAAGTGGATTTAAAGAGGAGGAGTGGATTTGAAGAGGAGGAAGTGGATCTGAAGAGGAGGAGTGGATTTGAAGAAGAGGAGTGGATTTGAAGAGGAGGAGTGGATTTGAAGAGGAGGAGTGGATTTGAAGAGGAGGAGTGGATTTGAAGAGGAGGAAGTGGATCTGAAGAGGAGGAGTGGATTTGAAGAAGAGGAGTGGATTTGAAGAGGAGGAGTGGATTTGAAGAGGAGGAGTGGATTTGAAGAGGAGGAGTGGATTTGAAGAGGAGGAAGTGGATCTGAAGAGGAGGAAGTGGATTAGAAGAGGAGGAGTGGATTTGAAGAGGAGGAGTGGATTTGAAGAGGAGGAAGTGGATCTGAAGAGGAGGAAGTGGATTAGAAGAGGAGGAGTGGATTTGAAGAGGAGGAAGTGGATTTGAAGAGGAGGAGTGGATTTGAAGAGGAGGAAGTGAATTTAAAGAGGAGGAGTGGATTTGAAGAGGAGGACGTGGATCTGAAGAGGAGGAGTGGATTTGAAGAAGAGGAGTGGATTTGAAGAGGAGGAGTGGATTTGAAGAGGAGGAGTGGATTTGAAGAGGAGGAAGTGGATCTGAAGAGGAGGAAGTGGATTAGAAGAGGAGGAGTGGATTTGAAGAGGAGGAAGTGGATTTGAAGAGGAGGAGTGGATTTGAAGAGGAGGAGTGGATTTGAAGAGGAGGAAGTGAATTTAAAGAGGAGGAGTGGATTTGAAGAGGAGGACGTGGATCTGAAGAGGAGGAGTGGATTTGAAGAGGAGGAGTGGATTTGAAGAGGAGGAAGTGGATTAGAAGAGGAGGAGTGGATTTGAAGAGGAGGAAGTGGATTTGAAGAGGAGGAGTGGATTTGAAGAGGAGGAGTGGATTTGAAGAGGAGGAAGTGAATTTAAAGAGGAGGAGTGGATTTGAAGAGGAGGACGTGGATCTGAAGAGGAGGAGTGGATTTGAAGAAGAGGAGTGGATTTGAAGAGGAGGAGTGGATTTGAAGAGGAGGAAGTGGATTTGAAGAGGAGGAAGTGGATTTGAAGAGGAGGAAGTGTCAGAGCATTTTACGCGAGGGCTCTGTATCCAGACACAGTCAGAGAGGCAGGCTGGGGCTGTAAACTACTGTAAGCAACCAACTACAGTATATAGACTAACTACAGTATATAGACAAATCGTATATAGACTCATTTACAGTATATATCTGTACTCACTACAGTATATAGACTAACTAGAGTATATAGACAAATCGTATATAGACTAACTACAGTATACAGACAAATCGTATATAGACTAACTACAGTATAGACAAATCGTATATAGACTAACTACAGTATACAGACTCACTACAGTATATAGACTAACTATATAGACACAGCGTATATAGACTAACTACAGTATATAGATGAATAGGATATAGACTAACTGCAGTATATAGACAATTAGTATATAGAGTTACTACAGTATATAGACTACAGTATATAGATTAACTACAGTATACAGTATAGAATAACTAGTATATATAGTAGCCTATATATATATAATATAATAACTAGTACACTCACTGTAGTATATAGACTAATAGTATATGGACTAACTGCAGTATATAGAGACATATCATTTCCTTCAAATAAAAAATAAAAAGGACTAATACTTTTCAAAACCACAGACGTTGGCTTCTCTGTGAGTGAATCAGCCTGCAGCGCCAGGGGCAGAGCTACAGGGGCCAGGCTGCTCTGCTCTGCCTCGCTGGCAGGGAGCCCTCTGTGGTGAAGCAGAGACGATTGCTTTCTCCATCAGGCCTGGGAGGAGGGGGGGGGGGGGGGGGCACACGCCAGCCAGCGCT
>NC_140242.1:4556043-4571043 GCF_949987555.1 Borostomias antarcticus | reverse complement strand
ACTTAATATAGACTGGACTGGACTGGACTGGACTGGACTGGACTGGACTGGACTGGACTGGACTGGACTGGACTGGACTGGACTGGGAGACACCTGAGAGATGCTTGGCACTTCCAGCAAACTAGACCAGATCAGACCACACCAAACTAGACCAGACCAGACCACACCAAACTAGACCAGATCAGACCACACCAAACTAGACCAGATCAGACCAGACCAAACTAGACCAGATCAGACCACACCAAACTAGACCAGATCAGACCACACCAAACTAGACCAGATCAGACCACACCAAACTAGACCAGATCAGACCACACCAAACTAGACCAGATCAGACCACACCAAACTAGACCAGACCAGACCAGACCAGACCAGACCAGACCAGACCAGACCAGACCAGGACCAGACCAGACCAGACCAGACCAGACCAGGCAAGGCCAGGCTAGACCAAACTAGGCCAGACCAGACCAGGCCTTGTGGAGGCTGGGAGCTGGAGGTTAGGGGCCAGAGGCTAGGGGCTGGAGGCTGGGGGCTGGAGGCTGGGGGCTGGGGGCTAGGGGCCGGAGGCTGGGGGCTGGAGGCTGGGGCCTGGGGGCTGGAGGCTGGAGGCTGGGGGCAGGAGGCTGGGGGCTAGGGGCCGGAGGCTGGGGGCTGAAGGCTGGGGCCTGGGGGCTGGAGGCTGGAGGCTGAAGGCTGGGGCCTGGGGGCTGGAGGCTGGGGGCTGGAGGCTGGGGACTGGGGCCTGGAGGCTGGGGGCTGGGGGCTGGAGGCTGGGGGCTGGAGGCCAGAGCTGCATGATGAAATATTCATGACTTTCCAGTCGCCTCCCATGATGCCCTTGCGGCTGAGAGTGAGTCAGGCCTGCTGTGATGCACAGCCACCAGAGAGAGAGAGGGGGGGGGGGATAGAGGGGAGAGGGAGAGATGTGGATGGAGGGAGAGAGAGAGAGGGAGAAGGGGAGAGAGGAGAGAGGGAGAGATGTGGATGGAGGGAGAGAGAGGGAGAAGGGGAGAGAGGAGAGAGGGAGAGATGCGGATGGAGGGAGAGAGAGAGAGGGAGAAGGGGAGAGAGGAGAGATGCGGATGGAGGGAGAGAGAGAGAGGGAGAAGGGGAGGGAGTAGAGAGGGAGAGATGCGGATGGAGGGAGAGAGAGGGGGAGAAGGGGAGAGAGGAGAGATGCGGATGGAGGGAGAGAGAGAGAGGGAGAAGGGGAGGGAGTAGAGAGGGAGAGATGCGGATGGAGGGGACATTCTCTGCGCTACGATCGGATTGTTGCTGACGAATGACGACGACAATATTCTCGGCACCAACAACGATCGTAGCGCAGAGAATGTGAGCCGGAGAATAGCCAGTCTGCGCGCTGGCCTGTGCGCATGCGTGCTGGAGCAAGTGGGGAAAGGCGTGTAAAGATCATATTACAGAGGCTAAAGACCCCGTATTTGAAAACCACAACAATGCCTCGCGTTGAGGAATCTCAACTGTCGATTCATCCAATCTGATTGATGAAAACAACCGTTTAGCGGCCGAAAATAGATTTTGAGAAACTGCATTCTCGGTGCCCCCACCACCGCCATTACATGGATATACTGGCTCGCGCTGGATTTTAAATTTCTTCTACAGGCCTCCGAACTACACAAAAGTGATCTTGGTGAGTCAAACTTCTTATAATATGTCGTAAATAAGGTCCAGGTTGTCAAAAACGAGCATTGCCCTTTAAGTTCCATATAGAATCTTAACGTCCAAGTGAATTGATTAGTCAGCGAGCAGTGCTTCATACGTTTTGATCCATAATCCACATCCATAATGTCCTGGTATAACCTGGTCTGGCCTGGTCTAGCCTGGTCTAACCTGTTCTAGCCTGGTCTAGTCTGGTCTGTCCTGGTTTAACCTGATCTGGTCTGGCCTGGTCTAGCCTGCTCTAACCTGGTCTGGTCTGGTCTGTCCTGGTATAACCTGGTCTAATCTGGTCTGTCCTGGTATAACCTGGTCTGGTCTAATCTGGCCTGTCCTGTTATAACCTAGTCTGGCCTGGTATAGCCTGGCCTGGTCTGGAGGATGCTGGCCAAGCCAAGGTTAACTTCTAGTCCTGCAAGAGTCCTTGACTCTCCCCCAAGAGTCCTTGTCTCTGGTCTCCAGGCCAGGTGAGTAGAGACAGACAGAGAGGTCCTGGGAGACACACTCAGACTGAGGCTTGTCTTTAACTACAGCTATCTAGAACAGGAGGGTGTACAGTAGAGGGTCTATTAACAAACAGCGCTGAGAGAATAGGGACATTTGTCTTATTACTGGGTGGATTGTCAGGGGCAAGTCAGCCAGCCAATCAGTCAGTCAGTCAGTCAGTCAGTCAGTCAATCAGTCAGTCAGTCAGTCAGCCAATCAGTCAGTCAGTCAATTAGTCAGTCAGTCAATCAGTCAGTCAGTCAGTCAGTCAATCAGTCAGTCAGCCAATCAGTCAGTCAGTCAATTAGTCAGTCAGTCAATCAGTCAGTCAGTCAGTCAGTCAGTCAATCAGTCAGTCAGTCAGTCAGTCAGTCAGTCAGTCAGTCAGTCAGTCAGCCAGTCAGCCAATCAGTCAATCAGCCAATCAGTCAGTCAGTCAATCAGTCAGTCAGTCAATCAGTCAATCAGTCAGTCAGTCAGTCAGTCAGTCAGTCAGTCAGCCAGTCAGCCAATCAGTCAGTCAGTCAATCAGTCAGTCAGTCAGTCAGTCAGCCAGTCAGCCAATCAGTCAGTCAGTCAATCAGTCAGTCAGTCAGTCAGTCAGTCAGCCAGTCAGTCAATCAGTCAGTCAGTCAGTCAGTCAGTCAGTGAGTGAGTCAGTCAGTCAGCCAGTCAGTCAGGAGCAGGTCAGGTCGAGTGCTGCTAATCTCAACACACACACACACACACACCCACACACACACACAGACACACACACATGCACTCACACAGATACACACAAAGCAACACATGCACTCAAACACACACACAAGCAGTCTCACACAGCCCTGTCCAGCGGGCCCTTCTGTCCAGCCAGTCAGGGGCCGTCCTGCCACACTATCTCTCTCACTTCTAGCAGCAGCAGCTAATTGGCTCTTCTCAGGGGTCGCCGCCGTGCTTGACCTCTGGGCAATCACCACTGACCCCCCCCAGTCGGCACGGTGATGGCGCCTGAATGACATTACATCACAGACAGTTGTGATTGGCTGGAGCTACCACAAGCCCATTGGGCTGGGAGGAGACTGGTGTGTCAGATCAATACTGGTCGCTGAGCAGCAGCACTGGGCCTCTTAGCCGCCAGTAATGTTTATAAATGACCGTGAGACGACCCGGCTGCCACGCATTGTCTACTGACCACTCCTACATCAGCTAGCTAACTACATCTCTACTGACCACTCCTACATCAGCTAGCTAGCTACATCTCTACTGACCACTGCTACATCAGCTAGCTAGCTACAGCTCTACTGACCACTGCTACATCAGCTAGCTAGCTACAGCTCTACTGACCACTGCTACATCAGCTAGCTAGCTAGCTACATCTCTACTGACCACTCCTACATCAGCTAGCTAGCTACAGCTCTACTGACCAGTCATCAGTGTCAACGACAGTCGCATTGATATTTGTGAAGAATTTGTCTCGTGTCCTGATCCAATTACAACGTCTGAGAGGAGCAATCCGTCTGCATCACCAGGTAGAGTTACCTGGACGAGCGTCTGGCGTAGCTACATCTATCAGAGTAAACACACTTCCTCATCCTCCTCTGGGGGACAGGGCTCCCTCAGTCCTGCTAAAAGTGCCCATTCCAGCTGAGCTAATCAGATCTGCTGCATTAGCCTGCCTGGCTAACCAGGTTCCTGCACTTCAGCAGCAGCATATGGCCAGACAGGAGGCCGGGGGAGGAGAGGGCAGAGGGGGCGCCCTCCTACGGGGGAGGAGGGAGAGGAGAGGGGACGCCCCTCCTACGGGGGAAGAGGGTGAGGAGAGGGGACGCCCCTTTGTTTACATCCCCTCCCTCCCTGACCAACAGATCATGACTCAATAATCCTCACAAATCCTCTCTACTGTCTCTGGAGCCCCGGCAGCCAATCAGCCATCTGCCAGTCTAACAACCTCACCTGCTAACTCTGCCGGGAAGTACCAGTCCTACCCTGCTAACTCTGCCAGGAAGTACCAGTACCTGTCTGTCTCTCAGACTGTAGTAAACTCTGCTATTCAGCAATAGAAAACAGCATAAATCCATTCAAACATTTTCCTCAGTATCAGGAGCCAGTAGCACAACATCTACTAGGGTTTGATGAAAACCACAGAACTATCATCATCATCATCATCATCATTATCATCATCATCATCATCATCATCATCATAATCATCATCATCATCAGCCTTCCCAGAAGCCATCTGAGCTGCTACATGTAATGACAAGGCCAGACCCTAATAGGCCAGGCCCTAATAGGCCACACCTGATAGGCCACGTCCTGATAGGCCACACTCTGATAGGCTAGGCCCTGATAGGCAGAGAGCTGAGGTTATAATAGTCCTATAAACCGGAGTGCTCTTAACACTGACCGAGTACCCCATCCAAATCAAAGAGAGAGAGGGAGATGGGGGAGGACTGGAAGAGGTGTGGGAGTCTGGGAGAGAGAGGTGGAGAGAGAGAGGAAGCAGGCATAAAGGGAGGGAGGGAGGGTGGGAGGGCAGAAAACGGAGAGTGAGAGAAGGGTGGAGAGAAAGAGGGAGTGAGCATGTCCCAGCTGTGACCGTAGAGTGGAGAGGGTGGAACAGGTCAACCAGCTGCCCTGACAGATGACCTGATCAGCTGATCACGGGAACTGAGTCCTCTCCAGCCTCATCTCCAGCCCCAGAGTGGCAGAGGCCAACAGCATTCATAATGGATGACTCTGCGCCATAACACAGCCTTATAAGGACTGGATGACTCAGGATATAGAGGCAGTAGCAGCTGAATGATGGTGTAATATTTGCTTGATGGTACAACACCCAATCTTGTCTGAGGCTCAATCACTCAGCTGTTGTTTTTATTGTCTCAGCTAGACTTTTTTTTGTTGCATAAACGCTAAATCGATGTAGATATTGATTGTGGTGCTAGACTCTGTCAGTCTCCTGCAATTACTACCTGACCTGACTGACAACTCAATCTCTCTCTCTCTCTCTCCAACAGAAGGCACAATTGCCCTGCTTGTCATTACCATGGATACCAGTTTCATCGCAACAGAGGCGGAGGGCAGTCTTAGAGGAAGACGGTTTGAAGCCTCTCTGGCTGCTTTGTCCACTCAGAGAGCCGTGCGGGAGAGACAGCTTCCAGTCTGAATCCACTTGAAAAAAGCGGAGGTGAACTGAAGTTTGTATTAAAGGTTAATCTGTGTCTAAGCCTTGAATAAGCAGGCCTTGGGGACGTAGACCCACTGTCTGCTCTCTCATCTCAGAGCCCGCTGGTGACAATCTGTCTTACTGCTCGTTCAGGTGGATAATGTCTCCCTTCACTGGGCAAACACCACACACACACACAAACACACACACAACACACCCACACAGGACACACGCACAACCAGTCGTTGTGTGTGTCATGTGCCACTGAGGCCTACCACGGTGGATCAATACTTCTACAAGTGATAGCTTCCCTCTTGTCTAGTCCTAACCCTGGCCTTCAACAGTCCTACAGCTGCCCCCCCTCTCCTGACTCCCCTGCTAAGATGAAAACAACTTCCACCAATCCAGATGCACTCTCCCTAGCTCCCTAGCTAATCCAGATGCACTCTCCTCAGGCCTCCCCCAGTCCAGATGGGTAGGGAACATTCCATAATTCCACTTCCTGGTTCTGGTCTTGTCTCAACCCTGATTAGACTCCATTGAGGGCGAGAGGCTGATTTGCATGACGCTAGTAACAGTCTCTTCACTGTGACTTTCTTCTGACAGGATAGGATGGGGAACTGTGTGTGTGTCTGTGTCTGTGTGTGTGGGGGGGGGTACCAGACTCAGACTAGCCATCATGGTGGTTCAATGTCGGCAAAACACCTCCGTTACACTAGAATACGAGTAAGAAAACACCTCCGTTACACTAGAATACGAGTAAGAAACTTGGTCTGGTCAGACTGGCCCGACCTCAATGACCTCTGTGTATGAACTGGAGTATCTCTGAACTGGGTGAAACTTGACTTGGATACTGTAATAGTTTATGAGGATATTATAAGTGACTAGCTAGAGGATATATACACACACACTCTGTCAGACTGAGATTGGCAGAACCAATGGACAGAATCTCCTCTCTTTCTCCTTAATCTGTGTGAATCTTGTTCATCTTAATCTGGGTGATTTTTACCAACTACTTCAGTTTGGAACACATTCCATCTGTTGAAAGCTCTGTGTCTACAGTAAGATATCAGTACTAACTACAGACACATTCCAACCATGCCTCACTGAGTGGAGATTGTTTGGTGTGTGTGTGTGTGTGTGTGTGTGTGTGTGTGTGTGTGTGTGTGTGTGTGTGTGTGTGTGTGTGTGTGTGTGTGTGTGTGCGTGTGCGTGTTTGTGTGTGTGTGTGTGTGTGTCTGTGTGTGTGTGTATGATGCAGTCCTTGAACACCATAAAAAGAAGCACAAATATCAATATCACCCAGATACAGAAAAGCAGAGAAGCAGCTGACCTGTGTGTGTGTGTGTGTGTGTGTGTGTGTGTGTGTGTGTGTGTGTGTGTGTGTGTGTGTGTGTGTGTGTGTGTGTGTGTGTGTGTGTGAACATGTGTGTGTGCATGTGTATACATGTGTGTGTAGGAGGGGGGGTGCGTGTGTGTGTGTGTGTGCGCGTGTGTAGCCTATGTCATTGGTGTCATTAGTTAAGTGCAGAGCAAAGGCGTGAATAATTAATGTCACAATATTGTTATGCGTTATAACCATCGTCATTGTTATGTGTTATAACAGCCATCTGCTACTACTACACTGAGTGAAAATCACAAGTCTTGGCCATATACTGAAAACATACAAACCACAAGCAGAGCTGCTACTAAAACCATGTTCCCTCATGTCCGATGTGAACACCAAACATGTTTTTGTTCTCCAGGGAAACTGGTAGCCGTCCTAAACAGAACATCCATGAACAGAAAGGATCGGACTGCAGCCTCTAGATCACACAGACAATAGCGGACCTGCCTTCACACAGCGGCGAAGGCATCGAAACGTTTTCAATTTAAAGCAGGCAGAAAGAAATCTGATACAAACAGCCGTCTCATCCTCTTCTCATCTTACCTGTTTTGAAAAACGCATCCGTATCCGAATCGGTCGGTCCCTCCTCGGCAGCTTCGGCTGAATTCATGATTTTTCTTTGAGGATTTCTGAAATCGAGCGAAATTAATCCAGTGATCCAGAACCCCCCAAATCAGTGCACGGCCTCCTTCTCCTTCATGTTCCTGGTTCTTTATTCGCGGCTGCGGGCTAAACCCAGTCTTGAATTTCCGTCCTTGCTCCGGAGCTGGCTGTATTTCGTTCTATTGTTTAGAATTCAGCCTCTCCTCTCTCCTCTCTCCTTTCTCCTCTCTCCTCTCTCCTCTCTCCTCTCTCCTCTCTCCTCTCTCCTCTCTCCCCTCTCCTCTCTCTCAGCCGCCGGGCGCCACAAAAGGAACCCAAGGCGCGTGTGACACAATGAAGATGCCGTAAGATATTGGCAATCGGGCAAGTTCAGTTAGAAAACACGACCGAACGGCCCATGTCTTGATATAGGCAAACAGAGCCCCAGCATCCCAGAATATAGGTGTAGACAGGGACCGAGGGGCTTCAGTGAGGTCGCTCGCTTAGAGCGCTTTCTTGGCAGTTCATGATGTCACGAAATCTGCATAATGGAAGTGGTCTGGGAGCATCAGCGTGGTCTGACATCTGCTCCGTAACTCCTTCTACAGATGAACATTCGTGTTAATGCAAACATTCCGTCTCAAACCGCTTCATCGATCGTCTTATGTTTTGAAAAAACCCACTAATCGTGCAGAGCAGCCTTGAGGTGGCGAGGTTTCTCCTAACAATAGCGGCTCAGCCCTCCGCCCCTGTAACACACGCCTCCCAAACATTCGCACTTTCACTTGATTGTTGCTGAGATCAGTGAAAATACAGAAATAGCCCTCTTTGGTAGGATAGCCTACTATGAATCTGCCTGTAACAAACAACTTGAAATAGTCGAGATCTCCCGGACCAGCATGCATGGTCTTACATGGAATAACGGGCTTGTAGGACAGTATTTTAAGCCAATTAAACATTTTATTGTGGTCCATTTATAAAGCCTTGATAAAAACTAGTCATACATTTCCAAATTTAATTTTCGAATTCAAAATGTAATCTTAAAAGTAGAATATTGGAAGCCTAAGCGAAAACGTAGGCTCCGGCCTATGGTTCGAGCTTTTGTCCTTGCACATGCATTTGTCGCAACATGATGAGGCGGCTGTCAGCCTGACGGGTTTCAGCTCGGGGATAAAAGCTTTCATCTGCCTGAGGTGTAGCTAGCTTAATACTGCCCTCTAGTGGTAAGGGCCGTGCACTAATCGATTGTAGCTCACTATGCGTCCATGGCTGCTGCTCTGTACCGCTGCTTTGCACAGTTTACCAATGAAGTCCTGCAATATCAGCCAGAGATATAAGCCAAATCCACACCAGACAGAGATGTTGTCTGAATAGACATACTACTATGATGTGTTTCTGTTCTACAGGTATTTGACCGCTTTGCTGAGATACCGGCTTATCTCACACCAGAGAGTCCGGCTTATCTAACCAGACCACCTCTACTCACACCTGAGATACAGAAGCTAATAGGTGAACAATCGCTGTAATCAGTTTCTCAGTGTAACGTCCTTTGACACTGAGAGAAATACATCTTTATTAGTTCTTTATTGATCCCATTCTCCTTGTGTGCACGTATGATGTGTCTCACAGGAACTGTAGCAACAGTGTGGTGAAAGTGTCTGACTTAATAAACAATGGAAAGATACGCCTGGATCCCGCTGAACTATTCACCTCCACACTCTACAAGACAAACAACACTCAGCACTAAAACAGACACCACTCACCCCCAACACACCACCACTCACCAGCAACAGCAACCAGCACTCACCACCAAAACAACCAGCACTCACCACCAAGACAACCAGCACTCACCACCAAAACACTCCAGCACTCACCACCAAGACAACCAGCACTCACCACCAAAACACTCCAGCACTCACCACCAAAACACTCCAGCACTCACCACCAAAACACTCCAGCACTCACCACCAAGACAACCAGCACTCACCACCAAAACACTCCAGCACTCACCACCAAAACACTCCAGCACTCACCACCAAAACACTCCAGCACTCACCACCAAGACAACCAGCACTCACCACCAAAACACACCTCAATCACCACCAAAACACTCCAGCACTCACCAGCAACCAGCACTCACCACCAAAACACACCTCAATCACCACCAAAACACACCAGCACTCAACACCAAAACACACCAGCACTCACCAGCAACCAGCACTCACCACCAAAACACACCTCAATCACCACCAAAAGACACCTCAATCACCACCAAAACACACCAGCACTCACCACCAAATCACACCTCAATCACCACCAAAACACACCAGCACTCAACACCAAATCACACCAGCACTCACCAGCAAAGCACACCAGCACTCACTCCCTAAACACACATCAATCACCACCAAAACACACCAGCACTCAACACCAAATCACACCAGCACTCACCAGCAAAGCACACCAGCACTCACTCCCTAAACACACATCAATCACCACCAAAACACACCAGCACTCAACACCAAAACACACCAGCACTCACCACCAAAACAGACACCACTCACCACCAAAACACTAGCACTCACCCCCAAAACACCAGCACTCACCACCAAAACACACCAGCACTCACCCCCAAAACACCAGCACTCACCACCAAAACAGACCATCACTTACCACCAAAACAACTGCACTCACAACCAAAACACACCAGCCTTCACCACCAAAACACACCAGCCTTCACCACCAAAACACACCAGCCTTCACCACCAAAACACACCAGCAAGAAAGAGAGAGACAGAGAGAGAGAGATTGAGAAAGGGAGAAAGTGTGTGTGTGTGTGTGTGTGTGTGTGTGTGTGTGTGTGTGTGTGTGTGTGTGTGTGTGTGTGTGTGTGTGTGTGTGTGTGTGTGTGTGTGTGTGTGCTCTGTCCAGAGGTCCTGCCCCAGTCCCCGGAGTGTGTACTCCCACAGATGGTCCTGCTGGGTCGCCAGGTGCCAGGATGTTACAGGCTTCCTACACACACACACATGCACAAACACACACACAAACACACACACTCAGTAAATATACTGTTCTCTCAAGATATTTAAAGCTTGCTTTGAGAATGTGGTGTCTAATTCTGTATGCCTTGTAATCCTTTCTGCTGCATATATTTGATAGAGATTGGAAAGTGTGTGTGTGTGTGTGTGTGTGTGTGTGTGTGTGTGTGTGTGTGTGTGTGTGTGTGTGTGTGTGTGTGTGTGTGTGTGCGTGCGTGCGTGTGTGTATGTAGCCCTGCCCGGTACATGGCTCTCTCTCTCTCTCTCTCTCTCTCTCTCTCTCTCTCTCTCTCTCTCTCTCTCTCTCTCTCTCACACACACACCACTGGTTCCAGCTCCTGTCACTTCCATGGTCACCTGAGCTTGAACAGAATTTTCTGGGGCTCTGAGTGCTGGTCTGGGTCAGAGGGTTCTGAGTGGTGCTCTGGGTCAGAGGGTTCTGAGTGGTGGTCTTGGGTTCTGAGTGGTGCTCTGGGTCAGAGGGTTCTGAGTGGTGCTCTGGGTCAGAGGGTTCTGAGTGGTGGTCTTGGGTTCTGAGTGGTGCTCTGGGTCAGAGGGTTCTGAGTGGTGGTCTTGGGTTCTGAGTGGTGCTCTGGGTCAGAGGGTTCTGAGTGGTGGTCTGGGTCAGAGGGTTCTGAGTGGTGGTCTGGGTCAGAAGGTTCTGAGTGGTGCTCTGGGTCAGAGGGTTCTGAGTGGTGGTCTTGGGTTCTGAGTGGTGCTCTGGGCCAGAAGGTTCTGAGTGGTGCTCTGGGCCAGAGGGTTCTGAGTGGTGCTCTGGGCCAGAGGGTTCTGAGTGGTGGTCTTGGGTTCTGAGTGGTGTTCTGGGTCAGAGGGTTCTGAGTGGTGGTCTGGGTCAGAGGGTTCTGAGTGGTGCTCTGGGTCAGAAGGTTCTGAGTGGTACTCTGGGTCAGAGGGTTCTGAGTGGTGGTCTTGGGTTCTGAGTGGTGCTCTGGGCCAGAAGGTTCTGAGTGGTGCTCTGGGTCAGAGGGTTCTGAGTGGTGCTCTGGGTCAGAGGGTTCTGAGTGGTGGTCTGGGTCAGAGGGTTCTGAGTGGTGCTCTGGGTCAGAGGGTTCTGAGTGGTGCTCTGGGCCAGAGGGTTCTGAGTGGTGGTCTTGGGTTCTGAGTGGTGTTCTGGGTCAGAGGGTTCTGAGTGGTGGTCTGGGTCAGAGGGTTCTGAGTGGTGCTCTGGGTCAGAAGGTTCTGAGTGGTACTCTGGGTCAGAGGGTTCTGAGTGGTGGTCTTGGGTTCTGAGTGGTGCTCTGGGCCAGAAGGTTCTGAGTGCTGTTCTGGGCCAGAGGGTTCTGAGTGGTGCTCTGGGCCAGAGGTCCCGTTACTATGGGACAGAACCCCTGTCTGCTCCTCTGCCCAGTTACCCTGGCTTCCCCGGTCTGCTCCTCTGCCCAGTTACCCTGGCTTCCCCTGTCTGCTCCTCTGCCCAGTTACCCTGGCTTCCCCTGTCTGCTCCTCTGCCCAGTTACCCTGGCTTAACCCACAGACTGAGACAAATGCACAGCATATGGTTAAAGCTTCCAGCAGCCCTGGCTCCAATGTTATACTGTTGACTATCAACATCTGTATCACGTGTACCAGAGATTAATGGTCCCTACTAATGGCACCAATTTAGCATAGACAGGTCATAGATCAATAGTTAGGACTTGAATGGAAACTACCACAGCTGTGTGTTCTGTGGCGATGCCCTGCACGCGTGTGGTGCGTCACAAGCTGGATGACTAGAAAAAAAATGACTTAAACAATGACACTAAACCTGTTAGTTTATCATGGAGAGTTGTGCAGCATTATTGATTACATTGCATTATATTACAGTCATTTAGCAGATACTTTTATACAAAGCGACTTAATAGGTAGTCAGTGTACTACTACTCACCAGAACTCGAAAAGTGCATCTTCTTTCTAAACAAGTGACTAAGAGCATAATCTAGTGCTAAAGCCAAAGTGCAAGAGATCCCACACTTAACTGATCCATAGATCAGCATTATCCCAGTCCTGGACTGGTCCATAGACCAGCATTATCCCAGTCCTGGACTGGTCCATAGACCAGCATTATCAGATCCTGGACTGGTCCATAGACCAGCATTATCAGGTCTTGGACTGGTCCATAGATCAGCATTATCCCAGTCCTGGACTGGTCCATAGACCAGCATTATCCCAGACCTGGACTGGTCCATAGACCAGCATTATCAGGTCCTGGACTGGTCCATAGACCAGCATTATCCCAGACCTGGACTGGTCCATAGACCAGCATTATCCCAGACCTGGACTGGTCCATAGACCAGCATTATCAGGTCCTGGACTGGTCCATAGACCAGCATTATCAGGTCCTGGACTGGTCCATAGACCAGCATTATCAGGTCCTGGACTGGTCCATAGACCAGCATTATCCCAGACCTGGACTGGTCCATAGACCAGGGGCTGAGACACACTTGGACAGAGAACCGAGAGCTACTGTGATCTGGAGAAGTGGAGGATCATTACCTCACTGAAACTGTTAGGCCAGACTGTCCCTGAGAAACACCATCTCCTCCTTAAGTGATAACACATCACACCCCGTCTGAGAGACTGTATCACACCCCCTGTCTTAGAGACTGTATCACACCCCCTGTCTTAGAGACTGTATCACACCCCCTGTCTTAGAGACTGTATCACACCCCCTGTCTTAGAAACTGTATCACACCCCCTGTCTTAGAGACTGTATCACACCCCCTGTCTTAGAGACTGTATCACACCCCCTGTCTTAGAGACTGTATCACACCCCCTGTCTTAGAGACTGTATCACACCCCCTGTCTTAGAGACGGTATCACACCCCTATCTTAGAGACTGTATCACACCCCCTGTCTTAGAGACTGTATCACACCCCGTCTGAGAGACTGTATCACACCCCCTGTCTTAGAGACTGTATCACACCCCTGAGAGACTGTATCACACCCCTGAGAGACTGTATCACACCCCTGTTTGAGAGACTGTATCACACCCCTGAGAGACTGTATCACACCCCTGAGAGACTGTATCACACCCCTGTCTGAGAGACTGTATCACACCCCTGAGAGACTGTATCACACCCCTGTCTGAGAGACTGTATCACACCCCCTGTCTTAGAGACTGTATCACACCCCTGAGAGACTGTATCACACCCCCTGTCTTAGAGACTGTATCACACCCCCTGTCTTAGAAACTGTATCACACCCCCTGTCTTAGAGACTGTATCACACCCCCTGTCTTAGAGACTGTATCACACCCCCTGTCTTAGAGACTGTATCACACCCCCTGTCTTAGAGACTGTATCACACCCCCTGTCTTAGAGACGGTATCACACCCCTATCTTAGAGACTGTATCACACCCCCTGTCTTAGAGACTGTATCACACCCCGTCTGAGAGACTGTATCACACCCCCTGTCTTAGAGACTGTATCACACCCCTGAGAGACTGTATCACACCCCTGAGAGACTGTATCACACCCCTGTTTGAGAGACTGTATCACACCCCTGAGAGACTGTATCACACCCCTGAGAGACTGTATCACACCCCTGTCTGAGAGACTGTATCACACCCCTGAGAGACTGTATCACACCCCTGTCTGAGAGACTGTATCACACCCCCTGTCTTAGAGACTGTATCACACCCCGTCTGAGAGACTGTATCACACCCCCTGTCTTAGAGACTGTATCACACCGCGTCTGAGAGACTGTATTGTAGCGATCCGACGTGCACAAAGCACGGAAGGACGAGGAGAGTTCTTCGCTGTTCAATGATGTGTTTTATTCTGCTTATTACAGGTAACTATTTGGCTGATACCCACGCCCTAACTTCACAGCACAAGCTTATCGGTGCTCACCACTAGCATCTCCCTCGCTCTCACCTCGTCCCCCACTCTTATTATCACGGGGGAAACAGCACCCCCAGCTAGACAGGTGTGCCCCTAAAACCATTGTAACTAGAGCGTCACATAAAACCCCAGAACATGACAGTATCAAACCTCTGTCTGAGAGACTGTATCAAACCCCTGAGAGACTGTATCACACCCCTGTCTGAGAGACTGTTTCACACCCCTGTTTGAGAGACTGTATCACACCCCTGTTTGAGAGACTGTATCACACCCCTGTCTGAGAGACTGTATCACACCCCTGTCTGAGAGACTGTTTCACACCCCTGTCTGAGAGACTGTATCACACCCCGTCTGAGAGACTGTATCACACCCCCTGTCTAAGAGACTGTATCACACCGCGTCTGAGAGACTGTATTGTAGCGATCCGACGTGCACAAAGCACGGAAGGACGAGGAGAGTTCTTCGCTGTTCAATGATGTGTTTTATTCTGCTTATTACAGGTAACTATTTGGCTGATACCCACGCCCTAACTTCACAGCACAAGCTTATCGGTGCTCACCACTAGCATCTCCCTCGCTCTCACCTCGTCCCCCACTCTTATTATCACGGGGGAAACAGCACCCCCAGCTAGACAGGTGTGCCCCTAAAACCATTGTAACTAGAGCGTCACATAAAACCCCAGAACATGACAGTATCAAACCTCTGTCTGAGAGACTGTATCAAACCCCTGAGAGACTGTATCACACCCCTGTCTGAGAGACTGTTTCACACCCCTGTCTGAGAGACTGTTTCACACCCCTGTCTGAGAGACTGTTTCACACCCCTGTTTGAGAGACTGTATCACA
>NC_140242.1:4548543-4553543 GCF_949987555.1 Borostomias antarcticus | reverse complement strand
AAGGCTCTGTCCCCAAAGGTCGTCAGGCTGGGGGGTAGAGAGCAGACCGGTGTCTGAGGACCGCAGGGTCCAGGAGGGGGTGTGATGGAGGAGGAGGTCAGACAGGTACTGGGAGGCGAGGGCATGGAGGGGTTTGTAGGTGAGGAGGAGGAGTTTGTAGGAGATGCAGGACTTAACTTGAGGCTGGTGGAGTTGGATGAGGGTGGGGTGGGGTCTGTAGGTGAGGAGGAGGAGTTTGTAGGAGAAGCCGGGGGAGTTGGATGAGGGTGGGGTGGGGTGGGAGTTGGATGAGGGTGGGGTGGGGGGGGGTGCTGCCAGTAGAGTCTTGTTCCTGATCAATATCCTTCTTCCCGGCAGTCTGGCGGAGAAACGCCTCGCCCGCCGCGAAGCACAAACAACAACGCTATGAGGTCTAATCAGAGCCCAGCAGCGCTGCAATTACAGGCTGACAGGAAGCCGGTGGTTAGGCCATCAGGGTGGGCTGATAAGCCAAGGAGAAGGGCCTGAAGACGCCCCCATCTCTCCCCCAAACTCCCCTCCCTGAGGACGCCCTCATCTCTCCCCCAAACTCCCCTCCCTGAGGACACAGCATGGAAGATGAATGCATCGTACCTCCAGGGTTTGCTAGCGGTGGCTACCTTACTGACCCAGGATGTCGAGCACACAGTCCAGCTTGCTTTCAGACGGGCTTGCTTTGTCGGCAGCTTGGTGCGAGGCAGCGCTCCCAGACAATTTACTTTCTCCTTTCCTGTGGAGGGATCCTGACCCACTTCCCCCCACTTCCCCCTGACAAACACGCCTGCTATGGGAGGGAGAGCCAGGGGGTGTGGGGGGTTGTAGGGGGTATAGGGGGGTGTGAGGGGGTGTAGCGGGGTGTGTAGGGGGTGTGGTGGGGTGTAGGGGGTGTAGGCGGGTGTAGGGGATTGTAGGGGGTGTGGGGGGGTGTTGGGAAGGGGGGGGGGGGCGTAGGGGGGACACTATTTACCAGACGGACACGTGAAGCTCGGCGGGGGAAATATAGACTAACTTTTGAAATGTGATAGAAGAGTTGGAATCCGCTACAGAGCAATGCAGTTGATAAATCATCGCGTTCGTCAAGTAGTGATTCCAGTACATGATGGAATCACATTTGTGCTCATTTAACTTTTGCATTCAATTCAATTCAAACCTTTATTTAGCAGCGGAAGCCCATTGACACCAAACTCTCATTCACAATGTCTGGTTAGCCTAGTGAGTTAATTCAACTAAAGCAAACACAAGCATCTCCCAATGCGATTTATCACTTGTTGAGCACAGTATCTACATTGTTCCCTAGCTCAGATTTGACGCGAGGGACCTCGAGAACCAGCCAGTGCTGGGGCCTTGTTTGGTGATGGCCAGACCAGTCATCATAAACATCCAGTTGGATGAGCCAGCACCACTCTCCCCTACATAAACACAGCTCATCACTAGGAATACAACACTGTCCATTCAACTCAACAGGGAAACATCCAGCCCCCCTCTGGCTGTCTGTGTGACCTGCTGTCTGTCTGTCTGCCTGTCTGACTGTGTCTGTCTGTCTGTGTGTCTGTGTGTCCATGGCGTTGTGCTGACAGGCTCTGAGGTCATCGGTGTTTGTCTGCGCTGTCACAGCCAGCAGCCAGCAGGTGTTCTCATCATTCCAGATGACCATTCCACATGCTGCTCCTGTCTGCACGCCTCCTCCTGCACGCCTCCTCCTGCAAACCTCCTCCCTGCTCACCTCCCCCCTGCTCACCTCCCCCTGCTCACCTCCCCCCTGCTCACCTCCTCCCTGCTCACCTCCCCCCTGCTCACCTCCCCCTGCTCACCTCCCCCTGCTCACCTCCTCCCTGCTCACCTCCTCCTGCACGCCTCCTCCTGCTCACCTCCCCCCTGCTCACCTCCTCCCTGCTCACCTCCCCCCTGCTAACCTCCTCCTGCACACCTCCTCCTGCTCACCTCCTCCCTGCTCACCTCCCCCCTGCTCACCTCCTCCTGCACGCCTCCTCCTGCTCACCTCCCCCCTGCTCACCTCCTCCCTGCTCACCTCCTCCTGCACGCCTCCTCCTGCACACCTCCCCCCTGCTCACCTCCTCCCTGCTCACCTCCTCCCTGCTCACCTCCTCCTGCACGCCTCCTCCTGCTCACCTCCTCCCTGCTCACCTCCTCCTGCTCACCTCCCCCTGCTCACCTCCCCCCTGCTCACCTCCCCCCTGCTCACCTCCTCCCTGCTCACCTCCTCCTGCACGCCTCCTCCTGCTCACCTCCCCCCTGCTCACCTCCCCCCTGCTCACCTCCTCCCTGCTCACCTCCTCCTGCTCACCTCCTCCCTGCTCACCTCCCCCCTGCTCACCTCCTCCCTGCTCACCTCCTCCCTGCTCACCTCCCCCCTGCTCACCTCCCCCCTGCTCACCTCCTCCTGCACACCTCCCCCCTGCTCACCTCCCCCCTGCTCACCTCCTCCTGCACACCTCCTCCTGCTCACCTCCTCCTGCACGCCTCCTCCTGCTTACCTCCTCCCTGCTCACCTCCTCCCTGCTCACCTCCTCCTGCGCGCCTCCTCCCTGCTCACCTCCTCCTGCACGCCTCCTCCTGCACACCTCCTCCCTGCTCACCTCCTCCTGCGCACCTCCTCCTGCTCACCTCCTCCTGCACGCCTCCTCCTGCTCACCTCCTCCCTGCTCACCTCCCCCCTGCTCACCTCCTCCTGCTCACCTCCTCCCTGCTCACCTCCCCCCTGCTTACCTCCTCCCTGCTCACCTCCCCCCTGCTCACCTCCTCCTGCGCGCCTCCTCCCTGCTCACCTCCTCCCTGCTCACCTCCCCCTGCTCACCTCCTCCTGCACGCCTCCTCCCTGCTCACCTCCCCCCTGCTCACCTCCCCCTGCTCACCTCCTCCCTGCTCACCTCCCCCTGCTCACCTCCTCCTGCACGCCTCCTCCCTGCTCACCTCCTCCCTGCTCACCTCCCCCTGCTCACCTCCTCCTGCACGCCTCCTCCTGCACACCTCCCCCCTGCTCACCTCCTCCTGCACACCTCCCCCCTGCTCACCTCCTCCCTGCTCACCTCCTCCTGCACGCCTCCTCCTGCTCACCTCCTCCCTGCTCACCTCCTCCTGCGCGCCTCCTCCCTGCTCACCTCCCCCCTGCTCACCTCCTCCCTGCTCACCTCCCCCCTGCTCACCTCCTCCTGCACACCTCCCCCCTGCTCACCTCCTCCCTGCTCACCTCCCCCTGCTCACCTCCCCCCTGCTCACCTCCTCCTGCACACCTCCCCCCTGCTCACCTCCTCCCTGCTCACCTCCCCCTGCTCACCTCCCCCCTGCTCACCTCCTCCTGCACACCTCCTCCCTGCTCACCTCCTCCTGCGCACCTCCTCCTGCTCACCTCCTCCTGCACGCCTCCTCCTGCTCACCTCCTCCCTGCTCACCTCCCCCCTGCTCACCTCCTCCTGCTCACCTCCTCCCTGCTCACCTCCCCCCTGCTTACCTCCTCCCTGCTCACCTCCCCCCTGCTCACCTCCTCCTGCGCGCCTCCTCCCTGCTCACCTCCTCCCTGCTCACCTCCCCCTGCTCACCTCCTCCTGCACGTCTCCTCCCTGCTCACCTCCCCCCTGCTCACCTCCCCCTGCTCACCTCCTCCCTGCTCACCTCCCCCTGCTCACCTCCTCCTGCACGCCTCCTCCCTGCTCACCTCCTCCCTGCTCACCTCCCCCTGCTCACCTCCTCCTGCACGCCTCCTCCTGCACACCTCCCCCCTGCTCACCTCCTCCTGCACACCTCCCCCCTGCTCACCTCCTCCCTGCTCACCTCCTCCTGCACGCCTCCTCCTGCTCACCTCCTCCCTGCTCACCTCCTCCTGCGCGCCTCCTCCCTGCTCACCTCCCCCCTGCTCACCTCCTCCCTGCTCACCTCCCCCCTGCTCACCTCCTCCTGCACACCTCCCCCCTGCTCACCTCCTCCCTGCTCACCTCCCCCTGCTCACCTCCCCCCTGCTCACCTCCTCCTGCACACCTCCCCCCTGCTCACCTCCCCCCTGCTCACCTCCTCCTGCACACCTCCTCCTGCTCACCTCCTCCTGCACGCCTCCTCCTGCTTACCTCCTCCCTGCTCACCTCCTCCCTGCTCACCTCCTCCAGCGCGCCTCCTCCCTGCTCACCTCCTCCTGCGCGCCTCCTCCCTGCTCACCTCCTCCTGCGCGCCTCCTCCCTGCTCACCTCCTCCCTGCTCACTTCCTCCTGCACGCCTCCTCCTGCTCACCTCCTCCCTGCTCACCTCCTCCCTGCTCACCTCCTCCTGCGCGCCTCCTCCCTGCTCACCTCCTCCCTGCTCTGCACTGAGGAACAGGGATGTTTTTAAAACTGAGAATATGTATCCCATGGCTGTGTGTCCTGGGGGACCGAGCCCCGTCGCCTGGCCAGTCCTGAAGCACCGGCTACCATTAGACCAAGAGGACATGCTCACCGGTCCATCAGTGATGTGAATGAGCTCAGAATCACATCGACATCTATGATCCCCAAATATATACACTATGTCATGCTCTCAAGACCAAGGCTATTAACATTTGGTTAAACATCGTATATGTGTATATTGTATTTGAAAAAAATGTGAAAATACTGACGTGCAGATCACGTGCAGCGACCCGATCCTAGACAGTCTATCCTCCAGAACCTCCCCCTGCCACTCGGCACCCGCGACCAATGAATGGTCTCCCAGTGAACGCCGTTACATGACTGGAGCCAGAAAGTGTGATACTGCCGCAGAAACGCTCAGGTTTCCAGCTGAGGTGGATGCAAGCAGGTCGGCGGGGTGAAGCGGTGTATCCGTGATTATCCGTGTCTTATCTGGCGGTTTTGAGAAGATAGATCCAGAGAGCGGGAGCCGAGCGGCTGGAGAAGCGGTGACTGACTGAGAAGACGCGCTCCGAGGCTCTCCGGTCCAGCTGAAATACACAAGCGTTTACCTGCGACTGGTCGTTCCTCATGTATGTACCTAACTCGCCG
>NC_140242.1:4533543-4546043 GCF_949987555.1 Borostomias antarcticus | reverse complement strand
TGTCAGCGTGGTGGATGAGCTGTTCGCTACAGGTGCAGCAACTGTACAGAGAGAGAGAGACAGAAGACAGACGGACAGAGAGACAGACAGACCTAGAGGGAGACAGACATGAAGAGAAAGAGAAGGACAGCTAGATAGGAAGAAATCCTGAAAGTGAAAGAGAGAGAGCAACATTCTTAAAAGAGAGATGTTATCCAAATGCTTTACATGAAATTTTCACGATTGCTTTTTTTCAACATACTTTGCCCCAACCCTAATCCATCACACATAGAACACACCGCACAACTCTGTTCCTCAAAAACCTTACCCCAACCCCAGCCCCTAGCCCCAACATAACCCCACCCCCTAGCCCACCCCACCCCACCCCAGCCCCTAGCCCCACCATAACCCCACCCCAGCCCCTAGCCCTTCTCAGGATCTGTGAGTGCGCTGATGACGTAGCATCTGCTACCACAGTCCTTTCTACCAACATAGGACATTTTGACTTTTAAATAGTCGCCAAGTTGTCGGCGCTATGCGCTCATATTTAAAAGTGTCAAATAAACATTTCAAAGCCACTCACCAAAGCAGAAACGCCTATTCTAACAAACGATGGGTTTTGAAAGCTCGGCACTACCGTTAAGTGATCTTTTTAGCCGTTTTTTGTGGCATCGTCATTATTTTTCGAGGTAGTTTTGAGGATTTCTGACCAGATGGGGTGCTGTCCGCTATGCGGAGTTGTATGGCAGTTGAAGACTACCTCTAAAAATAATGACGATGCCACAAAAACGATGCCACGGCTAAAAAGATCACTTAACGGTAGCGCTGAGCTTTCAAAACCCATCGTTTGTTAGAATAGGCGTTTCTGCTTTGGTGAGTGGCTTTGAAAGGTTTATTTGACACTTTTAAATATGAGCGCCAGGCGCAGCCAACTTCACGACTATTTAAAAGTCAAAATGTCCTATGTTGGTAGAAAGGACTGTGGTTGCAGATGCTACGTCATCAGCGCACTCACAGATCCTGAGAAGGGCTACCTAGCCCACCCCACTCTAACCCCAGCCCCTAGCCCACCTCAACCCCAGCCCCTAGCCCAACTCACCCTAACCCCAGCCTCTAGCCCACCCTAACCCTAGCCCCTAGCCCACCCAGCTCCTCTGACTGGTGACTATATTTATGTCTGGAGACTGAAAGTGCTTACACAGGCCTTCTTGGCATCTCCTAGAGGAAGTGTGTTTGTTTTCCTACCCTGTGCAGCCCCTCTGTAGTCCATCCTCAGGGAGTCCGGGTTCTGGTGCACAGACCAGACGGTGGCCCTGGGGCTGGTGGTGTAAACACCAGAGCTCCTCACAGCAACACACACACACCTCCCTCCATGGTGGTCCGAGCTGCCACTGTCAACTACCCCTCAGTATCACACTATCAGAGCATTGTCAGAACGCGTTCAGTTGAGTGTTTGGTCTTGTCATGAGAATGATCTCTAAGGCTTAAGTTGGCATGAAAGCTTTAGGTGGGACAGATGAGTTTGGTTGAACAGTGTTGTGCTTCTATGGTGATATGTCTGAATCTAAGCTTGAGAGTCACATGAATGCAGATCCAGGGGTGTGGGCAGAGGGGGTTTGGCAGATCTAGGGGTGTGGGCAGAAGGGGTTTGGAACCAGGCTCTGAGGAGCAGGTTTAACTATTGGACCACAAGGATGTCCTCTGGGTGTGATGGTAGATGATTGAGCGTGGTGAGCTTGGTGAGAGACCTGGGTTTGATCCCAGTACTGTGGGTGTGATGGTAGATGATTGAGCTTGGTGAGAGACCTGGGTTTGATCCCAGTACTCTGCGTGTGATGGTAGATGATTGAGCTTGGTGAGAGACCTGGGTTTGATCCATGCCACTGCCACTGTCAACTACCCCTCAGTATCACACTATCAGAGCATTGTCAGAACGCGTTCAGTTGAGTGTTTGGTCTTGTCATGAGAATGATCTCTAAGGCTTAAGTTGGCATGAAAGCTTTAGGTGGGACAGATGAGTTTGGTTGAACAGTGTTGTGCTTCTATGGTGATATGTCTGAATCTAAGCTTGAGAGTCACATGAATGCAGATCCAGGGGTGTGGGCAGAGGGGGTTTGGCAGATCTAGGGGTGTGGGCAGAAGGGGTTTGGAACCAGGCTCTGAGGAGCAGGTTTAACTATTGGACCACAAGGATGTCCTCTGGGTGTGATGGTAGATGATTGAGCGTGGTGAGCTTGGTGAGAGACCTGGGTTTGATCCCAGTACTGTGGGTGTGATGGTAGATGATTGAGCTTGGTGAGAGACCTGGGTTTGATCCCAGTACTCTGCGTGTGATGGTAGATGATTGAGCTTGGTGAGAGACCTGGGTTTGATCCCAGTACTCTGGGTGTGATGGTAGATGATTGAGCTTGGTGAGAGACCTGGGTTTGATCCCAGTACTCTGGGTGTGATGGTAGATGATTGAGCTTGGTGAGAGACCTGGGTTTGATCCCAGTACTCTGGGTGTGATGGTAGATGATTGAGCTTGGTGAGAGACCTGGGTTTGATCCCAGTACTCTGCGTGTGATGGTAGATGATTGAGCTTGGTGAGAGACCTGGGTTTGATCCCAGTACTCTGGGTGTGATGGTAGATGATTGAGCTTGGTGAGAGACCTGGGTTTGATCCCAGTACTCTGGGTGTGATGGTAGATGATTGAGCTTGGTGAGAGACCTGGTTTGATCCCAGTATGCTCAGATCGGTGAAGACCGTGTGTCTCCAGCCCACTCAAGGGCGGAGTTGTGGTGTCTGTAGCATGTTCAGTGGCGTGGTGCCGGGCTACCCACCTGCCTTCACCAGTGAAGACCGTGTGTCTCTAGCCACCTCAGAGGCTGTGTTGTGACGAGACTCCGCCCCCTCGGGTCAGAGCCGGTCGAGGACAGTGTACTGCTCCCCGGACCACCTACATGCACCCAACCGTGAAAACTGCGTCTTTAGCCAACTCAGGGTCTGAGATGTGGGGACGGTGGCGTGGATAGTGGCGTGGTGGTGAGACTCCGCCCCTCAGGTCAGAGGTTGTGGGGGGCAGGTCAGTGATTGCCAGGCCATCCCCATGCACCCCTCATTGGAGACCATGTGTCTATAGCCCACCCCGGGCCGAGCAGTAGCTGTGGAGGTGTTGTATGGAAGTTGAGGTTAGAAGCAGTAGCAGTGAAAAGCAGTAGGTGTTTGTTATAATTACTGCTAGTACTACACTCAAAAGTAGATTAGACCACTCATCATAACTCATAGTTTTATTGAGTTCAATAGCTGAAAGAGGAGAAAAGATATTAATATGAGTTTGCAGCCTGAAAAAGAGTGTCATTCTGAATATTTCTTTGAATAAAAGGAAGGAAGGAAGGAAGGAAAGAAAGAAAGAAAGAAAGAAAGAAAGAAAGAAAGAAAGAAAGAAAGAAAGAAAGAAAGAAAGAAAGAAAGAAAGAAGGATGGATGGATGGATGGATGGATGGATGGATGGATGGATGGATGGAAGGAAGGAAGGACGGAAGGACGGAAGGAAGGAAGGAAGGAAGGAAGGAATGAATATGAATGCTACCACAGTAGTCATAAAAGGGTGCCTGTACAGAGAGCCTGCACGTGTCCCCAAATTCAAATCCCAACTGACACTGTGAGCATCCTCTCATTCACTTCAATGGAAAGGCATGTTGGCTTCAGACAGCTCTCTCTCAAAAAGTATAAAAGTCACAGCCTAGATATTGACACAGTAGGAATCCTGAGAAAATGCTGAACATTTTAAGGCTATGATATGTCCGTGTATCTTAAAAACTGTAGGCATGGCGACGAGTAAGAAAAAGGGTAAAAATGCAAAATTATCAGCTCAAAAGGTAGAGTGTGGGCCCATACGTTTCAATGGAGACCGAAGTTGCCGAACAAATCGTCATACAGCGAAAACTATAAGTCACACGGCTTAGATACTTACATTGTACGAATCAGCACAGTTGTGTGAACATTTTGATGTATAATATGTGTGTGAGCTTTCAAAACTGTAGGAGTGCCAGCAGTTTACAAAATGTGTGAATATTTTCAAAGCAACTGCTGCCACCACTCTAAAAACATAAAGTTTCTGAACATTCCAAAAGCAAGCTAGCCCACCTAACTAGAAAGTACATTTCCTGGAGAAAATGTGAGGTGGGCTAGCTGCTGCAGCTGTATGGTTGAAATATCAGGTAGTATTCAGCTGAATACTACCTGATATTTCAACCTGCTGCCACCAGTGCTCGGGTTGTTAACTTGATACTGGGTGCGTCTGCTTGCTTGCGTCCATGAATATCCGATGCAATGACATTCCATGTAGTGTCCAAAAACCATTTAATCATTCCCTATGTAGATCACTATATGGGTAACACTACATAGGGAATAGGGAGTGAGTGAACCATTTTGAACACATTTTGAACTTACTCGTCCTGATGCCATGTTCCATATGAGAACACTCTGCAAGCTAGCTAGTTAGCTAGCCTACTGTGTTAAATCTCTACTTGTCCCGATAGCTTGTTCCATGAGTTAACAGACATAGACCCGACATCAGTTACAGAGATAGATACTGTATATAGATAGGCTATGTTCGTAATAATTCAATTACGACCAGACAGAGAACAAGGAGTTTGAGATCAAGGTAAGTTAATCTAAAGTGCCAGACAAGGCTACAGCAATGGGTCAGTGAGTAGTATTACTTCTCCCTCTATGGGCATGCGAGCGGTGGTGCGGAATGCCGCAGACGGTGCGTTGAGATCCCGTGGGTAAGATTACTACCCCCAAGGGCTCCCATCTGTACAGAGCTATGGGGGACATGTTTGTGTGTTGACAGAGCTATGGGGATATGTGTGTGTGTGTGTGTTTTGACATTGCTATGTGTGTGTGTGTGTGTTTTGTCAGAGCTATGAGGGATGTGTGTGTGTGTGTGTGTTGACATACAGTAGTTATGGGGGATGTGTGTGTGTGTGTGTGTGTGTTGACATAGCTATGGGGGATGTATGTGTGTGTGTGTGTGTGTGTGTGTGTGTGTGTGTGTGTGTGTGTGTGTGTGTGTGTGTTGACAGAGCTATGAGGGATGTGTGTGTTGACAGAGCTATGGGGGATGTGTATGTGTTGACAGAGCTATGTGTGTGTGTGTGTGTGTGTGTGTGTGTGTGTGTGTGTGTGTGTGTGTGTGTGTGTGTGTGTTGACAGAGCTATGGGGGATGTGTTTGTTGACAGCTATATGGTGGATGTGTGTGTGTGTGTGTGTGTGTGTGTGTGTGTGTTGACAGAGCTATATGTGTGTGTGTGTGTGTGTGTGTGTGTGTGTGTGTGTGTGTGTGTGTGTGTGTGTGTGTGTGTGTGTTGACAGAGCTATGGGGGATGTGTGTGTTGACAGAGGTATTGGGGATGTGTGTGTGTGTGTGTTGAAAGAGCTATGGGGATGTGTGTGTTTTGACAGAGCTATGTGTGTGTTTATGTGTGTGTGTGTGTGTGTTGACAGAGCTATGGGGGATGTGTGTGTGTTTTGACAGAGCTATGTGTGTGTGTGTGTGTGTGTGTGTGTGTGTGTGTGTGTGTGTGTGTGTGTGTGTGTGTTGACAGAGCTATGGGGGATGTGTTTGTTGACAGCTTTATGGTGGATATGTGTGTGTGTATGTGTGTGTGTGTGTGTCTGTGTGTGTGAGTGTGTGTGTGTGTTGACAGAGCTATGGGGGATGTGTGTGTTTTGACAGAGCTATATGTGTTTGTGTGTGTGTTGACAGAGCTATGGGGGATGTGTGTGTTGACAGAGGTATTGGGGATGTGTGTGTGTGTGTGTTGAAAGAGCTATGGGGATGTGTGTGTTTTGACAGAGCTATGTGTGTGTTTGTGTGTGTGTGTGTGTGTGTGTGTGTGTGTGTGTGTGTGTGTGTTGACAGAGCTATGGGGGATGTGTGTGTGTTTTGACAGAGCTATGTGTGTGTGTGTGTGTGTGTGTGTGTATGTATGGGTTGACAGAGCTATGGGGGATGTGTGTGTGTTTTGACAGAGCTATGTGTGTGTTTGTGTGTGTGTGTGTGTGTGTGTGTGTGTGTGTGTGTGTGTGTGTGTGTGTGTGTGTGTATGTGTTGACAGAGCTATGGGGGGTATGTGTGTGTTTTGACAGAGCTGTGTGTGTGTGTGTGTGTGTGTGTGTGTGTGTGTGTGTGTGTGTGTTGACAGAGCTATGGGGGATGTGTGTGTGTTTTGACAGAGCTGTGTGTGTGTGTGTTGACAGAGCTATGGGGGATGTGTGTGTGTTTTGACAGAGCTGTCTGTGTGTGTGTGTGTGTTGACAGAGCGATGGGGGACGTGCAGCTGGTGACGACCTCTGGCGTGTCCAAGACCAGCCTGGCGTCAGGCAGATGTTCCCCCGGCAACGGGCCTCCCGCCTTCATCCTACCGCCTCGCAACGTCCACGTCCGTCTGGGAGAGACGGCACGCCTCAATGGGAAGGTACACACACACACACACACACACACACACACACATAGCTCTGTCAAAACACACACATCCCCCATAGCTCTGTCAACACACACACTCATATACATACTTACGTAAATACGCGCACACACACACATATGAGAGGCCGTATAGGCCATATTCCATACTTTACCTCTCACGGACGAATGTGAATACTCTCACATACACATGTCAATACTCTCATACTACTGAAAATACTCTCACATACTACTGAAAATCCTCTCACATACTACAGAAAATACTCTCACATACTACTGAAAATACTCTCACATACTACTGAAAATACTCTCACATACTACTGAAATGTAATTGTTGTATTACCTGATTAACTGATGTTTGAGGAAGTCTTTTCATTCAGTTCAGCTATGAAACGAACGTTATTTCATCATAATTACCAACTTAGTGAACAAACATTACTAGCCTAACTGTAAACATGAAGCAAACATGTTTTAGTTTAAATCCAAGAAGATTGCAGAGTTGTAACTTTGTTTCAGTTTACAAACAGAAATCCTGAACAGCCAACATTTTAAGACATGCATATTTTATGAATGTCTCTGTTCCATAAAATATAAAAGGCTGCAAAATAAATCTATTCCATGGTTTCCATCATTTTCCAAAGAGTCAAACATCTGTTGAATGAGATTCCTAGTTGTCTGATTTATTACAATGTAATTTGATGGAACAACAACGTTATTTGCTGTTTCCAAACTCAGGAAGTGGTCCATCCTCTTCAGTAAATATGCCATTAATAGCTGTATTATTTACTCCTGCATTAGTCAGAACACCTGTCTGCCATAGTTGAAGGGGTGTGTGCCCCCCTTGAGTTGAAAGGCCATGATGCACATTGCTCCCTAAACTCTGTAACAGCCCTACGACGTCTTGGTAAGTAAATGAAGTGAAGACACAATAGATGGAGATCATTCAACACATCTAAGTCCGTGCTCTTCCATGAAGGTGAATAGGTTACAGTAATGTGATGATACCACTCTGTTAAGCTCTGCCCATAATCTTTCTATTCGCTGGTTGTGAACACTTGGACCAGTGGTGATGTTATTTCTGTTAAGTCTCCTTCTTTCCAGCATAAAGCAACGTCAATGTTTTCCATGCCATGATCGCTTCGGACCCTTGAAGGCAATCCAAACGGTTGTACACCTCTGGTGAACAAAGACAGGACAGTGAAAGCCCTGTTGTTGTCCTCATGATGGTCCGACTGAACCCGCCCACACAGCCATGGAATACCATCCTCCACCTCACAAGTTCAGGATTCCCATTTATGTGCCTGTAAAAAAAAGATAAAGAAACAAGGTTGTAAAAATGGCAAATAGTATAAACAGAATTGACTACTTATTAGGAACACAAACACCTTACGGTGTTAGAATAAATCTAAACCACAATGTACGGTACAGATCATCCAGCTCAAACATGAACACATTCATTCAGTTCATTCCATTGTTGGTGGATCTGAAGACCTACGGCCACGCCCTCCTCCTCTAGGCATGGTGGGCCACATAGTTTGTTCTGCATGAAACCGTACTTAACTGACTGGTCACCAACATGATCAGCACAAACAGAAACCAGCATAAACCAAGTCACGCACCCCAAACAAGGAGAAAAATAAGCATATAACAGCAGAAGGAGTAATGTTAATATTCCACTCACCATAACTGGTTAGGAGTTTGAACATTATAAATCCGATGGCGTATGGTGTGGCGACGCCTAAATGACCGCCCAACAGGATCAACTTCATGCAAACTTTGTCTCACACAATTCTTATTGGATGTGATCGAAGGTTCCCAACTACATAGGTTTCACCAGCACTTGGAATGTTCAGGAGAATATCACTTATCATGTTGTTCAGAGCATGACTGGATATCACAGTGCATTCTAACGGCTGGACTCCTAAGTATTTCCTGTGTCTGTCCAGTGTCCGTCCACTGATTGTTAAAGAATGCAGACATTCTTTAACAATTCCTGCCGTGCGACATACAGTGGGAAATCTGCTCCAGTGAGACGCTATAGCTGTCCCTAGGACGGCCTGGAAGGACAGTGAGACGCTGTCCCTAGGACGGCCTGGAAGGACAGTGAGACGCTGTCCCTAGGACGGCCTGGAAGGACAGTGAGACGCTGTCCCTAGGACGGCCTGGAAGGACAGTGAGACGCTGTCCCTAGGACGGCCTGGAAGGACAGTGAGACGCTGTCCCTAGGACGGCCTGGAAGGACAGTGAGACGCTGTCCCTAGGACGGCCTGGAAGGACAGTGAGACGCTGTCCCTAGGACGGCCTGGAAGGACAGTGAGACGCTGTCCCTAGGACGGCCTGGAAGGACAGTGAGACGCTGTCCCTAGGACGGCCTGGAAGGACAGTGAGACGCTGTCCCTAGGACGGCCTGGAAGGACAGTGAGACGCTGTCCCTAGGACGGCCTGGAAGGACAGTGAGACGCTGTCCCTAGGATGGCCTGGAAGGACAGTGAGACGCTGTCCCTAGGATGGCCTGGAAGGACAGTGAGACGCTGTCCCTAGGACGGCCTGGAAGGACAGTGAGACGCTGTCCCTAGGACGGCCTGGAAGGACAGTGAGACGCTGTCCCTAGGATGGCCTGGAAGGACAGGTGAAGCGGTTGGTGGGACGAGGGCCTCTTCAGGGGATCTACAGTATGTCTGGTTTCATTCACTTAAAAGTGAGCAAAACACCTGTACAATGACTCTAATGTGATCATATATTGACTATTATCTGGATCATCAATAAATCTGGAAAAAGACAAAAATGTAGATGTGGTCGTTGTGTGGTCATCTAGTTCCCTGAATAGTCTCTCTTGTCACAACAGTCAGCTGTTCTTTGAATGTCTTCAACACATTGCATTGCAGTGTTAAAGAAATGCATAACATCTTCTTCTGTTGTAGCTGTTATCATCAAAAACAACTGAACTTGAAAAATAAGATAAATTATACATACAATCCTTGTGGTTAAAGGAGACAGAGCACCAGCGGTTGCTTAATGATACCTCACTTAAGTCTTCCTGTTTTTACACAATATAACCAATGGGATTAAAGAACTAGCCTGCCTTCCTTTTCCAGTAAAGTCCTTCCCTCATCGGTGAAAATCCTCTCACATACTGTACTACTAAGAATGGCCTCACACATACTACCGAAAATGCTCTCACATACACATATGAAATACTCTCACATACTACTGAAAATGCTCTCACATACAGTACACATATGAAATACTCTCACATACTACTGAAAATGCTCTCACATACACATATGAAATACTCTCACATACTACTGAAAATGCTCTCACATACACATATGAAATACTCTCACATACTACTGAAATTTCTCTTACATACAACTATTGCATTTCAGTAGTATGTGAGAGTATTTCACATGTGTACGTGAGAGGTAAAGTATGGAATATGGCCAATATGGTCTTTATACACACATTAACGCACACTCATATACACCCTCACAAATACACACACACATACACACACACACACACCTTAACGCACACTCATACACACACTTGCATACACACACACACATACCTTAATGCACACTCATACACACTCATACACACACACACATACCTTAAAGCACGCTCATACACACACTCACGTACACACACACATATACCTTAAGGCACACTCATATACACTCACACACACACAAACACATACATTTGAATACTTAATTTGATTCCAACACATACACACATACATACAGACACAGAGCGTACACACACATACACACACACACACACACACACACACACAAACACACACATACATCTTAACGCACACACACACACACACACACTCACATACACACACATACCCACCTAAACACACACACACACACACACTGAACTCCTAAGCATTAGGGAACCACATGCTTAGGCTATGCTTACATTCATTTTAAACCAGCATTGTATGAAATGTGGGTTCATAGTAACATCCCTGAAAACCCCAGCCTGACACTCAGACTGGACTCTTCCTCATTCAGTCTGAACAGGCTCCCATTGCAGCCATTTTCCAAGATGGGCGTCGCTGAAGAGTGAGTCCTCTGTGATTAGTTCATCCCCCAACCAATCACAGCATTTTACATCACATTCAAATGCTGATAGGCCTGGTTGGAATTCCGAGTGAGAAGTCCATCTGGACGAGAGCTTTTCCAGACCTCATATCGCATTTCCAGAATGAAAGTGTCCGTGTGGTTCAGGGGCTGGAGCCAGGCTAGGAACATGTTTGAGTTGTTTAGCTGCAGAAAATACTACAGAAGAACAGCAAGAGTGAAAAGTAAGACCAGAGCTTTCTGTTTTGTCTGTTTATAGTTTTTTAAGAGCATATTGCTTAACAATAGCAGTGATCTATTAAAATGACAGTAGGCCTAGGAAAAGCCAAAGAATAAACAGTAAGGGACAACAAAGGAAAGACAAAAAAACAGCACATTGGCAGCGACAGTGATATATATATATATCATATATATATATATGTGTGTGATCAGTGAGATATGTGATCAGTACGGAAGCCCTAAGCAGCCATGCATTCATACATTTTTTTCCCACCGTTTTCTCGAGATAACGGGATAATTTTCTCGAGATCTCGAGATAACCAAATGTTGTTTTCCCGTGATAACGGGATAATTTTCTCGAGATCTAGAAATAACAAAACACGGGCCTATAAATAGCCTAATTGCAGCGTGTGACATTTCTATTCAATCAAGGCCGGACACAGGTTGAAATAGTTGTGTGCCTTGGTGTTACGCGTTACAGAAAGGCTAATGTGCATATTAGTGTGCGTCAAGATTGTTAGCAAGGCTTCAGCTTTATCGGCGGCGCAATCAAAGTGAGCCTGATATCGTCGTAAGCTAGCTGACCAGCTACCTGGGCGACTCCATGGGTACCGGATGATGACTGAGAGATGCAGATCAGCAGGATTGCGGGTCACTATCTGTTGTATGAAGTGCAATCCTCCTCTATATAAGAAGCTCCTCTTCTCTCTCCCTGTCCCACATGCCTAAATCACCACCCCTGTCGCTCTGTATCTCCAGGTTGTTTGGGACCATTAGTCATGTTGTTACTGTGACTTCTTGCCAGCTTCATCAAACTCTTATCAACCTTCCTCCCTTACAATGTCAAGTTATACAGCTACAGGGGTGTGTGTTTGTACTGCTGTTAAGTCACTGTTCTTTTCGCTCTCTGGTTTGAATGTTCTTTTGTAGTTGATTGAAGTGTGTCCATCTGGGAGTTTTATTGTATTGTATGTCCTATACAGTAGGCTATATACCATTATTGTGTTGGAATGTGCTGTGACTAGGCCATTGTAATACTGGTATTAAAAAATAAAATAAGAACTCTCCAACTTGCTTTTGATTTCTTGTTAGGAATAGTGCTTACTGTTTGACAAGAACCTGGACTGAGATTCTCAAGTGAAACTAATAAGCAAGCTATTTGTTGTTCCCATTTGTATGAAACTGGAAACTGCAATGACTCTGCTCCAGAAAATTAATGTCTCGATTTCACTCATCCTCCAGACACTGAAGGTAGTATCCCTCTTCCATGTTCTCCCTACTCCTTGCTTGTAGCCTAATAGTTAGGAATTTATAAAAGTGGCATCTGAACTCATCCTGCATCTACTGTCATCATCAGTGAAATCTAATGACTATGAATCCACTAAATAGTTTAATATGAATTTCAACTTTTTTCATATTGTCAAGTAGCCTATGTCAAACATGTCAAGTATGTACAGACTAATCACTCCCTTATTCAGCTTAGAACATATAGCATAGGCCTACGTAAACCTATGTAAATCAAAGAAAGGCATTTTAGTAAATACAAATAAACACGTTTGCTAACTGCATCATGATGGTCAGCGATGAGAGACGGAACTCCAGCCCGGCTGATAACCCTCCGTCGCGGGAAGGGAAGGTGCATCAATCCTTGACAGTACCAGCCTACATTATGTCTGAATACAATCCAACGGCTAATTCCCAATAAAGAATCCCTCCAGTGCACAAACTAAAGTT
>NC_140242.1:4353543-4528543 GCF_949987555.1 Borostomias antarcticus | reverse complement strand
CTCAACAAGGCGATCGAGCAGGCTCCTGGAGTATGGAGTACTCCAATACACTTTGTGAATTTAGAGCTTAACTGTTGTAATATCAAGAATAGGCCTAGACAAAAGACGCGTTTGTTACCAGCATTGTGTAGCCAGCGTTCACTGATAAATGGTAAATGGTAAATGGACTGCACTTATATAGCGCTTTTCCACCTTAGCAGCACTCAAAGCGCTTTACAATGGCTTCTCATTCACCCATTCACACACACATTCACACACCAATGGCGGTAGCTGCCATGCAAGGTGCTAACCTGCTCATTGGGAGCAATTTGGGGTTAGGTGTCTTTCTCAAGGACACTTTGACATGTGGACAATCGGAGCTGGGATTCGAACCACTGACCCTTCAATCATTGAACGACCCGCTCTACCAACTGAGCTACAGCCCCCCCTGATATACAATAAACATATCACAATATTGTTTTCACCTTGATGATACGTATTGTGACGTTTCTGTATCGCGATACATGTATATTGTGGCACGATATATTGTTACACCCCTAGTAACTATACTCTGCACAACAAGAGGCTGAGTTCCTGCTCCCGTCCCCTGAAGGCCTTCCTGAGCGCGAGTCCAGGACTGTGATGAAGAGGAAGGGGGAGAGGGTGTCCAACACTCCAGCCAGAATGTCAAACTCCTCACTGTTGCCGTCTGGGGTCACCACCTTGGCTCTAGCCCTCGCTAGACTGATGCTGCACTAGCCAGTGTCATGGTGTAAGTATTTCATGGAAAAAAGTTCCCAAACAACCAGTGAAGGTTCTTGATTGTTAGATAAATATACTTCCTTATTTAGCTGCACACGGAGTCTGGTAGTAGTTGCTAACACATGTTGCTAGCACTGTGTGTGTACGCTATGGTCCTCCACTACTCTACTAAAGCATAGTGTGCAGGGCTGTCGCTCCAGATGTCATGGTCACCATGATTAGGAGGCACATGCCAGTCTAATCTACCCGTTTATTTTCATTCATCCAGGAATTGATAGAAGTTGTAAATGGATCCCATGTTTTAATGGTTGAAACGTGTGCATGGAAAGTTCTACACGTACGGTAACTCTGTCTGCCTGTCTCACAGCAGCCTGACATTGTGTACAGAGGCACAAAGTCAAGTTCTGCTCAGGATATTGAAATGGCATGAAAATGGTCGTTCCAGGCTACTTCGTTTCTGGACTGTTTTGATGTGTTTCCTGTGCAAGCAGATCCAAGCTAATAGCCCTAGAAGCCATGTCCAGTATGAGGCTACCACTCTGAAACAACATTATCTTAAACAAAACTGACTCAAGTCTTATGAACTAATGTGATGACTGATAGGCTGAGATCGTTTCAAACGTCCAGTATGCCACTGAAGTAGTAGAATGAAGAACAGCTACTGTTAGAATAGAGGTTTCCACTGTCTACAATAGACTAGAGGTGTCTACTTTATCTACAGTTGAATAGAGGTCTGCACTGGATCTACAGTAGAATAGAGGTATCTACTGTATCTACAGTAGAATAGAGGTCTGCACTGGATCTACAGTAGCATAGAGGTCTCTACTGTAGCTACAGTAGAATACAGGTGTCTACTGTAGCTACAGTGGAATAGAGGTCTCTACTGTAGCTACAGTAGAATAGAGGTCTGTATTGTATCTACAGTAGAATAGCAGTGTCTACTGTATCTACAGTAGAATATAGGTCTGTACTGTAGCTACAGTAGAATAGAGGTCTGTACTGTATCTACAGTAGAATAGAGGTCTGTACGGTATCTACAGTATAATAGAGGTCTGTACTGTATCTACAGTAGAATAGAGGTCTGTACGGTATCTACAGTAGAATAGAAGTCTGCACTGTAGCTACAGTAGAATACAGGTGTCTACTGTATCTACAGTAGAATATAGGTGTCTACTATATCTACAGTAGAATAGAGGTTTCTTCTGCATTTACAGTAGAATAGAGGTCTGTACTGTAGCTACAGTAGAATAGAGGTGTCTACTGTATCTACAGTAGAATAGAGGTATCTACTGTAGCTACAGTAGAATAGAGGTGTCTACTGTATCTACAGTAGAATAGAGGTCTCTACTGTATCTACAGTAGAATATAGGTTTCTACTGTATCTACAGTAGAATAGAGGTCTCTACTGTAGCTACAGTAGAATAGAGGTCTCTACTGTAGCTAGACGGTGGTAATCCTTCTCCAGACGGCTGCTCTGCTCTGATCTCCGTGGTATTATTTACAGGCTCCAGACACAGACACCTCGGTCTGGGCCTCGCTCACATTCCTGCTCTGTAGGCTGCACCAACAATAACACTACCTCCAGCCTCCACACTCCAACTCCCAGTAGCAGTCTGGCTGCTCCAACAGAGGACGCTCGCTCAGAACGTAGACAGGTTCAAACATTCATATTCTTTGGATTTGCATTGCTGCTCATGTCAACTTTTTCTAGCTCTCATGTAGTCATTGTCACATTAGCCTACTAAGTCCCAGACCCAAATCTAACCAGACCACCTCCAGCTTAATTCCAATACACGCATGCTGTGTGAGTGCTAAAGTCATGGCTTGTTAACTTCCTGGAAGTTTTATAGAGAATGAAACATATTATCCTTCCACTTGCTGTCTCAAGTAATCCTTTGTTCTGGATCAACCCAGATGAGGGAGGCGTCTTAGTAATGGAAGAGGAGGGAGAAACAGGAGAGATGGGAGAGGGGAGGAAGGGGATTGCCATCCTGAAACAACCCTCCTACTTCCCTGACCTCAGCCTAGATCTGGAAGGTCTAGCAAAAAGGCTGATATCCCTGCTAGTGACTGATGCTAGCTGGGTGAGAGTGACTAGCTCGGTGCCTGATGCTAGCTGGGTGAGAGTGACTAGCTCGGTGCCTGATGCTAGCTGGGTGAGAGTGACTAGTTCGGTGTAGCTGGATGCTAGCTGGGTGAGAGTGACTAGCTCGGTGTTGCTGGATGCTAGCTGGGTGAAAGTGACTAGCTCGGTGTAGCTGGATGCTAGCTGTGTGGGTGAGAGTAAATCCGTGGAATGCCCTCTAATAGGGATTAAAGTCTCCAGTCTTGTGACTCTGCTTCCTGGAGGGATGGTTCTTTTTTTCAGGACCGCTGAAGCAGAACCCAGACAGTCGTGGTTCCGCTCAGATGATCTGGGACAACGCAGAACTCTCTTTCAACTATTTAATTCGGGGTGTTTTAGTCCTCCATGTAGGAGCTCTGCTGCAGCACACCATTCATTCCACAGGACCGGGATAACTCAGGGTAGAGCTAGCTCCTGGAGGAGGACCCATGGTAGGGCTAGCTCCTGGAGGAGGACCCAGGGTAGGGCTAGCTCCTGGAGGAAGACCCAGGGTAGGGCTAGCTCCTGGAGGAGGACCCAGGGTAGGGCTAGCTCCTGGAGGAGGACCCAGGGTAGGGCTAGCTCCTGGAGGAAGACCAAGGGTAGGGCTAGCTCCTTGAAGACCCAGGGTAGGGATAGCTCCTTGAAGACCCAGGGTAGGGATAGCTCCTTGAAGACCCAGGGTAGATAGCGCCTTGAAGACCCAGGGTAGGGATAGCTCCTTGAAGACCCAGGGTAGGGATAGCTCCTTGAAGACCCAGGGTAGATAGCTCCTTGAAGACCCAGGGTAGATAGCTCCTTGAAGACCCAGGGTAGGGATAGCTCCTTGAAGACCCAGGGTAGGGATAGCTGTCTGAAAGCATCCGGTGAAGGAGATTCACCATGAAGAAGACCACCAGAAGACCATGTTTGATGCCTTTAATATTATCTGAGGCCTTTAATCACCTCTCTCTATGCCTGTCCCACAAGAAGCAGTAGAAAACATCACCTCTCTATCACCACAAAAACACATTGCTATGAAGGCGCTGTGATATATTGCATGTCATGTTTAATATAAAAGTAGTGCTATGAGACCTGCTGTATTTGTCAGTACACAAACAGAGCAGTCATGTCTCACCTGGCCCTGCTGTCTGACTGGGCATCCAGTGTGCGGGCCTTCCTCCTGTCCTGTCCAGTCTCTGGAGGGCCAGTCCTGCCCTCTCCATGCAGGGTGTCTGTCAGGCCACGGCCTCTCTGAGGAGAGCAGTGCGCTGCTAACAGACATGCTGGTTCTCAGTCTCTGGTTCTCAGGCTCTGGTTCTCAGGCTCCGTGGTGCTAACAGACATGCTGGTTCTCAGGCTCTGGTTCTCAGGCTCTGGTTCACAGGCTCCGTGGTGCTAACAGACATGCTGGTTCTCAGGCTCCGTGGTGCTAAAAGACATGCTGGTTCTCAGGCTCCGTGGTGCTAACAGACATGCTGGTTCTCCTGGAGAACGCTGTATTACATAATTTACCGTGTGTGTGTCCGTGTGTGTGTGTGTGTGTGTGCGTGTGTGTGTGTGTGTGTGTGTGCGTGTGTGAGGGAGGGAGGCTCTCTGTCAGAGGTATGCCGGTGGAGACCTGCTGGTGGCTGCTGGGCTATTGGAAGCAGATGTGGAGCTCTGCTAACCCTACACATCCTCTACACAGCCTCTACACAGCCTCTACACATCCTCTACACATCCTCTACACAGCCTCTACACATCCTCTACACAGCCTCTACACAGCCTCTACACATCCTCTACACAGCCTCTACACATCCTCTACACAGCCTCTACACAGCCTCTACACATCCTCTACACATCCTCTACACTCTAACACAGCCTCTACACAGCCTCTACACATCCTCTACACAGCCTCTACACATCCTCTACACAGCCTCTACACAGCCTCTACACATCCTCTACACAGCCTCTACACATCCTCTACACAGCCTCTACACAGCCTCTACACATCCTCTACACATCCTCTACACTCTAACACAGCCTCTACACAGCCTCTACACATCCTCTACACAGCCTCTACACATCCTCTACACAGCCTCTACACAGCCTCTACACATCCTCTACACAGCCTCTACACATCCTCTACACTCTAACACAGCCTCTACACAGCCTCTACACATCCTCTACACAGCCTCTACACATCCTCTACACATCCTCTACACAGCCTCTACACAGCCTCTACACATCCTCTACACATCCTCTACACATCCTCTACACATCCTCTACACAGCCTCTACACAGCCTCTACACATCCTCTACACTCTAACACAGCCTCTACACAGCCTCTACACATCCTCTACACAGCCTCTACACATCCTCTACACAGCCTCTACACAGCCTCTACACATCCTCTACACAGCCTCTACACATCCTCTACACTCTAACACAGCCTCTACACAGCCTCTACACATCCTCTACACAGCCTCTACACATCCTCTACACATCCTCTACACAGCCTCTACACAGCCTCTACACAGCCTCTACACATCCTCTACACAGCCTCTACACATCCTCTACACATCCTCTACACAGCCTCTACACATCCTCTACACAGCCTCTACACATCAATCAATCAATCAATCAATCAAAGCTTTATTTGTATAGCGCATTTCATACCCAGAGGCAACACAATGCGCTTTACAGAGAACAAGGGAGGTGGGCATACGACCCACCTCTACATATTCCAGAGGGAAGCAAAAAAACAGTAATCACCCGGGGGCCAGATAAGTGAGCTGTAAAAATTCTTCCCTGACCCCTCTTAACGAGGCGATCGAGCAAGCTCCTGGAGTATGTTTGTCTACCGGCTAAGAACATTTATAGAGCAATAAATAACATTAAATTACATTTTCAGAGTAAGAGAGGCTAATAACATCATAGGAGAGACATGGCAAACATTGGTGTATGTCTGTGTGTGCATAAATGTGCCTGGGCCCAGATAGAGGCAGGGTCAGGGGTAGGATCGGGGTAGGAAAAGGATACGGACCCAGGTTAGGGTGAGGGGAAGGGGATCTGAGCCCAGGACTGGTGTATGTCAGTGTGTGTAAGTGTGCCTGGGTCCAGGTAGAGGCAGGGGTCAGGGGTAGGGTGGGGGTAGGAAGAGGATACAGACCCGGGTTAGGGTGAGGGGAAGGGGGTACTGGGCCCAGGCCTAAGGCCGGAAGTGGACTGTTGTATGTCTGTGTGTGCGTGTGTGTGTGTTAACTAATTTGCTACGACATCTGCAGCAGACACAGGGGTATCTATCGGACTCAGGATGGTCTACTGGTGACAGTGGGGCATCCACTGGACCTGGTTAGAAGATAGGAGGGAGAGAGAGAGGCACTAGGGAGAGGGGAGGCAGAACAGGGTTAGTAGCACACGGAGCCATGTATAGAGCAATACGTTACGTCAAACTACATTTTCAGAGCAAGAAAGGCTAAGAGCATCATGGGAGAGGTGTGGCAAACACTAATGTGTGTCTGTGTGTGTGTGCGTCCCTGGGCCCCGATAGAGGCAGGGGTTGGGGTAGGGTGGGGGGTAGGAAAAGGATACGGACCCGGGTTAGGGTGAGGGGAAGGGGATCTGAGCCCAGGATCACATCCTCTACACAGCCTCTACACATCCTCTACACAGCCTCTACACAGCCTCAACACAGCCTCTACACAGCCTCTACACATCCTCTGCACATCCTCTACACTCTAACACAGCCTCTACACATCCTCTACACATCCTCTACACAGCCTCTACACATCCTCTACACAGCCTCTACACATCCTCTACACTCTAACACAGCCTCTACACAGCCTCTACACGTCCTCTGCACATCCTCTACACTCTAACACAGCCTCTACACTCTAACACAGCCTCTACATAGCCTCTACACTCTAACAAATCCTCTACACAGCCTCTACACAGCCTCTACACATCCTCTACACATCCTCTACACATCCTCTACACTCTAACACAGCCTCTACACTCTAACACAGCCTCTACACAGCCTCTACACTCTAACAAATCCTCTACACATCCTCTACACATCCTCTACACATCCTCTACACATCCTCTACACTCTAACACAGCCTCTACACATCCTCTACACAGCCTCTACACATCCTCTACACATCCTCTACACATCCTCTACACTCTAACACAGCCTCTACACATCCTCTACACAGCCTCTACACTCTAACACAGTCTCTACACTCTAACACAGCCTCTACACTCTAACACAGCCTCTACACATCCTGTCTCTCTCTGACCACGCCCTGCTGCTCCATCCTCTCTCTCTGACCACGCCCTGCTGCTCCATCCTCTCTCTCTGACCACGCCCTGCTGCTCCATCCTTTCTCTCTGACCACGCCCTGCTGCTCCATCCGCTCTCTCTGACCACGCCCTGCTGCTCCATCCTCTCTCTCTCTGACCACACCCTGCTGCTCCATCCTCTCTCTCTCTGACCACGCCCTGCTGCTCCATCCTCTCTCTCTGACCACGCCCTGCTGCTCCATCCTCTCTCTCTGACCACGCCCTGCTGCTCCATCCTCTCTCTCTGACCACGCCCTGCTGCTCCATCCTCTCTCTCTGACCACGCCCTGCTGCTCCATCCTCTCTCTCTGACCACGCCCCTTGTAATAGCAATTGTAATAGATACATTCAAATGAGTGTATTCTCTTTAAGACATGGTGTAAAGTGAGAAGCTGCCCTCTGTTTAGTGCCCTGACCCCTTATCTTCAGGCCTTTGAATTGACTTCATGGCAGGAGACCTCCCCAGGGGTCCCCTCCTCCCAGCTATCTTTGACCCCTGGCTTTGTTCACTTGAGCTGTGGCCTAGCCTACTCACTGATAATTGGCTAGTGAAGTATTTGCATATGCAGGTATGGTCACATCTACACTGTTTATAATGCTCTGTTTTCATGATAATCTTGGCTCTTGGTGGATGTTCATTCCTCTCTGAGCCCGACTTTGCAAACTCGTAACTTATCTGGAATAAAGGTAACCAGCTTGGACTTTCAGAGATGAACCTTGGCATTCTCGACTACTCTTTTCTTAAATATTAGAATACATGTATAACCTCTTCCGGGGCAGTGCGCTGGAGAGGCCCTGGGTCCTGTCTGAGGCCAGGTTAGATATTCAGACGCCTCCCACCCTGACCCTCCACAGATCCCAGCCAGCTGCTGTCCTGTTTACACAGACAGGAGGAAAACACACTTGATAGATACAGTACATACAATAGATACAGTAGATACAACTAGATGCAGACATTACATGATCAGCCTTATGATATGGTGTATGTTCCTCTGACCTGAGGCCAGCTGTAGAACTCAGATCTGTGTTTGTTGAGGTATGCTCCCCTGACCTGGGGCCAGCTGTAGAGAATGTGTCTCTCTGCTGTAGTTCATATGGTTTATGTTTCCAGAGGGGGCGGAGCTCTGCAGGGGGCGGAGCTCTGCTGAACCACCTGCCAGGAGCAGGTATGAGGCGCAGCAAGTGAGCAGATACACCTGGGGTTGAGCTGAACTCACTACTGGGAAACCCCAGATAAGATCCAGGATCACTGGTCCCCCCCCCTCCTCCACACACACAACCTCACAGGCCTTGATTTCAATATGTTCTCGTGACAGACCCATCTGGAGCTGGTGTCTGTGTTCTGATTGGTGGAGACCTGACTCTGTGTGTGAACTCGGTCATGGCGGATGTTTGAGGCTGAGAGCCTGACCACAAGCAGTTTCACCAGCCACACGTCAGCTCCACATTTCTGTGGCCGGCGAGAGAATGAATGTCCAGCAGCTGAAGTTTTGAAGGAAATGCCAGTGTCTGTTTGAGTTAATAAGGACTTTTTAAACCTAATAAGGCTGTTTCTGGCGTGTTCTTGCAGAAGTACAATCTGATTGAAGCAGGGAGGAGTAGCCAGCCTGCCAGGATGGAATGTGCGTGGTTCCGTAGAGCAGAAAGACTCCTCCTCCACCCTGCCTGGGTAGAGCAGAAAGACTCTTCCTCCATCCTGCCTGGGTAGAGAAGAAAGACTCCTCCTCCACCCTCCTGGGTAGAGCAGAAAGCGCATTGTGTTGCCTCTGGGTATGAAATGCGCTATATAAATAAAGCTTTGATTGATTGATTGATTCCTCCACCCTCCTGGGTAGAGAAGAAAGACTCCTCCTCCACCCTCCTGGATAGAGCAGAAAGACTCTTCCTCCACCCTCCTGGATAGAGCAGAAAGACTCCTCCTCCACCCTCCTGGCGGTGGAACCATATGGAATCAATCTATTGTCTACTAGCTGTCGGCCCTCATTAATCTGTATGTTCAATCTGAAATTCCCCACAGCTGCAACCATTTACCCCTTCTTTATTTCTCTGTTCATTCAAAGAAAGTTTGTGTGTGTGTGTGTGTGCGTGTGTGTGTGTGTGTGTGTGTGTGTGTGTGTGTGTGCGCATGTGTGTGTGTGTGTGCGTGTGTGTGTGTGCGTGCATGCTGGTTTTTGCTGGTTTGGCCTCACCATGGTCCATTGAGGTTGTATTGCTGTACCTTCTCAGGGAGAGGGTCTCCTGGTACCAGACCAGAGGACACAGAGAGAGAGGGAGAGAGAGAGAGAGAAGAGAGAGAGAGAGAGAGAGAGAGAGAAGGAAGAGAAACGAGAGAGGGAGGGGGGAGAGAGAGACAGAAAAGAGAGAGGGGCGAGAGACATTGGCCATACTTTATCAGCTGTGGCTTCTGTTTGTGATGCTTCAAAGGCTTCAGTGAAGACAGGTTGATCAGGATTAGTGAGGTGAACTGAGGGGATCCAGGAGAGACTAGAGGAAGCTCCTGAACAGGGAACTACAGTATATGAACATACTGTATGGGAGGTGCTTTGCTTCCCTTCACAGCTGTTTTCATGCTCGCCTATTTGAAGACTCCTTCCCAGCACACCACAGTGATGCCGGGAAGTTCAGTGTTGTTGGAATGAGGAAATATGGAGGCTAATCAGTGATGTTCAGTAAGCTGTCCTGCTCCTGATGTCACTTTCCTTATCACATGTTTGGAAATGAAATTGTTTTCAGCTCCAGGCTGTTTAGTAAATCGGATACTGTAATTAGAAGTGTTTATGTGGGTCTGAGCAGAGGATCGCAACATACTGAGAAGACTAATAACACTAACTAGAGAGGCTTGACCTCCGCCCCTATGCCCCCCCCACCCCTCTACCTTTCCTCCCACCTCCCACCACCACCTCTCATGTGCTGTGCTCTCCTACTGACTTTTTGAATTGGTTACTGTAGCACCACCTGTAGTTTCCTCTTTCTGCTTGACATCTTTCCTCTCCAATTTCCAAAACGTTGCTAGTTTTGTGAAGACTTCCCATTCACATTCATTAACAGCCAAGCAGAGCAGTAGTGGAGGGAGGAGTGGGCTGGTTCATAGTCTGCAGACAGTAGTTTACAAGATGTACATTTGAGATGGGAGTTATACAGCCAATTACATGTTAAATCTATAGTCTATAGGCAAGATATAGTTTTCTATGAAGTCAATCATTTTAATGTGCAGACACTTTATTTCCATCCACCTGAAAGTGTCTGCAGTTTACTTTGAATGCTTGAAGTTTACATTATCGTTTAAATGCAAGTTGAGACACTAGTCTATATAACAGGTGTCACTGTGTTGCTTGGCAGTATTGCCTTTACGCTCACTTGCCAATGCTGGGTTCGATCTTGGCTCCTCTGACTTGCCAAGACAAGTGTTTATACTGAGGAGTGAGTTTAACTAATTCAATTCGGGTTTGATGTTGTTTCCTCTCAGTCGCCAACACACGTCACCACTTCTCATAAACATGGCTTCAGTCAGCTATGCCACTGAAAAGGTTTGATGGTGGGGGTGGGGGGTATTTGTAATGAGTGAGTTGAATCAATTCAACTGGGTTATAGCTACTGTATAATAAACACATTTGAAACCAACAGGTGTTCTTTCGAGTTATTTCTTTCAGTGTAGTCAAGAAGGCATGTAGTTGGCTGTGAATAGTCTGTGAAGGTGGGAAAGAGTAACGTTTGTGTTTGAGAGTATATGAAGGCTCAGCCTGGTCTGCAGGGGTCCAGTTAGCATGCCTAGTCAACAAGAAAGCATCAACAATTCAAAAATAGGCAACAATACAAGAAATGCAAATATAAGAAGAGTTTTATTGAAGTACATTTAGAAAAGAAATATGTATATATAATGTATAGCGTCTCTTAATTATTAATATATTGTTTTGTTATCTCAATAGATTGTGTATTATATCTATTTTACAACTCGAATGGGTTAGCTGAAATGTTATGACCATTGGCCATAGACAGACAAGCAGTCACATTTCACAGACGTCACACTTTTTAGCCACAGAAGTTGGCTAGCTGATGAGCCATCCCCAGGCCAAACACAAATGGTGTTAGCCGATCGGCAAATCGTTGCTAGCTTCGTGACAATGTCCCATCCACACCCCAAGTACATCTGAGTAAATAAATAGCTTTTTAAAATGTAACGTTTAGCTAGCTGGTGGTAGGGAAGGGAGCTCGGTCAGGCTCGGTGTTCTTCCCTCTGACCACAGCAGCTAACTGGCTACACTAGGTTCGGTTAGGTCAACTAGCTAGCTAAGTCAGCTACCTAGCCACATGTTACCTAACCAGGAGGAGGATTTCAAACCAGCATACAGAAACGTGGTCTAATGGAAAATGTTCATCAGCGGACAGAACTGTACAGAAATCATCACACTTCACACTAACAGATAGTATACATAAAGCATTAAACATGGTCAGTTAGCGGACTCTATTGAGGTAGCCTACAGAATGCATCGCTTCAAATATCCACACAAATGAGAAATATAACGTTATGGTGCATTCCATTTGTCTCAGGAGGTGCGATTTGGAACTGGCAATGGTCACTCCCGAGGTCAGCGTTCCAGTTGCAACAGCGGATCTCATTATCAACAGCTAACTAGTAGTTCTAGCCTTTGTTAGCAAACAAGTTGATAATGCACTAAGTGGTATTGTGTGCACAAAACACCATAATCAGCAATAGCTTTAGCAGCTTGGTGAAATTTAAATATTGCTGATTTAAATAATAACACTGCTGCAGCATCATCTTCCATCCTCGGACGGAAAAATTATGGTAGGCGGGCTCTAGCGTTCTACCTTCTGGATCAAGCTGAATAAGTAAATAGACACCAGCCTGTTGATGCAAGCATAACTGATCATTGCTGGATTATAAGAAGTGGATTAGGTATGCAAAGATGGCGGCCCATTCAATCCAATGAAAGTTGCTCAGTGGCACATGAAGCAGGCCCCCATGGCCAGGAACAGCCAGTTTTTGGCATAGTGGCCAATCTCGGTATTGCAAGTGGCGCCAAGAACCTGAAACCTATGAGGAAACTGAAACCTAAATCCCCCACTACACTGAAGTTACAGTAATATGGGTATTGTAGAGCCACCTATGAATGAATCATGGTCAAAATTTAATGGTGATTTCCTTGGCCCATGCTGCACCCCTCCACCAAGTTTCATGCATATCGGGCTGGTAGTTTTTGTTTAATCCTGTCCGCCTACAGACAGACACACACACACACACAGACAGGGGCGAAAACATTACCTTCTGCCCTGCAGGGCTTTGCCCCTGGGGCAGAGGTAATAACCAATAACACCGTTGAAGTTAAAACGGCTGATTAACTACTATGCGCTACCTCAGGACTACAGTAGGTAACGCGATAACGTGTGTACTTGTCATGTTGTGTGTGTACATGTCATGTTGTGTGTGTACATATCATGTTGTGTGTGTATTTGTCATGTTGTGTGTGTACATGTCATGACCGTGTCTCTGTCTGCAGGTCAGAGGGCAGCCCGAGCCCCAGGTCACATGGTACAGGAACGGCCAGGTGCTGATGGATGAAGAGAGACTGGTGGTGGAGCAGAGTGTGCGTGGAACCTTCAGTCTGCTGGTCCAGGGGGTCCAGGGGGAAGACGAGGGCCGCTACACCTGCAAGGCCGTCAACGACGCCGGGAGTCGCCAGGTTACCGTGGAGATCATCATAGAAGGTACAGCACCTTCCTTCTCTCTCTCCTAGGAATCCAACAGGATACAGCATGTCCTGTTTGTAACACATCAGGGACCATGTTGGAAACAAGTTTGAGTTTTCTAAGCACCAGTACAGTGTATTTGTCATTTAATAATAACGCGTATGTATGAGCATGTCAGTGGCGGCTGGTGACTCATAAAAACTAAGGAGGACAGGAGGAAGAGAGGTGAACCGCCCATGGGCTCCGGGGGGCACTTTCCCTCAGTCAGTTATTATTTGAAATATCAGCTTTAAAATGTGGATTTACAGTCAATTTTAGCATATGAAAAACTGAATAACACTTTCTTTAACTACATGCAGCATTTATTGATCATATTCATGATAAAATAATAATATATAATATAATAAATAAAATACAAAACAACAATAAAACATTGTAAGCAATAGTTGTTGTAATGGATTGTACTCTTCTCTAAAGAGAGAAAATAATTGATATTGGTGAGGTGCTGGAGAGGTTAGGTGATATATGAAAAATGTTTTTGATTAGGGGACACTGAGGTGTGCTGGCTCTCAAACAGTTTGTTGGAAAATAGATTTGACAACTGGACAATGGAATATGTTGCACAGCAAATGCAGTATCCAACAGTTCAGCTATGGGATTAGCTCATTTGGGTTGCTGTCAATGCTGCCTCTCTTATGTTGCTATAGCCTACAATTATCAGAACAATATGAACATTCAGTTGAAGGTTTCCATCCACCCATCCATCACTGGATGAGGAATAAGCACCGCAAAGCGATCAATTCTCACGCAAGCAGGAACCAGGCTATTCAGAGTTGAAAAAGCTAGCGGTCAAAAGACTATACCGCTCCCATCTTCTCAAAACAAACAATCTCTCCCACACACCTGTCCTCATTAACCCCTTTATGCCAACACCCCTTCATGAAGTCATTTCCTGTCTTACACAATGCATATGAAACAACAGCAGGGGGAGTGCTCAACATTGGCTGGTTAAGGCAAAGTGAATAATAAATAGGCAGATATGTCAATAATAAAGCAAATTAATCAATTAGGTATAATCATACAGATGAAAGTAAAAATGGCTCTAACAACTGTACTATCTGGTTTACTGTACTATCTGGTTTACTGTACTACCTGGTGACTGTACTGCCTGGTTTACTGTACTATCTGGTTTACTGTACTACCTGGTGACTGTACTATCTGGTTTACTGTAATACCTGGTTTACTGTACTACCTGGTGACTGTACTGCCTGGTTTACTGTACTATCTGGTTTACTGTACTACTTGGTGACTGTACTGCCTGGTTTACTGTACTATCTGGTTTACTGTACTACCTGGTGACTGTACTGCCTGGTTTACTGTACTGCCTGGTGACTGTACTGCCTGGTTTACTGTACTGCCTGGTGACTGTGTTCTTTTTAAAGAACATTGGCTCTTCGTTACAATGAGTCAAATCAGCTTAGATACATATCAACTTTATTTATTTGCTGTTAACGCAAACATTATCTTATGATTTTATGCATGTAAAACCAAATTATATCTGATTCTCATTCACTATTAGGAAAAATTATCATTTTCTTAGCCTGGTAAGCTATTACATAAACTGGGTGTGTGACTTTAACCATTTCAACCAACAAAATCCATTCATACGTGTAGACCGGTGCTCTCTGAGCACACTTTCTAGTTGTAAATAAGTTTGTTTTTCATAATTCTCTCTTTCAGCGAGCTGATGGTAGAAAGTACATGGCCATGTTCAGCTCTCCTTCCTGTTCTAGCTGGGATTGGCCAGCCTGGCCCTCAGATTCCTGGCCCTCGTTGTGCTGCAGGGTCTTCCCCGCTCCCCGCTGCTCACTCTGGGGATGGTCCTAGTTAGGGAACATTACCCAGAGCAGCCGTGCCACGGTCTTTACAGGAGCTGCAGCACGTAAAGCGTTGAGATGTGCTAGTTGATTAACAGCTAGTCAGGAGCAGTAGCAGGAGCATGTGGCGCCGCTCTGCCCCCAGAGGCAGGGCTCTGCTAGCACCTCCTGTTACCAGCTGCTGCCTGAGAGAGGAAACGCTGGACACGGCTGCACTTCCACTCAAGCTGAGCAGTCTGGGCTCCTGCCAGCAGTCTACTACTCTGTCTCTGTCTCCCTCTCTCCATCTCCCTCACTCCTTTCTCTCTCTCCCTCTCGTCTCTCCCTCTCTCGCTTTCATTCTCTCTCTCTCTCTCTCTCCCTGTAACAAAGGGGTACTTGTGGTACTTTGTTACCTATACAAGGTGCATATTTATCATAACTGCAATATTTGCACAAGCATACATTTGCACAATATAATGATGAGACATAGCCAATACTTATAGTATTTATTGATTGTTGAATTGTTTGTTGGTGCACGTTTGTCTTGCTCAGCAGTATTGTGAACTTCACCTGAGAAGAGCAAACAAAAGATGTCATAAGTATCATAAAATGGGATTTGTGCAATAGGATGGTGGAATTGAACACATTTTAGAATTGTTGGTCAAGTACTTACCATGCTCTCTTTGGTCTGCAGGTGTTCGGGCAAAAGAGTCCCCAGAGCTCCGAGCACCTGTATTTATAGTTCCAGGAGGGAACCATGTGCTAGAATTATAGAGGGGGGGTAGAGTGTTTGTTTGATGGGAATGTTTAGATTATTCATAGGAGCTGATATGTATTGAAGTAAATGTAATATTGTATGATAATGTATTTGATGTTTTATAATTAATAGAGATGTGGAATGTGTAGTGGTAATATTGAATTAGAGTGTTATTTGTATTTCCCTTTGACATGGTATGGTCCAGGTTAATTGCCTAGCAGTGGTATAAAAGGCTGCCAGTTCCATTCAGACACTGCTGTAGGTTGGACCTAGGTGAGCGTAGCTACAGTCATGTTGCTCATTTTTAACGTCTTTATGATTTTTCTACTTTTGTCATCTGTTTTTGGTAAATAAATACACCCTCGATCGCACCTTTACCTCGCCTCAGAGCCTCTTGTGCTGGGAGTTAGGCCGCTAAGCGGGTCAATCTAACACTCCCTCTATCTCTCTCCCTCTCTCCATCTCCCTCTCTCTTTTGTTCTCTCTCCCTCTCTCTCTGTCTCTCTCTCTTTCTCTCTCCCTCTCTGTCTCTTTCTCTCTCTCTCTCTCTGTTTTTTATTAATCATCTAAGGCATGTTTTTCATCTCACTGCAGGGACTGCTGGGAAGAAATATGTCCTCCCGTGTTCCAGCAGAGTGGGGTAAGATCTCCCCTTCTGCTCCTCTTCCTCGCGTTACTCCTGTCCTCTGAAAAGTAGCTCCTCGCAAAGCCAGTCAAAATGGACCACGTCTTTATCTCCACACTCTATATAAAGCTGCAGAGATTAAATATTTGATTCAAACACAGCATGTTTGTTCTAGGGATGTCATTGAGCAGATGCATATTTGGATGCTGATGTAGTGAGCAGCTGAGTGAGTGAGTGAGTGTTGAGGCTGGGCCAGCCTCTCTGTCATGGCCGTGTCTAAACTAGGAGTTGGCCGGGGAGCCTGGTCCTTGGATGGTGTGGGCCAGCCTGGAGACGAACTCTGTTTCCCATGACTGCAGCGGGCGTTGTGGAGTCCCGGCGGTGGAGAGCAGGCCCAGCATCTGGGGGGAGAGCCCTCCCAAGTTCGTTACCAAGCCGTCACGCATCTTCGTCCGAGTGGGTCAGACTGGCAAGTTCTCGGCCAAGATCACTGGACGACCCCAGCCCCAGGTCACCTGGCTCAAGGTCAGACTGAACTCTACCCATATATACATACATATATATATATATAGAAGCAGGGTTGCTGCAATGACCTGCCCAGGAACCAGCTCTCAATTCAATTGAGCATCTGTGTGATGAGATGGACAAGCTATTTGGAGTAGAGATCTACCACCAGCCAAATCAACGTGTTTGCCCTCAGAACAGTCTGTTGGCCGGGACACTGACTGAACGCGGTGTTGAGTGTGTTCCAGAGGGATGCTGACCCTGGCTCTTCCCGCAGCTGTGCTGCTTTGGCTGGTGGTGGATCTCTATGCTCAACAGCTCATTCCATCTCATCCCACAGATGTTCGACTGGACTGGGATCTGCCACTGCGTTAAGATGACCTGTCATGTTGGTGGAAGCATTCCTGGACAGTCTAAGCCCTGTGGCGCGGGTTGTCATCCTGCTGCCTTGAAGGGATGCAGCTGATTGGCCATGATGTTTACATACTGACTGTGTGCCATTCAAACATCGCATGCCATGTGCCATGACCAAAAAACCACCACATCACCACCACTGGTCAGTGTTGCACTCAGAGGGCCTCATCTACTAAGATCCCAAATAAAGAGCACAAAATTGCGTTGGCAGTCCTTCAGATTGTACATTTAGTTGGAATGTATTTTGCAAGTGATCTATCAAGGATAATTGCGTGAATGCCAACAGGTGCAAAAGTGTGAAGGCAGCTCTATTTAAATGAGGGGTTTTGCATGTTGTATCCCACAATTGCACCATGGAAGAAGAGCCAAAATGCGAAAACAGTAGGCTTAACTTATTTCGTTTTGCAACACGCCAAAGGTGCGCTTAATGATGTTCCACATGCAGTTATGGGCCACATTGTATCTGCGCTCCTTGGAGTATTTGGGTACAAGTTGAACCCAATGTGGAATGGAATTTACCATGACGAAGGGCTTTAGGGGATACGCGATCACCTAAAAAGGAACATGAGATATGAACTGAGATGATGCTTTGGTTCTGTTTAAGGATGGGCAACGTTAAAAGATTAAACATTAACTGAACCTAAAACGAAACAGTTATCAGGAGAACATTGGCCTATGATGAGATTGGATTCCCCCTCCCTCGGCTCACACACCCATTCATTAATCCTGACACCACACAAAAACATAGCATACATGCCTATTTGACAGCCTATAAATGTTCAACAGGCCTACCGTTGCCTATGTGAAGCCTGACTGTGAAGCCTGACTGATTTTTGCAAAACAAAATAATAGTTTAGCCTACTGCAGCACACAAACATAAAAATAATAAAATGATTCCCTCTAGCATGAGACCGTGGCTCTGCGGTTACGTTATAGAACCACAAGACACACTGGAAATAACCCAGATCTCCTGTGTGGGAAAATAATTAGTTTTCTCCTCCCATATTTTGCATGCTAGGGTAGGCACGCCCCTTATTACATATTCGTATTCATCGGCCACAAGTACTAGTTGGATAGAGCGTGCAAATTTGCGCTCTTGAAGGACGCAATCCTCCATGCACACCGTTCATAGATCACCTCCTCCATGCACACCGTTCATAGATCACCTCCATGCACACCGTTCATAGATCGCCTCCTCCATGCACACCGTTCATAGATCACCTCCTCCATGCACACCGTTCATAGATACCTGGCACATTTATTTGCAGGTATTAAGGCCTATGCACACGTTTTTATATGTGCATAACTTTAGTAGATAAGGCCCACAGTGTATTAAAAAAAAACGCAGGAAGAGGTTCAAACCACATGTGCCAAGGATTGTAATGGGAAATGTGAAATCTCTTGCCAACAACACGGATGAGCTGACAGCCCTGGTACGCAGCCAAAGGGAGTACGGAGAGTAGCTTACTCTGTTGTTGGGAAACATGGCTACACAGCAACATACCGGACAGAGCAGTGAACTTGGATGGCTTCAGTCTGGTGCGGGCAGACAGGGGAGGAGACAGTGGTGAGAAAACAGGAGGGCTGGCCATCTTGGTCAGTGAGATGGTGTGAGCCTGAGCACATAACTGAAGGACAGCATCTGTACTCCCTACATTGAGCTGCTGGCAATAGGGGGAAGACCAAACTATATCGCCCGCGAATTCTCGCACGCCATTGTTATCCTCGTCTACATCCACACCTAACGCTTCAGCTAACACTGTGCGCGCCTTTGACCTCATTTACTCCAAGGTAGCGCGCCTACAAAAAATGCACCCCAATGCGCTGATGATTGTCAATGGCGACCTCAACCATGTCTCACTCTCAAACACACTGAATTTACTCAGTATATGACATGCAGCACCAGAGAGAATCAGACCCTGGACCGACTGTATGCTAACGTGAAGGAGGCATACAGCTCCACCCCCCTCTCGGCAGATCCAACCACAACTTGATCCATCTAGTCCCTAGGTACACGCCTGTTGCTAGGCGGCAGCCGGCTACCACCAGGGGCCTCATTTATCATTGAGGTACGCCTTCTTTTACACGGTCTTTTCCGCGATTTCAGGCGTACGCCATTTCCCCCCCCCCCCCACAGCGCGATCTATCAAGCCGAAAGGGCGAAAATTTAGTCGCCTTTCTACGCGCTTTTGTAGGACACCTCTCAAGTAGCCGTACCGATTTACACGGTTTTCTACACCCTTTTTGAACACAGGGGGAACTGGCGACGCAGGTGGTGCGTCGGTGAATTACTATGTTTGATGGAGAGAATAAGAGCGACAGTTCATGAACGCACAATCATGTAGGCTAATAGCCCAATTCAGCACCAACATATATCGCAATGCAAGATTAGACGTGTCCTCTAACCGGCTCATTAATGGTCCGATATGGATTTTTTCCCCAAACTTAACCTATGCGCACACCTAATGCAGGCACTCCATCAAACGGCAATAATTGACCAATTAGATTGTCATTAATATGTGATCATGTGGACCTGTTTGCTGTTTGGTAAGCATATAAATGACAGTCCTCCTGTGCGTAATGCGAGCCTAAATGAATCCGGCGCTACTCGGCCTACTGGCCGAGATAGAACTCCAAAGAGGTGACGGCGATGGCGACTGCACCCACATAAGGGCACCATCATTGAATGAATACGTCTGTGAATCGCAAAAATGTGCACACTATAAATACCCAAATCATATGTGACGCCGACATGCTCATCACAAGTGTAGTGGCACGGTGGCCTGGCTCCACGCATGACTCATTCACCCTGGCGCACAGCAGGGTAGGGCTAGACTGGAGGCAGGCGCTGCGCGTGACGGCTGGCTTGTTGGTGTGTGCATAGCCAAGATATATTCTTTTTCTTCTTTACTTTAATCTTTATTAGCATTTTCCATCCATACAACGACAATACAATAAAACAACTTACAATAACAGCTTATGGGTACTTCCATCCATGCAGCTTTTTTCTCTTAATCAAATATTACAATTTCAATATTAGTGGTATCATCACACTTCCTTCTATAATCCATCCATTTTTCCCATCTCCCTTTAAACTTTCCTTCCTGCATCCTCAATGCATGCGTGAACTTCTCCCTAACATAAATCTCTTCCACAACACCCAGCCACTGCTCCTTGGTTGGGGGTTCCACCTTATACCAAGCGCTCATTATTGTCTTTTTACTAGCAACCAATAGTACTTTCACTAGGTATCTGTCCCCTCCTTGTACATCATCCTGTGTTATGTTTGCCAAGATATATATTCAAAGCTGATAAGAATGAGAACCAGTCAAGACCCCACCACAAAATGAGGATCCAAGCCCTCAGCCCCCTCCCCGTCATGAGGGTTACCAGCGGGGCCAAAGGGCCCACACTGAGGTCATGCGCCAGCTATGAAGACAAAGTAAGGTTCACATTGTTACCATTTTATTGTCTGTTGGTGGGTGACTGTGTGAGGTGTGTGAGTGCGTTTGTGAGTGCATGTGTGAGGTCCGTGAGTGTGGTAGTGAGTGACTGTGTGAGGTCCGTGACAGCATGTGTGGGAATGAAGTGCAGTGAGGATGTCCTGTTGGCTCTGGTGGGGTAATGTGGTGACCTCCACCAACTGCTGCACAACTGCCCCAATCCCTTCTGCCATGTCCCTCTGGGCCTCTAGGGTCATGAGCCTCCAGCACAGCGTCTGAGAGGAAGCCCAGCCCTCAGGGACCCTTGAGGCAGGGACGCTGGCAGCCGGAGGTGGAGGCGTGGGCGGTGGAGACGGAGGCGCTGGAGATGGCACTGGAGGTGGAGGCCGGCGCGCTGGAGGTGGAGGCACTGGAGGTCGTGGCGCTGGAGGTCGTGGCGCTGGAGGTGGAGGCTGCAACCGGTGGGGGCACGACCGTCAGGTCAAGGACCACTGCAGACTTCTCCTCCTCTGAGTCCCACCCCACGTCAGAGTCTGGAGAAACAATTTCAGTCATTTTCTTTGAGTTTGTCTGTTAACTTGATTATGCATTAAACATTTCATTGTGTAGCCATATTCAATTGATATGTTTTTCTGTTGGCAGCCAAATAAATGCTTAAGTGTGATTTACCGGGTGATTTAGATGAGTCTTAATTTCCCAGAGGGGAAAATGTTTAATGTGGTCTAACATTATGAAGTGATCATCTGTGTTATCGTTCCCTGTTTTTGGTCCTAAATCAATCATAGCCTACCACAGAATGTGTGGAATGTTTGCTTTCCTCACAGCCACATAATACAGAATGTCCGTGTAGCCTACGCCAAATACAGGATGCACGAAACGTACAGTAGGCTACCTAAACTGTACGAGCAATCAGACAAATGTAGGCTCGTACAAATAGCTTACCTTCCGAAAATGATTTTCTTTCCTCGCGTGGACCTCACCAACAAGCACATGCACCTCCGTCTCCGAAAAGTTTCTCTTCTTTCTGCGTTTTTCCATAAACGTAATTGTCTTGCCTTTTTTTCTCCACGCTATATTATGTCGGTTCCTTCCGGGAAACCACGTTTGGCCACTCATGGTTTTGACCATATATGGTTGGATTTGGGCGTGGCGAGGGCGGAACACGGGGCGCGTGCACGTCCGCTCTCTTCTACGCCACCGTCGGGTTTTTCGTTGAGGAATCGGCGCAGCAGCGTGTACGCCATGTTTGATATATCCGAAAAGCGTGTAAATATTCTCGTCGTACGCGACATTTCGCCTTTTCCTCGTTTTCGTCGTACGCCCTCTTTTACACCTGAATTTACACGCTCTTTGATAAATGAGGCCCCAGGACTGTGGAGATGTGGACGAGAGAGTCTGTGGAGAAACTAAAGGACTGTCTCCAATCCACGGACTGGGAGCTGTTCACAGAGGACAAGGAGGACGTGGACGGTCTCTGCTACTGCACAACACTACATCAGGTTCTGCAAGGAATGCGTCATACCCACTAAAATGGTGCACTGCTTCCCTAACAACAAATCATGGATTAACAAGGACATTAAAGCCCTTCTCAACAGGAGAAAGAGGGCCTTCGTGGCTAAGGACAGGGAGGAGGCGGCCAGATCAGTCCAGAAGGAACTGAAGAGGGAGCTGTAGAGGGCCAAAAAAGCTACAGAGAGAGGGTGAAGAGTAAATGTGAACTGATCAGCACCAAGGAAGTGTGGGAGGGGATGAAGAGAATCACAGGGCTGGGTCCTTCAGGTGGGGCAGCTAGCTGGCATATTGCAACACCTATTAGACCTCTCCCTGAGGCTCAACCTCTCCCTGAGGCACAACCTCTCCCTGAGGCCTAGCCTCTCCCTGAGACTCAACCTCTCCCTGAGGCCTAGCCTCTCCCTGAGACTCAACCTCTCCCTGAGGCCTAGCCTCTCCCTGAGACTCAACCTCTCCCTGAGGCTGAAAAAGGTGCCCCAGCTCTGGAAGACCTGCATCGTTCCAGTGCCCAAAAAAGCACGGCCCAGTGCCCTCAACGACTACAGGCCAGTGGCACTGATGTCTCATGTAATGAAGGTATTGGAGAGACTGGTTCTGCAGTGCTTGAGGCCCGTGGTGATCGACTTCCTGGACCCCCTGCAGTTTGTGTACCAGGCCAGAATCAGCATGGACAATGCCATCATCTACCTACTCCACAGAGCCTATTCATACCTGGAGGGGCCAGAAAGGTGGGTGAGAGTCATGTTCTTTGACTTCTCCAGTGCTTTCTCCCTCTCCAGCTCGCAGAGAAGCTCCCAGCTAGAAGTTCTCGGACAACTCCTCTGTTGTGGGCTGCATTAGGGCAGACGATGAGGAGGAGTACAGGGATGTGGTCAGGAGATTCGTTGAATGGTCTGAGGAGAACCATCTCCAACTCAACATCAGCAGGAGCAAGGAACTGTTGGTAGACCTCAGAAAGAATAGGAGGCCTCCAGCCCCCATCCCCATCCAGGGGGAGGAGGCTGAGATGGTGGACTCATACAAGTTCTTGGGAGAGCACCCGAACAACAAACTGGACTGGACTGACAACACTGAGGCCCTCTACAGGAAAAGATAGAGCAGACTGTTCTTCCTCAGGAGGCTAAGTCCTTTGATGTGTGTAACAGGCTACTGAGGATGTTCTGCCAGTCTGTTGTGGCCAGCGCACTGTTCTTTGCTGCCGCCTGCTGGGGAGGCAGCATCAAGCCTTGGGAGTCAAACAAGCTGTACAAGCTGGTGAGGAGGGCTGGTTCCGTCGTGCGGCAACAACTGGACAGAGGATGATGAGGGACAGACTGAAGTCAACTGAAGTCGATCCTAGACAACCCCTCCCATCCCCTCTGTGGCGAGCACTTTCAGCCACAGGCTCCTCCCACCCAGGTGCAATACGAAGCAGTTCAGGCGTTCCTTTGTGCCAGCAGCCATCTTATTATATTCTATACTGCACATGCTGCTACCCCCCCCCCATCCCCCCTTATATATTGTCTCTCTCTTTTTTGTTACTCTATATCTAGTGTGTCTCTCCGTTCCAACCTTTTTTAAATTGCTGAAACACTAAGTTTCCTCCTGGTAGGATCAATTTAGTCTTATCTTATACCGTGCAAAAGTTTTACGCAGGTGTGAAGAAATACTATACGGGAAGAATGCTTTTAAAAATATAAATCAAATCAAAAATCAAATCAAATATTTATCAATTGACAAAATGCAAAATCAATTCTTATAGGTACACTTGGACAAAGTCAGGGATTTTGTAGGATTATAGTTAGGTGTATGATTAACCAATTATATCAAACAGGTGCTAATGATGATCAGTTTCATATGTAGATTGAAACAGTCATTAATTGAAACAGAAACAGCTGTGTAGGAGGCTTAATACTTGATGAGGGACAGCCAAACGAAGAATTGCGTCCAAAAAGCCAAACGTCCGACGTGGAAACAAGACCAAGTAACTCAACTATGCATGAAAACATAGGAATTGGGGTGCAGAGAAAAGGCAGCAGGTGCTCTGGACTGATGAGTCAAAGTCTGAAATATTTGGCTGTAGCAGAAGGCAGTTTGTTGGCCGAAGGGCTGGAGAACAGTACAATAATGAGTGTCTGCAGGCTGCAGTGAAGCCTGGACATTCCTTGAAAGCTCAGGGCTGCATTTCTGCAAATGGAATTGTGGATTTGGTGAGGATCAGTGATGTCCTCAATGCTGAGAAATACAGGCAGATACTTATCCATCATGCAGTACCATCAGGGAGGAGATCTGTGGTTAGTTCTCCAAGATGTCTGGAGCAACCTACCTGCCGAGTTCCTTCAAAACCTGTCTGCAAGTGTACCTAGAAGAACTGATGCTGTGTAGAAGGCAAAGGGTGGTCACACCAAATGTTGATTTGATTTATCTTGTTCATTTGCATTGCATTTTGTTAATTGATAAATATTAACACTTCTATTTTTGGAACCAGTTTTACTTTTTTCACACCTGCCTGAACTTTTGCAAGGTACTGGAAAAATGCTTCTTTTATCTAGGAAGTGCCAGGTGAGAGACCACACCCACTCACAGACTCTTAAAGGCACACCCAGCCTTCCACACCCACTCACAGACTCTTAAAGGCACACCCAGCCTTCCACACCCACTCACAGACTCTTAAAGGCACACCCAGCCTTCCACACCCACTCACAGACTCTTAAAGGCACACCCAGCCTTCCACACCCACTCACAGACTCTTAAAGGCACACCCAGCCTTCCACACCCACTCACAGACTCTTAAAGGCACACCCAGCCTTCCACACCCACTCACAGACTCTTAAAGGCACACCCAGCCTTCCACACCCACTCACAGACTCTTAAAGGCACACCCAGCCTTCCACAATCTCCCGGACACACCGGCATTCCCTCCTGAACCCACTAATAATCTAATATATACACAATAATATAATAACTATCTGGCCTATCCTAATATATGTATATACATTATACTCAGTGAAGTTCTATATAAATTGTGTATATACTCAGTGGAGATTAACGATGGGGATGATTTCTGTCACACTCCGTTTTCTCTTAAAGTCGCACTGAAACGGACGTTTGAGATCATCTAACTTCCGCAGTTTGACGTATTTCCGACGCAAACAAGCTATGAGGGTGTGACATATGTTTAGAGGAATTTGATTGGAACATTGACAAGTGGACGGATTTTAAGAACTTTAGACAGATTTGATAGAAGGATAGCGTTGATTGACGGTTGGATGTTGTGAGATTATTGGCCTAAAATCTAAGGTACCTGTTGTCGTCACTGCACATGACCTACCATTTTCCAGGAAGTAAGAAATTATATACTTTGATATAAGATTACAACAAAAGTAGAATTTTGAATTTTTTTGGGCATACATCGTTGCATAGGTGAACACTATGACCAATTATGTGAACCAAAATGGGACAGAATGCTTTTTTCATTTCAGTGCGACTTTAACATCCCTCTTTCTCCCTCACTTTATGTCTCTCTTTATGTGTCTCTTCACCCCCCCCCCCCCCAGGAAGACGTGGAGTTGCAGTCGTCAGGTCGGTACAGCATGGTGGAGAGGTCAGGCATGCACTTCCTGGAGATCCGGGAGGTGTGTGTGGAGGACGCAGGCAGCTACACCTGCTCTGTGACCAACAGCACCGGGACGGCCGCCTCCACCGCACAGCTCAACGTCCAGGGTGAGGAGTGCCTTGCCACCTTGACAGTGTAAACTCCTCCTCCAATGACCTTCGATTCACTTTCATTTTCATCTGTCTTCCAGGTTCCAACAGTGAGCTGGCCACGTGAGTATGCTGCCCGCTGAAACGAGGGATGAAGCAACAGAATCACTTCTCCTCTGTAAGAATCTTATCAGAAAGTTTCACAATGCCTTATATAGTAACATACTTCTCCATCCAGGCCACGCCCCTCGGCCCCTGTGGCCCCGCACCCAGAGACGTCCCACCCTGGAGAAGTCGACCGTACCAGTAATGACCTGCAGCTGGAGCCCAGTCCGCCCAGCAAGGCCGCCAACAAAGCCGAGCCCAGAGAGAAGCACATCCCCCTGGCCAGGGATGCCGAGGACAGCCCCCAGGCCAGACCCGGGCCCTGGAGGACCAACCTGGCTCCTAAGCCCCCCGTAGAGTTGCCACAGCGGGCAGAGAGGAAGCCCGGGTCCCTCTTTCCTCAGGCTGCTGGTCCTTCCCCACCACCCCAGCAGCCGGAGCCCCCCAGCACAGCCCCAGGGAGGCCCAGCTCAGAGGGGCCCCCCAGCACAGCCCCAGGGAGGCCCAGCTCAGAGGGGCCCCCCAGCACAGCCACAGGCTCTACAGAGAGCAGGGAGAGCAGAAGGCAGGCCCGAGAAAGCAGAGCAGAGAGAGCGGTGGAGACCGAAGATCCTCCCAGGTTCGACTCTGTCCCCCAGAGCCAGGAGGCTGTCGAAGGGTCGAAGGTCACGTTTACATGCCAAGGTAGACCTGCTGGAGGTCAGCCCCACTCAGATAGCAGTGCACTAGTCCAAAGAAAACCTATCAGGAAGTTGGCCGTGCTTGTTTGAAAGCTGGTCACTCTTTCATTAGCTGCACTCTGGCTGAACCAGTGGTCATCACGTAAATATCAGAGCTGGAGAACAGAGTAACAGATGGTCTACTTTACTCTACTCAACTCTGTTCTACTATATTCTACTCTACTCTATTCTACTCTGCACTGCTCTACTCTATTATACGGTGCTCTACTCTCCTCTAATCTACTCTACTATACTCTGCTCTACTCTGTTCTACTCTACTCTACTCTATTCTACTCTACTCTACTCTACTCTACTCTAATCTGCTCTGCTCTGCTCTGCTCTGCTCTGCTCTGCTCTACTGTATTATACTCTACTATACTCTGCTCTACTATACTCTGCTCTACTCTGTTCTACTCTACTCTTCTCTACTGTACTGTGTTGTACTCTCCTCCTCTCCTCTTCTCCTTTCTTCTCCTCTGCTCTCCTCGTCTCTTCTCATTTCCTCTTCTCTCTTCTCCTCTCCTCCTCTCCTCCCCTGTGTCCAGTCTCCGGGCGTCCTGCTCCTGCGGTGTGCTGGCAGAGGGAGGGTCAGCAGGTCACATCCCGGCCCGGTCTGCGGCTGCTGCAGCAGGGACTCTCTCACTCCCTCTGCCTGGACAGTCTGACCAGGAGGGACGCCGGTACCTACAGCTGCACCCTGGCCTCCGGCGCCGGACACGCCTCCTCCTCCTGGACCCTCACCGTCAAGAGTAAGCCCTTTCAGAGTGGCCCACAGGGTGGCCTGCAGTGGGAATCAAAGTGCCCTTTGATTCTTAAAGGTGCCAAATGTGTGGAGATAATAATGTGGCTATTTCTAGTTTGCCCCTAAATGCACACATTCAAACAGTTCTTCTACCTGGTTAGTGAACCAGTGAATAGAGGGCTTAGGCCTAATAGAGTTCCAAGTGTTTAAATAAAGAATACCCAGAGTACAGTGTGATCATGGAGGCTTGAGAGTGTCTGGATGGGGGAGTGGAGGCTGAGGGGCTTGGAGGCTGGGGGTGGGGGGTCTTGGGGGGGGGGGGGGGGGGGGCAGACGCCATGTAGATACCCTCATCCCCCAGCTACAGCCTGGATCCGGGGTGCGTTTTAACACCATGACACTGCTGTTGGCACAGGCCATGTCTGCATAACCAAATTAATCGTGGTTGTTTATTTAATGATAACCAAAGTGGAACTATTTCATGGGGGGTTTGGATTGGGGTTTGTAATGTTTTTGTTGTAAGGGTTTGGACAAGATAGACTGGTTCCTTTGAGACTTATCTGTTGGGTCACAGAGAGCAGGGCTTAGTGCTGAAATGTATTTCTTACAGAGGCTGGCCCATGGAGAGTTTCCTGTCAGAAGGGACTACAAAGCTATTTTTTAGTCAGTTTGCTCCCTCTAGTGGGTGAATACAGACCTTGCATCTTACCAGCAGAGCTGGTGACCTGTCTTCCCGCTAATACAACACACTGCTGCTCTTAAGCGCCGGGCCGTGGGTTGGGGACACTTTGAGCACCTGATTGCTGGTGAGGCTGATGTGTGGTCTCTGGCGCAGGTCGGCAGGCTGATGTGTGGTCTGTGGCAGGTCGGCAGGCGGAGTTCGGCAGTGGGCTGGGGGACGTCTGCGTGACCGAGGGGCAGGACATCCTGCTGCAGCCTCCCCTCGGCGGGCGGCCCACCCCCCACGTCTCCTGGCTCTTCAACGCTGAGGATTGAGGAACCACCTCCAGCTCATTCACCCCTCTCCTCCCACTCAGGACCAGCACAGGCCATGAGCAGCGTCCACCAGACCTCACAGCCCTGACCCCAGCCAGCTCTATCTCAGCCACTAGAGGGGGCTGATGCTCCTGTTGCAAGCCCCATACCCCCTTATCACAGGACACACTAACAGTCTCCCTCCAGGAACCCTGACGAAGGATGATATGGAAATAGAGATGAATATGACTTGGCAATCCACCACCTGGTGAGTGAAGACGGTGTCGGTTACCGTGATCGGTCTTCCTATGAGAGGGACCAAACAGAACCTGTCTGTCCTATGAGAGGGACCAAACAGAACCTGTCTGTCCTATGAGAGGGAGCAAACAGAACCTGTCTGTCCTATGAGAGGGAGCAAACAACCTGTCTGTCCTATGAGAGGGAGCAAACAACCTGTCTGTCCTATGAGAGGGACCAAACAGAACATGTCTGTCCTATGAGAGGGACCAAACAGAACCTGTCTGTCCTATGAGAGGGACCAAACAACCTGTCTGTCCTATGAGAGGGACCAAACAGAACCTGTCTGTCCTATGAGAGGGACCAAACAACCTGTCTGTCCTTGCTGGGTATTATAGAGAGCAGCTGAGACAACCTGTCTGTCCTCCCAGGCTGCTATAGGGGATCTGAGAGAACCGGTCTGTCCTCCCAGGAGGCTATAGAGGATCTGAGAGAACCTGTCTGTCCTCCCAGGCTGCTATAGGGGATCTGTGAGAACCTGTCTGTCCTCCCAGGAGGCTATGCTCCTCCAGACCTGCTCCAGCTAAGACAGCAGTGGGAGCTGAGAAGCCACTTTGATCTGGTCTTCTGGAGGTCATTACTCACATGTCAGATGTTTGATTCCTTCTTCAATCTCTGAAATGAACTTTACATTACAGTCATTTAGTTGACGCTTCTTTCCAAAGTGACTTACAATAATTGCATTTATTATAGGAAGTCAGTGTACTACTACGCTCCAGAACTCACAAGTGCATCTCCTTTCTAAACAAGTGACTAAGAGCACAATCTAGTGCTGAAGGCAAAGTTCAAAGCAAACTAAAAATACACTAGGGGGCGAATTCACTAAAGGATTGCGCAGCTTTTCCTGACGCAAAGCCTGTGCAAATAAGTCAAAAATAATGTTTGCTATTCACAAAGCCCTCGCAAAGGGTGAAATACGGTGTTAACTGCGTTGCCTTCGTCATTGCGTTTCTCTGCGCCGGTGTTATTAGCTGATATTTAAATTAGGTAATATGGGCGGAGAATGTTCCCCTTTCTATGCAAATGAACATTATTGCAAAACCCGCCCAATTCACAAAGATCGGCGCAAATTGCCTCACGCAGTTAAAGTGAAATTAATTTCGTTTTCAGAGACGTGGTGGTATTTAAGCGCAAGGGGTGTGTCGCGGCCAGCCTTTCCGCTGATCATGGCAGCAGTGATTGTTGCGAGGCGAATTCGGCATCGCAACGCCAGGCATGTTGTTCGTGAGAGAATATTTAGAAGAAGGTCACTTTTTGATTTAACACTAGAACCACCGCGGTAGCTGTTTGGACACCAGAGCGCGCAGCTGTTCAGCCAACTGGAGGATGAAGTCGCGTCTGGGGAGGCTCAGTTGACTATGCGTCTCTCCACCCGTCCCCAGCGAGTCCAAGCTCCCCCAATGAATAATACTTATTTATAATAGCCTACATAGCGCGAAACTGTGCGTATAATAGTCTATACGCGAAACTGCGCATTCCCTATAGCTGTTCATTGAACGGCTGGGGGCCGATATAGGTATAAATAAATAAAAACATAGCCTACACAATATTTTTTTTATTTGAATGGTCTTGAAAATATTTTGCTTTTGTATCATAGGTGACGGCAGGTATCATCTTCAGCCATGGATGATGACTCCCGTGCGTAATCCTTCCAACGTTGGAGAGGCGGCGTACAACTGGGCTCACATCAGGACGCCGGTGTGATTGAGTGCACATTTGGAATCCTGAAAAGCCGTTTAGATGCCTAGATCTTACCGGTGGGGCAATGTTATACACTCCCCCAAAAGTATGCCAGATCATCGTGCTGCAACTTGCATAACATAAAATGACAATTTTTCCTTTGTTCGTCTTTTCAAATCATTCCACCTCCCTTTGCAGTCTTCCGCGTTTACACACACAAATGGCACTGACTGATTGGGAAATTAAACCCCAAATATGATTTTTTGCTGCAGTCGTGATATTTTTTGCGGAAAGCTGTGAGACATGTTTTTGAACCTCGTCCGTGAGGCCTTCAAGTTAGCTGTCTGAAAATCGTATCTTTCTTTTTCTGTCTGCCATCGTCCAATGATATGCATACGAGTTGTATGCGCTGTATGCGCAGTATTTATAGTCATTTCCTATATGAGAACTGTGACTGTGTCGATCGACCACAGGGGCCTTGGGAGCCTAAGGGAGCTTTATAAAGTAATATTTTCACCAGTGTGTCATATTAGAATGGCCTAACGATTAGAATTAGCCTGAGGACCACCCTACTTGTTGTTCATTGAATGGAAATATGCATTTTATTCCCGAACAAACATCATAAAAAAAGTCTGCAAATGGCATTTGGCAAAAATACTTTTCCTCAGAGCATTCTGTGTCTGAGTCACACTGGAGCACACGTCATGGCTGGAAACTAGCTCTATTCATACCAGAGCGACAGTGAACACAGCTATCACAACAACATCATTACATGTCACATACTGACAAATATGGATTTAGGCTAACGATCTTTCAATGAATCAAATGACGCTGGAGTAGAAGAAGCTCTAGCCTGGTTGGCAGAGACCCTTTGAAGAAGCTCTAGCCTGGTGGGCAGAGACCCGTTGAAGAAGCTCTAGCCTGGTTGGCAGAGACCCTTTGAAGAAGTTCTAGCCTGGTTGGCAGAGACCCATTGAAGAAGCTCTAGCCTGGTGGGCAGAGACCCTTTGAAGAAGCTCTAGCCTGGTTGGCAGAGACCCTTTGAAGAAGCTCTAGCCTGGTGGGCAGAGACCCTTTGAAGAAGCTCTAGCCTGGTTGGCAGAGACCCTTTGAAGAAGCTCTAGCCTGGTTGGCAGAGACCCTTTGAAGGTTCATGTTGAAGGACCGCTTCAGTTAGTTCCCATAACTTCATGTTCTGTGTATCTGCTCATCTGAGCCGAGCTAGAAGTATGGATGTTACCCTCAGGCCTCTATGGTTAAGGACAAGGACGCATGGTTAGTGACAAGACACTCGACTATGAGAGAGAGAGAGAGGGGGAGAGAGAGAGAGAGGGGGAGAGAGAGAGAGAGGAAGAGAGAGAGAGAGAACAAGAGAGGAACAAAAGTAAGAGAAAAAGAGAGAAACAGAGATGGGAAAGATAGATGGGAAAGGGGAGAGAGAAAGAGGAAGGAATGGAGAAACAGAGAGAAACAGAGAGAGAGGAAGAGAGACAGAGGAAGAGGAAGGTAGACAGAGAGAGACTGTCCTGTGTGTCCCGGTACAGAAACAGCCGGACCAGGACCATTAAACAAATATGAGTCCAGGAGCCATATAAAGAGAAAACATGCGTCTCCTGAAACATGACGCGCAGCGCGGTCCGGCCCAGAACAGACATCCCAGACACAGCTGGGACTCGCGTGCACTGATTATGAAATACCTAGCAACCTGCTGCCAGGAACGAGGGGAAAAACAGAGAGAGAGAGAGAGTCCCGGGGATTGCTCAGCTAATGCCCTACTTGGGATGGGGTAGACCAGAGCACATGCTGGTGGGGGGGTGTAACGGCTGATGGCTGCATATCACAACTCACCCTGCTACCCTACAGGCCGCTCCTGTGTTTACGACAGGGAGACACGCAGGGGCACGTGAGTTGAGTGTGTGGAGGAGGAGGAGCAGGAGTCCCGTGCCACCGTATCAATCAGCCGTGCCAGAGAGGAGGTGCTTTACCCTACAAGGCAGTGCTAGCCCTGGGAGCAGGGAGGAATGGAGCAGATGTTCAGTCAGGCGTGCTCCTCACCTCTGGCCTGCTCAGCCGGGTAGTCTGGGTTGCTGCTTCTGATGGGGATGCACCCTGCAGACATCACCTGCCCCCCTTTGGCCTGGAGCTAGCTAGAGTAAACACTGAGCTGTGACTGGGCGGTGTTCAGGTCGGTGTTCAGGTGTTCCAGATCCACAGTTCTCCTCCCTGCTCTATAGATGTGGGCCGGAGGAGACGGGGGGGGAGGGTTTCCTCTGCCTGGACCTCAACACCTGCTCAAACCACATACAGTACTGTTATATTTTACCTTTATAACCTCTCTCTTTCTCTCCATCTCTCTCTGTATTTCTATCTCCCCCCCTCTCTCTCTGTTTCTCTTGATCTCTCTCTCTCTCCCTCCCCCCATCCCAGACCAGCCCATACTTGATGCCCGCTGTTCCTTCGATGGCGGTCTGGCCAAACTGATGATCCAGAATGCATTGCAGGAGGACGAGGGTGCGTACACGTGTGTGGCGGAGAACAGCATTGGCCGAGCCGTGAGCAGTGCCCGGGTGCTGGTCAGAGGTGGGAGAGAGAGAGAGAGGGAGAGAGAGAATACTAATGGAAACATCTGCTTGTTCCTATAGACCAGCATGCATCTCTCAGGTTCAGGTTTAGGTTTTCCTGCTTCAGATGGTAAAAAATATGAATGGGTCTAGCAGGGGGGGGTCATTGGGAGGGTCTAGTTGGGAGGGTCTAGCGGGGGGGGGGGGCATTGGGAGGGTCTAGCAGGGGGGAGCTGGGAGGGTCTAGTGGGGGGGGGGGGGGTCTTTGGGAGGGTCTAGTGGCGGAGGGGTCGTTGGGAGGGTCTAGTGGGGGGGGTCTTTGGGAGGGTCTAGCGGGGGCTGCTGATGGAAACATGCTGCTGATAGCGTGGTCGTCCCTCCGGCCTGCTGGGTATGTATACAGAGGGGGGCTGTGTTTATGAGCCCCCCCCCTCGCCTGGGTCCCAGCCTCTGCAGCGCTCAGCAAATTTATGGACCAGGGAGGGAGGGAGGGAGGGAGGGAGGGAGGGAGGGAGAGAGAGAGAGAGAGAGAGAGAGAGAGAGGGGGAGGGAGCGAGCGAGCGAGAGAGGGAGTGAGGGAAGGAGGGAGGGAGGGAGAGAGGGAGGGAGGGAGGGAGGGAGGGGAGAAACGTGGACTCTACGTAAAAACACCATACATGGTGTGAATGAATGAAGGAGAGTGGGCAGAAATGGTCACTCTCTCTCCCTCTCTCTCTCTCTCTCTCCCTCTCTCATCCTCCCTTTCAGGAAGCTGTCCTTAGTGAAGAGATCCCTGATGAAAGTAGTCTTTCCTCCCTGGTTTCCCCTGGTAGCTCTCTCAGGCTGTTCCTCCCTGGTTTCCCCTGGTAGCTCTCTCAGGCTGTTCCTCCCTGGTTTCCCCTGGTAGCTCTCTCAGGCTGTTCCTCCCTGGTTTCCCCTGGTAGCTCTGCTGCTTGGAACGGTCAGACGTCTGCTCAGGGTCACAAGCCAGATGATTCATGTGTTTCCGCCCGTGAAACTTCACTCCAACATCCCCCGATCATTCATTTACAGTGACCTTTCGTGACCTTTCACACAGCAGTGCGAGCTTTTGGAAAACGGATGTTCTTATGTGTTCCTCGTTGGTCCTGTCTCACAAAGCGCTGCACCACAGGGGGCGGGGTCAGGCCACAGGGGGCGGGGTCAGGCTACGATCTGGAGAGGACATTGAAAACTACAAAATACATTTCCTGGAGAAAATGTGAGGTGGGCTAGTTGCTGAAGCTGGTTGTAACAACTACTGCCAATAATATTATAACTACTAACTGTTGTAAATAATATTTAACTACTATAAACACTATGGCTATTACTATTATAACTACAAATATAACTGTTAGCACTACCAATACTACTAAATACATTTCAATATACAGTAGGACCCCACTCATCCGAACTTCAGAGATCCGAACCTCCCGGTCTACCGGACAGGCTTAAAAAACTTTTTGGTTACTGGTTACTGGTGGGATTTTCATTACAGTACTGTAGGCCTACTTGCATTTAAATCTGTCATAATAAACACGAACTGTATCCTACTGTGAATAAAAACAGAACTGTATGTAGACCTACATGTTGCCTGTAGGCTGTAGCCTACTGTCACGTTTAATTTCTTTGTTACTTTGTCGAGCGCAAAACGCAAACGAGTCTGCTGCGCGAGAGCTGCATTCCTTAGTAGCCAGAAAGCGCGTCAGCAACCTGAAGCAGAGGAGTATCGAGTCATTTTTTGTTCCCAGTTAATGGACTTCAGGAACACAGACAGACTCATCGCTTTTGCAAGCTAGCCCACCTAATAAAGAAATAAATAGTGGGAATATCACAAGTTGGGCTAGCTTCTACAAGCTAGCCCACCTAACTAATAGGAAAAAGACTGTTCTAAGGTCATGTCTGAGTTGAATTGAGTGTGAGATGACCTGTGATGTGACCTGTCCCTTGTTGTTCAGCTGGTGAGCCCTCCAAGAGGAGTGTCCCGGTCCCGGTGGCCCGGCGGCCCGGCCTGAGGCCCTCTGCTCCGCTCTTCCTGCGCAGCCTGGACGACCTGGAGGTCATGGACGGGAGCCAGGTCACCATGACGGTGGAGGTCACGGGTAAGACCGCCCCTCTGTGTTCTTCTGCATGCTGGATCCCTGTGATGTTAGAATAGAGCAGCTTGTTAGGATAGAGCAGCTTGTTAGGGTAGAGCAGCTTGTTAGGATAGAGAAGCTTGTTAGGGTAGAGCAGCTTGTTAGGGTAGAGCAGCTTGTTAGGATTGAGCAGCTTGTTAGGATAGAGCAGCTTGTTAGGATAGAGCAGCTTGTTAGGATTGAGCAGCTTGTTAGGATAGAGCAGCTTGTTAGAATAGAGCAGCTTGTTAGGATAGAGCTGCTTGTTAGAATGGAGCAGCTTGTTAGGGTAGAGCAGCTTGTTAGGATAGAGCAGCTTGTTAGGGTAGAGCAGCTTGTTAGAATAGAGCAGCTTGTTAGGATAGAGCAGCTTGTTAGGATAGAGCAGCTTGTTAGGGTAGAGCAGCTTGTTAGAATAGAGCAGCTTGTTAGAATAGAGTAACTTGTTAGGATTGAGCAGCTTGTTAGGGTAGAGCAGCTTGTTAGGGTAGAGCAGCTTGTTAGGATAGAGCAGCTTGTTAGGATAGAGCAGCTTGTTAGGATTGAGAAGCTTGTTAGGATTGAGAAGCTTGTTAGAATAGAGCAGCTTGTTAGGATTGAGCAGCTTGTTAGAATAGAGCAGCTTGTTAGGATAGAGCAGCTTGTTAGGATAGAGCAGCTTGTTAGTATAGAGCAGCTTGTTATGATAGAGCAGCTTGTTAGAATAGAGCAGCTTGTTAGAATAGAGCAGCTTGTTAGGATAGAGCAGCTTGTTAGGATAGAGCAGCTTGTTAGAATAGAGCAGCTTGTTAGGATAGAGCAGCTTGTTAGGATAGAGCAGCTTGTTAGGATAGAGCAGCTTTTTAGGATAGAGCAGCTTGTTATAATAGAGCAGCTTGTTAGAATAGAGCAGCTTGTTAGGATAGAGCAGCTTGTTAGAATAGAGCAGCTTGTTAGGATAGAGCAGCCCTCTCAGCTGCTCGCGGTCTGACCCTGCTCCAGTCTTCTGGTGGACCTTGCCTGTCAGAGGGCTTGAGAGTGTGTGATAGACGCTAGGGTCATGCGTGTGCTTTTTACTCCATATCTCTGTATCTCTACCGGTGGGAACAGTACTCTGTATCTCTGTATCTAGACTGGTGGGAAGAGGAAATTGAACTGGAATAGAGTAAGCAAATATGATGGCCTGTGTGAAAACATGGACTGGACTCAGAACTGACAAGGCCACACTGAGCCTGTGGTGTATCTGGCCTGGATCCAACTGGCCCTGGATCATCTGGGCTTTGGTTGTATGTTGGTTGTGGCTTAGTTGTGCTTATGTCATACTGAAGTTGCATGTTATGTTGCAGTGCAGGGTTTTGGTTGTATTTTGGTTGCATCGAGGTTGTGTTTTTGCCTTGTTTGTTTTGAAACGGTGGTATTTCCTGCGAGGCCTCTGGATGCGGGCTATTTGGTTTGGTTGTTTCTCCGCGTTTGTGTTTCCTCCCTGTTCCCGGTGTGTCCTGCGGGTCCGGCCTGGCGCTTATATAACCGCGCTCAGCTTCCTGTGACCAGCACGGCTCAGAGCAGCAGGCATCGCAACAGGACCACAGCCTGGTGAAGCTCTGGGAATGCTGGGATTAGTTTATGTGGTCAGTGGTGTTCACTTAAAGGAGTAGTAAAGGGAGAATGCATGTTTAGCCCTATTTTAAGGTTACTTATGATCATATACAATGGTTCAGATCAAAACGTTGACAAAACTAGCACTTTTGAGAAAGTCTGATAATTGCTCTACCACCGTTTTGGTCATACATTGGATGTGGGTGGGCACCTTGAAAAATCTTTCAAAAACTTGTTAAACTCTCGATTTCAAAGACAAGAAGCTCACCGAGGGGGTAATTGATGTCCGTTGGTGTTCTGACATCAAATTCGCCGCAAAGTATGAATCCTGTAGGTATTTATTGATCATTTTGTGAAATCCATTGACTTGTATTGACGATGTGTAGATCAATCCGCAGAGGGGATCCAGGAAGCGGAACTACTTACGGTAGGTATTGTTATTGTTTATGTTGCTAGGCTACCTAGTTTGCGGACGTTTACACACCTAAATAGTTCTGTGCTAAATATTTAAGCCTTTCCAGATGAACTAGAATCTTACTTTATACGCCAACTAACACCTCAGTGAGTTTCTTGTCTTCGAAATCGAGTTTAAAATGTTTTTGAACGATTTTTCAAGGTGCCCATCCACATCCATTGTATGACCAAAACGGTGGTAGAGCAAGTATCAGACTTTCTCAAAAGTGCTAATTTTGTCAACGTTTTGATCTGAACCATTGTTAGGATCACAAGTAACCTTAAAACAGAGCTAAACATGCATTTTCCCTTTACTACTCCTTTAAGCGTGCATCACACAGACCACAAATGTTTAGCTCTGACAGAAACCAATAAAAGACTTGCCTACTTATTTATTTGTTTCTGAAACAAAAATAACCAAAGAGCACAGTAGTCGAAAAACAGAAGAAATCTACAGGACATGGCATCTTGTGTGATGTCTTTCCTAATCTCTTTTCAGCGTGGTGGTAGTTGTGTGGTATAAGCCTGTGGTGGTAGTTGTGTGGTATAAGCCCATGGTGGTAGTTGTGTGGTATAAGCCCATGGTGGTAGTTGTGTGGTATAAGCCCATGGTGGTAGTTGTGTGGTATAAGCCCATGGTGGTAGTTGTGTTGTATAAGCCCATGGTGGTACTTGTGTGGTATAAGCCCATGGTGGTACTTGTGTGGTATAAGCCCATGGTGGTAGTTGTGTGGTATAAGCCTGTGGTGGTAGTTGTGTGGTATAAGCCTGTGGTGGTACTTGTGTGGTATAAGCCCATGGTGGTAGTTGTGTGGTATAAGCCTGTGGTGGTAGTTGTGTGGTATAAGCCTGTGGTGGCACTTGTGTGGTATAAGCCCGTGGTGGTAGTTGTGTGGTATAAGCCTGTGGTGGTAGTTGTGTGGTATAAGCCCGTGGTGGTAGTTGTGTGCCCGTTGTTTACTCCTCCCAGGCCACCCCCCTCCCGAGCTGCTGTGGCTCCACAACGGGAAGGAGATCCAGGAGTCAGAGGACTTCCACTTCCACAGGCAGGGGAACCAGTACAGCCTGCTCATCCAGGAAGTGTTCCCAGAGGACAACGGGAAGTACACCTGCGAAGCGTGGAACCCCCACGGAGAGGTCCGCACAGACGCCCTGCTTACCGTGCAAGGTACCAGCTCGCTCTGACGCCTGACAGAAGCACTTCCGTGTGAAATGTCTTTGAGTTGAACCGTTGGCTGTTTGCTGCAGAGCCCCAGGATGGCGTCCAGCCCTGGTTCATCACCAAGCCCAGGTCCAGCAGCGCCACCGTGGGCCAGGCTGCCCTGCTGTCCTGCGCCATCGCTGGAGATCCCTTCCCAGAGTTCCAGTGGAGGCGTGGCGGTCAGGCGCTGACCTCAGGCACGGACTACGAGGTTCTGCAGAAGGAGGACGTGGTGTCTCTGCTCATCAGACGAGTCTCCGCCCAGCACGCTGGAGCCTATCAGATCAGCCTGAGGTACGGGACAGGCTAGCAGGGGCTGATTGATTGATTGATTGATTGATTGATTGATTGATTGATTGATTGATTGATTGATTGATTGATTGATTGATTGATTGATTGATTGATTGATTGATTGATTGATTGATTGATTTGAAATGACTCCATGGACAGTATGACACACTTGCAATATAGAGTACAGCTTAATGTTGTTCACAGTAGACCAGACTATAGCGCTAGGACTCACCAGAACCCCACTAACAACACATTTGATTTATACAACTATTATATACAACTACAGGTATGCCTCTGAGATTGTATGTTCGGTCTCAGGCTGACAATACGTGTCATTGGTGTTCTGTTTAGTATTGTTTTGTTTTGTTGTGGTTTGTGTGGTAATTCCAGTACAGTTGTTTTGTTTTGTTTTGTTTTGTTTTGTTTTGTTTTGTTTTGGTTTGGTTTGGTTTGGTTTGTGTAGTAATGCCAGTACAGTTGTTGTTTTGTTGTGTTGTGTTGGCTGCATGGTGTGTGTGGTAATGCCAGTGCAGTTCTTGTTTTGTTTTTGTTTGTTGTGTTGTGTTGTGGTGTGTTGGCTGCATGGTGTGTGTTGTAATGCCAGTGCAGTTGTTGATTTGTTTTTGTTTGTTGTGTTGTGTTGTGTGGGCTCCATGGTGTGTGTGGTAATGCCAGTGCAGTTGCAGGTGGTGTCCAGCATTCAGCCCTGAGTGAGCCAAATCCCCTGGACATGGGGGGATTTAAACAGGCCCCCCATCCCTGCTCTCCCTCACACTTTCATCCTCTCTGTTTCCAGGAACAAGGTTGGAGACTGCAGCTGTGTGGCCAGCCTGGTGGTCAACGAGGGGCCAGCACTGTCCAGCAGAGAACACACAAGGTATGTACTGCTCTCACCAGACCAGCTCCTCTCTCCAGACCTGCTCCTCTCTCCTCTCTCTCCAGACCTGCTCCTCTCTCCTCTCTCACCAGACCAGCTCCTCTCTCCAGACCTGCTCCTCTCTCCTCTCTCTCCAGACCTGCTCCTCTCTCCTCTCTCTCCAGACCTGCTCCTCTCTCCTCTCTCACCAGACCAGCTCCTCTCTCCAGACCTGCTCCTCTCTCCTCTCTCTCCAGACCTGCTCCTCTCTCCTCTCTCACCAGACCAGCTCCTCTCTCCAGACCTGCTCCTCTCTCCTCTCTCTCCAGACCTGCTCCTCTCTCCTCTCTCACCAGACCTGCTCCTCTCTCCTCTCTCACCAGACCAGCTCCTCTCTCCTCTCTCACCAGACCAGCTCCTCCCTCTCTCCCCAGCCCAGCTCAGCTCAGCCCACTAGGCCAGGGACTATTTCTGACTTCCCTCCCCCCCCCCCCTCCCTGCCCCCCCAGCCCCCCAGCACTAAATCTGCCTGATCCCTCAGTATAACCAAATAAATTGTTTACAGTGCTTCCTCCTCCAGCTGTGCCATTGTTCAAAGCGTGGGGATGGAGGGGGGCTGCTGGGGGGGTGGGGGGCCGGTACTGGGTGCGCTTCCTTATATGGCTGCTGGAGTCATCTCTGATGTAACATGATGTTGAGTTGTGGTCCTCCCCCTCCCTGGACCGAGCCAGACAGCCTCTGAGCCGTGGCTGGGCAGGGCTTTGAGTGACCCCTGTGTTTTTCCTGCCCCCGCCCCCCTCTCCGCAGCAGTGACCAGCCCCGTCAGGGAGGAGGAGGAGCGGGAGGAGGAGCAGGCGCCTCGCTGAGAGGAGGAGCAGAGCCCGGCAGCAGCAGCAGCAGCAGGAGCTCCCAGGACTACCAGGAACCAGGGGAGCCCAGCCCCAGGCAGGAGCAGGAGCAGGAGCAGCCCAGTGCGGTGAGGGGACTGCTGAAGCGGCACGTGGAGACCAAGGAGCACGGGGAGGAGCAGCTGCACCAGCGTCCGGCCGAGCAGCGAGACTTCCGCAGCCTGCTGGGCAGGAAGGTCACCACCAAGAGCGTGAGCGAGGAGGACCTGAAGGAGAGCACCGCGGAGCAGATGGACTTCAGGCCTCACCTCAAACCGGCGGGCGTCAAGCCCAAGCCCCCGGAGGACGAGAGGAAGGCCGGCCCCCCGCAGCAGGTGGACTTCCGGGCGGTTCTGGGGAAGAAGAGCCCCGGCGCTGGCGCCGCCCGACCCGGCGCCTCCCCGCCCCCGCCGGCCGACAAACACAACGCCGACTTCCGCTCGGTGCTGGCCAACAAGAAGAAGCCGCCGGCGCAGGCCAGCCCGGACAAGAACGGGGAGGCGCCCGCCACCGGGACGGTGCCCAAGGAGCCCAGCGGGAAGGAGAAGAACGCAGTGAGCCCGAAGGAGAAGAACACTGTGAGCCTGAAGGAGAAGGAGCAGGGGAGGAACGCGGTGAGCCTGAAGGAGAAGGAGCAGGAGCGGAACGCGGTGAACTGCGCGGACGGGGAGGTTATAGAGCAGAAGGAGCCCAGGTTCACGCACGCGCTCAGAGACGCCACCGTGCTGGACGGACAGCAGCTCCGGCTGCAGTGCCAGGTGACCTCCGACCCCCCGGCCACCGTCACCTGGACCCTGGACGGCAAGGTCATCAAGCCCTCCAAGTTCATCGTCCTTTCCAACGACGGTAAGAACCAGCACACTCGTTCTCTCCTTTGGTTCTCTAGAAGGTTCCCTCAGTGTCCAGACGTCAGGGGACCCAGAGCAGCTGAGAGACAGCTTATCTCCAGGATGAGGGACAGAACATCACACTGAATGACACAATATTGAGGCGCATTCTCTCTGAGGACATGGGCTCTGTTGGAGCATATGTTTTGGATTCTAATATTAGAACTGGGGTCCGGCTGGGTTAGGGGCAGAGAGAGAGAGAGAGAGAGAGAGAGAGAGAGGAGAGAGAGAGAGAGAGAGAGAGAGAGAGAGTGGGACTGGTATTACAGGCGGTTCATCGGGGGAACGGATCACTTTACATAGGAGCCGGTTCTCCCGGAGATCCCGGCCGCACAGCTGTGTCTCTGGGCCGGCGCTGTAATTGTTTCCCATTAGGAGCGGCGGGCTGGTGTCCCGGGTCAGGCCCGGTATTAATAGTGTGGGTCAGACCAGCGGGAGAATCCTGGGGTGCTCCTGACTGTCCAGCACTCGCCTCCCTAATCCACAGGCTCAACCGTACCGAGTCCTCACACACCGCTCATACACATAGGGGGTTTTCTGTGTGTGTGTGTGTGTGTGTGTGTGTGTGTGTGTGTCACTTCCTCTCAGAGAACTCTGCTAATCCCTAATGTCACACTCATGGCCTGTTCTAATCCCACTACTGAATGGCTGTGTGTGTGCTGATGTCTCAGGGCTCGTTCTGGAGAGATCCACAGCCTTGGTTCTGTGGATTCGTGTTGAATGTGACTGTGTTGGGTTGGCATCGGGGCTCTCCGTGTTGAGTGGGACTGTGTTGGGTTTTTATCAGGGTGTCTGTGTTGAGTGGGACTGTTGGGTTGGGATCAGGGTGACTGTGTTGAGTGGGACTGTGTTGGGTTGGGATTGGGGCTCTCCGTGTTGAGTGTGACTGTGTTGGGTTAGGATCAGGGTGTCTGTGTTGAGTGTGACTGTGTTGGGTTGGGATCGGGGCTCTCCGTGTTGAGTGTGACTGTGTTGGGTTGGGATCGGGACTCTCCGTGTTGAGTGTGACTGTGTTGGGTTAGGATCAGGGTGTCTGTGTTGAGTGGGACTGTGTTGGGTTAGGATCAGGGTGTCTGTGTTGAGTGGGACTGTGTTGGGTTGGGATCAGGGTGTCTGTGTTGAGTGGGACTGTGGTTGGGTTGGGATCAGGGTGTCTGTGTTGAGTGTGTCTGTGGTTGGGTTGGGATCGGGGCTCTCCGTGTTGAGTGTGACTGTGTTGAGTTGGAATTGGGGCTGTCTGTGTTGAGTGTGACTGTGTTGGGTTGGGATCGGGACTCTCCGTGTTGAGTGTGACTGTGTTGGGTTGGGATCAGGGTGTCTGTGTTGTGTGACTGTGTTGGGTTAGGATCAGGGTGTCTGTGTTGAGTGTGACTGTGTTGGGTTGGGATCAGGGTGTCTGTGTTGATTGTGACTGTGTTGGGTTGGGATCGGGGCTCTCCGTGTTGAGTGTGACTTTGTTGGGTTGGGATCAGGGTGTCTGTGTTGAGTGTGACTTTGTTGGGTTGGGATCGGGGCTCTCCGTGTTGAGTGTGACTTTGTTGGGTTGGGATCAGGGTGTCTGTGTTGATTGTGACTGTGTTGGGTTGGGATCAGGGTGTCTGTGTTGAGTGGAATCAGGGTTCTCTTCCCTGTGCCCTCCATGGAAGTCTGCTGACCCTCATGGTTGACTGTCTGTCTCTAAGCTGTCTGTCTCTGCGCTGTCTGTGTCTAAGCTGTGTGTCTCTAAGCTGTCTGTCTCTGTGCTGTGTGTCTCTAAGCTGTCTTTCTCTGTGCTGTCTGTGTCTAAGCTGTCTGTCTCTGTGCTGTCTTTCTCTGTGCTGTCTGTCTCTAAGCTGTCTGTCTCTGTGCTGTCTGTCTCTAAGCTGTCTGTCTCTGTGCTGTGTGTCTCTAAGCTGTCTGTCTCTGTGCTTGTCTCTGCAGGAGGTCTGTGCTCTCTGACCATCGGTAAGGCCCTTCCTGAGGACGAGGGTCAGTACCGCTGCCGGGCGGAGAACGCAGTCGGGAAGGCCGAGTGTTGTTGCATGGTGCTGGTGGATGGTGAGTAGCACCTGGACTCTACTGAACTCTACCGAGCTATACTGAACTCTGCTGAACTCTACTGACCTCTACTGCGCTCTACTGAACTCTACTGAACTCTACTGACCTCTACTGAGCTCTACTGAACTCTACTGAACTCTACTGAGCTCTACTGAACTCTACTGAACTCTACTGCGCTCTACTGAACTCTACTGAACTCTACTGAACTCTACTGACCTCTACTGCACTCTACTGAGCTCTCTTGAACTGTACTGAGCTCTACTGAACTCTACTAACTACTACAGTAGATGTTTGCCACAGATGTTTTCAGACGCACTCACATTGAAATCATAGAACACAGAAACAATACAAGCCTGTTTGGGACACATGTGGAGCTAGAGACCCCCCCCCCCCCCCCCCCCCAGCTCCCAGGAGCCCCTGTCTGGCTGGGCTCTGGAACTTCCTGTAATCACACTGATTACTCTCCCAACCTCCCCCTCTAGCCCCTAAACACACACACACATACACACACACACACACACACATGCATACACACACATGCATACACACATGCAGTACATACACACACATACTCACACACACACATGCATACACACACACATGCATACACACATAGTATACACACACACACGCATACACACACACACATATGCATACATACACACACACACATGTACAGTATACACACACGCACAGAAACATATGCACACACACACACACATATACACACACACACACACACAGACAGGGCGGATGCTCATGTGTACTCACACACACGCTCTCTTGGGATTTCTCACTAAGCATTTATTTAAGCAATTGACCACTCGAGGCAGTGGGTTACACGGGATTTTACCACAGCTACGGGGCGTTGTTAGGCCCAACGCGATAGCGATTTTACCCCTGTGGTAAAATCCCCTGTAACCCACTGCCTCGAGTGGTCAATTGCTTTTCTACAACAGTTACTACATATATATATTCACAAAAAACACACAGTAGTAATATTCAATCATTTATTTACCAATCATTCTTATCATTTTAGTATTTACAAAATCTTCCGCGATAGGCTATAGTTCTGAATTAAATGGTTGCCAAGCAACATAGGCTATCTCGCCTATTTGGGTTGGCCTTGTTCACATAAGCCATAAAGCATAATTCGGGTGGTTCACGTTTATTTGAATATTTACAGCTATGGTGCAGTTATTAAAACAGTTCTCCAGAGTACTCGTTTTTGCTGGTAGGGGTGTGGAAGTGTTGGAGTCGGACTGATGAGTGTGTTTTTGTAATAGGATACAAAAAAGGCGAGGTTGCTGTGAGTGGTTGCTACACAAAGCATAGCCTACCGCTTGATCTTATCAATGTCCTCGTCAATGAGATTGACGGCGCATTAATACTAACTGTTATGCGGTCGCAGCCGTGGGTTACAGAGTATTTTACCACGGCTGCTAGCCAATCAGAATCAAGTATCCAAACTCTCCATTGTAGAATCTCTTTTTTATTTGACTGATTTGACTCATTTTGTATTTCTCATGAAATCAAAGATGAGTTCTAATTATTCTGTGGTGTGCTCATTAACACCCTCTCATGCATAGAGTTCACTACAGTGTACAGTTATTTAAAAGCTGTTTTTAAATATGCATGCAAATTGGTGGCATAGTTGCACATCAGTCACTACAGTGGACGCTATTGCATCATCCCATACACAGCCAACCAGGGGCAAGCCTATGCAAGTGAGAAAAAAAAGTCAGTGAAACCAGGATGGCCGACAGACGGGGAGAAGCACCAAGTTATATCCTCCTATATCCCTGTCAACATCTTCTATAAAAGTTGCAGGTCAAAAAAAAAAAAAAGGTGGCATCAAGTAACATCTAAGGCGTCGTGCAATTTCAACATTTTCCAAGTATTGATTTTATATTGGGAGGACATAATGATTAATCATCTGTCCACTAAATTGTGCATCGCTAGCTATATTTCAACTACAATTCATGTCTATTACAGCTACTGTTGTTCTTGAAAATACTTCATCTGCAGTAACTTTTTGGCTGTAAATCAACTTCTTTATGTTTTTAGAATGTAACTTGATGTTTTTTAATATCTTTATATTTTGTAGAGCTCAGATAGAAAGGCCTGCAGGGTAGTGGAGGAATTTCCAGACTCAAGTGAGGATGATGGTGCTACTAGTAGCAGTGATGGTGAATGGCTGCCAGAACAGGAAGGATTAGCAAATGTAAGCAGTAGTGACAGCAGAGCTGAGGAGTCTGGACAGGATGCTGAGGAGTCTGGACAGGATGCTGAGGGAGTCTGGACAGGATGCTGAGGAGTCTGGACAGGATGCTGAGGGAGTCTGGACAGGATGCTGAGGGAGATGAGACTCAGTGGAGCTGAGGAGTCTGGACAGGATGCTGAGGGAGATGAGACTCAGTGGAGTTGAGGAGTCTGGAAAGGATGCTGAGGGAGATGAGACTCAGTGGAGCTGAGGAGTCTGGACAGGATGCTGAGGGAGATGAGACTCAGTGGAGCTGAGGAGTCTGGACAGGATGCTGAGGGAGATGAGACTCAGTGGAGCTGAGGAGTCTGGACAGGATGCTGAGGGAGATGAGACTCAGTGAGGAATCTGGACAGGATGCTGAGGGAGATGAGACTCAGGGAGTTGAGGAGTCTGGACAGGATGCTGAGGGAGATGAGACTCAGGGAGCTGAGGAGTCTGGACAGGATGCTGAGGGAGATGAGACTCAGGGAGGATGGAAATGAAGGTGAGGGAGTTGAAGCTGAGGAAGCATCGCCTAACAGAGCTCAAGGGAAAAAAGCAGATAAGAATTTCAGAAATGTCTGGAAAAGCAAAGACAACGAGTTTGAGGGAGATTTGCCTAATTTTTTAGGAAAGTGGAAAGTGAATGTTGAGGGAACAGAACCAATAGATTTCTTCATGCGTCTATTTCCCGAAGATCTGATCAATCAATCAATCAATCAATCAATCAAAGCTTTATTTGTATAGCGCATTTCATACACAGAGGCAACACAATGCGCTTTACAGAGAACAAGGGAGGTGGGCATACGACCCACCCCTACATATTCCAGAGGGAAGCAAAAAAACAGTATCACCCGGGGGGCCAGAAAAGTGAGCTGTAAAAAATTCTTCACTGACCCCTCTCAACAAGGCGATCGAGCAAGCTCCAGGAGTATGTTTGTCTACCGGCTAAGAACATTTATAAAGCAGTACATTACATTAAATTACATTTTCAGAGTAAGAAAGGCTAAAAACATCATAGGAGAGACATGGCAAACACTGGTGTATGTCTGTGTGTGCGTGAATGTGCCTGGGCCCAGATAGAGGCAGGGTTTGGGGTAGGGTGGGGGTAGGAAGAGGATACAGATCCGGGTTAGGGTGAGGGGAAGGGGGACTGGGCCCAGGTCCTTTGCCAACTATCATAGAAAATAGTCTCTATGGAAGGAGCAACAAGCATGCTTTGACAGGAAATAGATGGTGCATGTCATGTCTAGTCAAGATGCTGTGAGGATCTATTCTCAGTTCAGAGACTTGTTGACACACTATCCTCAGTTCAGAGACTCTAACGGATAGTCCAATTTTATGCCAGTGGTGTGTGTACTCTGTCTAGAAAACTGTGTTTTGGTTATACGTGCACAATTTATATAATTTTAATGCATGAAAGTCCTCTTTATTCACTTAAGTCTTCTTTAAAGCCTGCTTTATTGATGAAAGCCTTGTTGAATGTTGTTGTTTTGGTTGAGGCGTAACCATGGTCACGTGTGTGTGCTCTCTCCCCTTCAGACCCGACGGACTCAAACTCCACCGCTGACAAGAAGAGCAGGAAGCCCAGCACCCCTACCTCCGAAAGTCAGTTTCCAAAATATGTGCTTCCTCATGTCCCAAAAAGGAGAGGCGTGGGATCGCTGTGGCTTTCCCACTGCTGTAGCCTCCCCCAGCCCCAGACCAGCCTCTCTCAGCCTCTCTCAGCCCCAGACCAGCCTCTCTCAGCCCCAGCCTCAGCCTCCCCCAGCCCCAGCCTCTCTCAGCCCCAGCCCCAGACTCCCCCAGCCCCAGCCTCCCCCAGCCCCAGACCGAGCCTCTCTCAGCCCCAGCCTCAGCCTCTCTCAGCCCCAGACCCAGCCTCTCTCAGCCCCAGCCTCAGCCTCTCTCAGCCCCAGACCCAGCCTCTCTCAGCCCCAGCCTTAGACCCAGTTCCAGCCCTGGCCTTCAAGCCCAGCTCCAGGCCCCATATATAGTTCTCAGTCCCAGCCCTAGCCCCGAGACTCTAGCCCCCAGTCCAAGCCCTGAGACTCTAGCCCCCAGTCCTAGCCCTGAGACTCTAGCCCCGAGACTCTAGCCCCCAGTCCTAGCCCTGAGACTCTAGCCCCGAGACTCTAGCCCCCAGTCCTAGCCCTGAGACTCTAGCCCCCAGCCCTAGCCCCCAGCCCTAGCCTCCAGCCCTAGCCTCCAGCCCTAGCCCCCAGTGCACACAGAGAGACATACACACAGAGAGACATACACACAGAGAGACGTGCACACAGAGAGACGTGCACACAGAGAGACGTGCACACAGAGAGACATACACACAGAGAGACGTGCACACAGAGAGACGTGCACACAGAGAGACATACACACAGAGAGACGTGCACACAGAGGGACATACACACAGAGAGACACACAGAGAGACATACACACAGAGAGACATACACACAGAGAGACGTGCACTCAGATCCACATCTACCAATCACTCCCCCAGAGAGGTTTACCTCCCCTAAAGTGGTGTTGTTCAGAGTAGATTTACTCCCCAGCCAGTGGAAAAGAGCCCTATCTTCCTGATTGCCCTGTAAATCTCTGAGAAGAGGGAATGGTGGAGGAGTTATGGTTATAGACTGGGCCATACCTCAGCCTGCATTCTTCTACATGGGATTTAACGCTGTTGGACACAAGCCTGAACACAGCTGACTACCCTGAACACAGCTGATTACCATGTGAATGGAGCACATCTCCCTGCACATAAAAGGCTATAGTACATTCATTCTCTCTCTCTCTCTCTCTCTCTCTCTCTCTCTCTCTCTCTGTCTCTCTGTCTCTCTCTCTCTCACACGCTCCTGCTCCAGCTGTAATGACTAGGGGTCAGGGGTCACAACGACACTCTCTACCTTCGATGTTTGACAGAACTAATGGAGCCGTGTTTGTCTTGCAGGCAGAGACACTTTGAGTCTCATAACAAGAGAAGAGAGAGAGAGGGAGAGAGAGAGGGGGAGAGAGAGAGAGAGAGAGAGGGGGGGAGTGAGAGAGGTAGATAGAGAGAATGAGAGAGAGGGATAGAGATAGAGGAAGACGGAGTGGGGACGGAATAGAGAGCAAACTAGAGACAGAGAGAGAGGAAGAGAGAGAGAGAGGGGGGTAGAGAGAAAGAGAGAGGGGGAGTGAGAGAGGTAGAGAGAGAGAATGAGAGAGAGGGGGACAGAGAGAAAGAGAGAGGGGGGAGAGAGAGACAGGAAGACCAGAAAGACTGAGTGGGGCGGGAATAGAGAGCAAACGAGACAGAGAGAAGGAGAGAAAGAGAGGAAGAGAGAGAGATAAAAAGGAAGAGAGAGAGATAGAGGAAGAGAAATAGAGAGAGATAGATAGATAGAGATAGAGAGGGAGAGAGAGAGAGAGAGAGCGGAAGATAGAGAGATAGAGGAAGAGATAGAGAGATAGAGAGGGAGATAGAGAGAGGGAGAGAGAGATAGAGAGAGAGATGGAGAGGGAGAGAGAGAGAGAGATAGACAGAGGGAGAGAGATAGATAAGAGAGATAGAGAGGGTCTCCGTGCGGCTTCTTCGCTCGCTCACCCTCTTCTCCCAGACTTCCATGTAAGGCTCGTGTCTGCCTGGTCTCCAGCTGCTGGTTCAGTCGTATCACCCCCCCCCCCCACCGACTCCCACCATCTCCCCCGGCTCCTGGCTCAGCCCCCCCCCTCCTCTCCCAGCCTCTTCCTGGCTCAGCCCCCCCCCTCCTCCCCCAGCCTCTTCCTGGCTCAGCCCCCACCCTCCTCCCCCAGCCTCCTCCTGGCTCAGCCCCCCCCCTCCTCCCCCAGCCTCTTCCTGGCTCAGCCCCCACCCTCCTCCCCCAGCCTCCTCCTGGCTCAGCCCCCCCCCCCCCCCCCTCCTCCCCCAGCTCCTGCAGAAGACCTGCCAGCCCTGCGATACGCTCCCCTCCCACTGGAATGTCCCTGATCCAAACAAGACCAACACGCTGGACCAGAGAGAGGAGGATGAGAGGAGAGAGGAGAGGAGAGGAGAGGAGAGGAGAGGAGAGGAGAGGAGAGGAGAGGAGAGGAGAGGAGAGGAGAGGAGAGGAGAGGAGAGGAGAGGAGAGGAGAGGGGGAGAGAAAGAGAGGAGGGGAGAGATGAGAGGAGAGGAGGAGAAGGGGAGGGAGGAGAGGGGAGGGGAGAGTAGAGGCGGAGAGAGAGAGTCTTTTAATAAAAGCAGGAAGTCCAGAAACTGACAGGCAGGCGATTAGCCCGCTATTGTGCTGATAGAAGGTAGCTTTCAAACTGCTGGACGTGCTCCGGTTGGCCCTGCTGATGGTGAGTTCAACATGGCCGTTCAACATGGCCGTACACATGGGGATGTTTTTACAGCAGTCGCAACGGTCCTGCTTCAGTGTTTGATGTGTTCCAAGGTCTCTGTTGTTCCAGCGCAGAGCTTTGAGCAGAGATGGACTTGGTCTTTGATCCTAACAGATGATTAGATACACCAGGGACCATCTTCTGGCTCCTGGTACACACGGTTCCTGCTAGGGTGTGTGTGTGTGTGTGTGTGTGTGTGTGTGTGTGTGTGTGTGTGTGTGTGTGTGTGTGTGTGTGTGTGTGTGTGTGTGTGTGTGGACTAGCTCTATAAAAACAAGCCTTGTTTTCATCCCTGCCTGGAAAACTCTAACCCTGCACGTTTATTTACCCACCACCGGGGGTGCACTCACTAGCCTGGAACCACTCCTCCCCAAACCCTGCTCAACCTCACAGCAATCCACCACCTAACCCCAACCTGAACCTTAACCCCCGTCACCTCCTCTATCCCCTGACCCCCCACCCTTAACCCCTGTCACCTCCTCTATCCCCTGACCCCCCACCCTTAACCCCCGTCACCTCCTCTATCCCCTGACCCCCCACCCTTAACCCCCGTCACCTCCTCTATCCCCTGACCCCCCACCCTTAACCCCCGTCACCTCCTCTATCCCCTGACCCCCCACCCTTAACCCCCGTCACCTCCTCTATCCCCTGGCCCTGACCCCCCACCCTTAACCCCCGTCACCTCCTCTATCCCCTGGCCCTGACCCCCCACCCTTAACCCCCGTCACCTCCTCTATCCCCTGGCCCTGACCCCCCACCCTTAACCCCCGTCAGCTCCTCTATCCCCTGACCCCCCACTCTTAACCCCCGTCACCTCCTCTATCCCCTGGCCCTGACCCCCCACCCTTAACCCCCGTCACCTCCTCTATCCCCTGACCCCCCACCCTTAACCCCCGTCACCTCCTCTATCCCCTGACCCCCCACCCTTAACCCCCCGTCACCTCCTCTATCCCCTGACCCCCCACCCTTAACCCCCGTCACCTCCTCTATCCCCTGACCCCCCACCCTTAACCCCCCGTCACCTCCTCTATCCCCTGACCCCCCACCCTTAACCCCCGTCACCTCCTCTATCCCCTGGCCCTGACCCCCCACCCTTAACCCCTGTCACCTCCTCTATCCCCTGGCCCTGACCCCCGTCACAAACACACAACCTGACCCACGTCTGCTCTCCTCTCCCTCACTCAAATGAGGTGTGGTAGACGGAGCTGGCCTTGTTAAATGGAGCTGATGCAGCAGTCTGGGATTAGTGTGGATGAGTGTTAATAAAGTTTGATTTGAACCATGTCCACGGTGCAGCTGGGCTGTGAGACCGGCTAGAGAATGAATGCTATCTGGGCCCGGGTCCGCTGTGATCACACTGACCCTGGCTGCCAGAGACAGGATAGGACTTGCTGCTCTCGCTCTGTGTGTGTGTCTGTGTGTGTGAGTGTGCACATGTTTGTGTGTGTGTGTGTGTGTGTGTGTGTGTGTGTGTGTGTGTGTGTGTGTGTGTTTGTGTGTGTGTGTGTGTAGCCTAAAGCTTCTGACCGATGTGTCTGTGCTGTTTGATTGAGACCCATCTCTAGAGCCCGGTGGCAGGTCTCAGCATATTAACCCGCGGTGCATTCTGTTAGCGTTAGGGTTAACATGCTAGGTTAACATGGTAAGCGGTGCATTCTGTTAGCGGTAGGGTTAACATGCTAGGTTAACATGGTTAGCGGTGCATTCTGTTAGCGGTAGGGTTAACATGCTAGGTTAACATGGTTAGCGGTGCATTCTGTTAGCGTTAGGGTTAACATGCTAGGTTAACATGGTTAGCGGTGCATTCTGTTAGCGTTAGGGTTAACATGCTAGGTTAACATGGTAAGCGGTGCATTCTGTTGGGGTTAGGGTATGCGTTAACATGCTACTGTAGGTTAGCATGGTTAGTGGTGCATTCTGTTAGGGTTAGGGTTTGCCTGATAGGTTAGCATGGTTAGTGGTGCATTCTGTTGGGGTTAGGGTTAGCATGCAAGGTTAGCATGGTTAGCGGTGCATTCTGTTGGGGTTAGGGTTAGCATGCAAGGTTAGCATGGTTAGCGGTGCATTTTCCACAACACACTCTCTCTCTCTCTCTCTCTTGCACCCTCTCTCTCTCTTTCTCTCACCCTCTATCTGTCTCTCTCTGTTCCTAGTTAAGTGCTGGTTCTCTTCCCTTGCTTTAAGAGGGGAATCCCCCAGCATGCCTTGATGATAAATGACCCCAAAACGAAGGGCCGCTCCATTCCCATTTCAACCAGCAGAGGAACGTTTCACAATCCCCTGACCCCCGTTTTCACTCCCTTTCACCTAGGGTACAGATTTGATCCCTTCCAGCTTGTAGGGCATCCCGCAATGCATCCCTCTGCTTTCACACATAGAGCAAGAGCAGATATTAATCATGTTTTACCTTTCGGCTACGTAATTGTGTTGGGAAAATGTTTGAAAAGTACGGAACCAGGAACTCATTTGTACTGTTTTCATGCAGTCTGTGTGTGTATTATTTATTTAAAATGGCGTACTAACAAACATATTGGTTATGTCATTAAACCAACCAACCAACCAACCGAGGCATCGCTGCATTGGCTGGGGCTGTTGGCCGTCTCCATGGCTTTCACTCCAGACTTTATTATTTTTATTTTCTTACAATACTTTATTTTTACACAAACGTGACTCTCATAGAATCACTCATCCTCTCAGCTGGTGTGACGTCTGTGTTCCCTTCGCTCCGTCCCATCCCTCTGATCAAAGAGGTTCACTCACTCAGCGTCACAACGTTGTCATGAGGGTTCTCTCTCCAGGGGGGGAGTCAGGGAACGGGGGGCTCTGGGAGAGGAACCATACCAGCCCTCCTTGGGGAGCGCTTTTCTGGTGACACGTTTTTTTACAATTTTAACATCGTCTGGAGCACCTGGCTGGCATCCCACTGCCCTGGGTCTGCTGGTACACTCCTCTGGTCTGCTGGTACACTCCCCTGGGTCTGCTGGTACGCATGGCGACCAGGAGGTAACAAATTGATGTGCTGTAGTAAACAGACCAGGGGGAGTAAACAGGACAGAGAAAATTCCCTCCCTCCGAGCCAATGACAGCCAATCACAGCTGCAGAGACAGGGCTGAGCATCACTGCCTCATAGGCTGCATGGTAAACAGGGCCCACTGCTAGCTGCCTCACAGGCAGCACTCCAGTTTCCATTGCTGCTGCCTATTCTGAGCTGCGCCATGTGAGCCGTGTAGTGTGACCCATCAAATGATCAGATCAGTCTGCGCTCAGAGCCCCTCCTTCAACTACCACACACTCTGAGGGGCTTCCAAACCTGTCGATGCTCGGGAACGGTCTCCCACCTTCTGACCTGTCTGTCTGTCTGCCTGACTGTCTGCCTGCCTGTCTGTCTGTCTGTCTGTCTGTCTGTCTGTCTGTCTGTCTGTCTGTCTGTCTGTCTGTCTGTCTGTCTGCCTGTCTGTTTGTCTGTCTGTCTGCCTGCCTGTCTGTCTGTCTGTCTGTCTGTCTGCCTGTCTGTCTGTCTGTCTGTCTGCCTGTCTGTCTGTCTGTCTGTCTGTCTGTCTGCCTGTCTGCCTGTCTCTGTCTGTCTGCCTGTCTGTCTGCCTGTCTCTGTCTGTCTGCCTGTCTGTCTGTCTGCCTGTCTGTCTGTCTGTCTGTCTGTCTGTCTGTCTGTCTGCCTGCCTGCCTGTCTGCCTGCCTGCCTGTCTGTCTGTCTGTCTGTCTGTCTGTCTGCCTGTCTCTGTCTGTCTGCCTGTCTGTCTGTCTGTCTGTCTGCCTGTTTGTGAAGTACAGTATGTAACACACTGAGGGGCGGCTGGGTAACCTGGCAACAGCAAGTGTAGTGAAATTGTGCAACAGAGGGTGAGAGAGACAGACAGAGGAGAGAGACAGGGAGAGACAGACAGAGGAGAGAGACAGACAGAGACAGACAGAGGAGAGAGACAGGGAGAGACAGACAGGAGAGAGACAGACAGAGACAGACAGAGGAGAGAGACAGGGAGAGACAGACAGAGGAGAGAGACAGGGAGAGACAGACAGAGGAGAGAGACAGACAGAGACAGACAGAAGAGAGACAGGGAGAGACATACAGAGGAGAGAGAGAGACAGACAGAGGAGAGAGACAGACAGAGACAGACAGAGAAGAGAGACAGACAGGGAGAGGAGAGAGACAGACAGAGAGACGAGAGAGACAGAGAGAGACGAGAGAGACAGAGAGAGACGGGGAGACCAAGATTGAGAGAGGGTGAGAGAGAGAGAGGATGAGAGAGGGTGTGAGAGAGAGAGAGGGAGAGAGAGGGTGAGAGAGAGAGGGGGGTGAAAGAGAGAGAGGGTGAGGGAGAGAGAGGGTGAGAGAGAGGGTGAGGGAGAGAGAGGGTGAGAGAGAGAGGATGAGAGAGAGAGAGTGAGAGAGAGGGTGAGAGAGAAAGTGAGAGAGAGAGAGAGAGAGAGAGAGAGGATGAGAGAGAGGGTGTGTGTGAGAGAGAGGGTGAGAGAGAGAGAGTGAGAGGATGAGAGAGAGGGTGAGAGAGAGAAAGTGAGAGGACAGGATGAGAGAGAGGGTGAGAGAGAGAAAGTGAGAGAGAGGGTGAGAGAGAGAGAGAAAGTGAGAGACAGAGGGTGAAAGAGAGAGAGAGAAAGTGAGAGAGAGGGAGAGACAGAGGGTGAGAGAGAGAGAGAGAAAGTGAGAGAGAGGGAGAGACAGAGAGTGTTGTGGAAAATTGTATACAGAAAAAAGAAGTAGTCTTGTTTCCCAGATGCATAAAGTGCATCCGAAATGCATATTTTTTATTTTATCACTGCAGTGAAGAAAAGTTTTCCAAGCAAGACGACAGTGTCCGTCAAAAGTTTCCTAGAAGAGCACTGTATAGTAAACATAACACTATTTGTTTTATACTGTAACTTGGATATGCCCTGAACATTAATTTAGCTGATGTCTTCTAGTACGTGGGGTTGGTGTTACCCTGTCCAGGAGCATGTGACCAATCCACCCTCTTCTGGCCATGTCGGTCCACGGCTCTTACTGACAAACCCGCAAAACAAAAGGTCAGAGCAGCTTAGCGTGGTTCAGGACAGTCAGAGCAGCCTAGTGGGGTTCAGGGCAGGGTTCAGGAGTGGTCAACGTTGATCAAAGGCTGGTGGTAATGAACTCTCTGGGCATCCTGGCCTTCCCTGTGCTTGGTCAAACACCACTGAGTCTGTTACAGTACATACATTATATTAGTTTAGATGGAAAATTATGTCTGTCTCACAAGGGTGAAAGAGATAGAGAGAGAGAGAGAGAGAGAGAGAGAGAGAGAGAGACAGACAGATAGAGAGAGACAGAGAGGATGAGAGAGAGAGGCAGAGACAGAGAGGATGAGAGAGACCGAGAGAGAAAGACAGTGAGAGAGAGAGAGAGAGAACAGGAAAATTGCCTGACATAAATATAGAGGAGAGCTTCTTCAATGACCTGCAAACACTTCATTAAGATGGATGTCTTGACAAAACAGTGAGGCCATTCATCTCTGTGGTTCAGAGTACTCTACAGTCTGTCTAGAGAGACTACAGTCTGTCTAGAGGGACTACTCTACAGTCTGTCTAGAGAGACTATTCTACAGTCTGTTTAGAGAGACTATTCTACAGTCTGTTTAGAGAGACTATTCTACAGTCTGTTTAGAGAGACTATTCTACAGTCTGTTTAGAGAGACTATTCTACAGTCTGTCTAGAGAGACTATTCTACAGTCTGTTTAGAGAGACTATTCTACAGTCTGTTTAGAGAGACTATTCTACAGTCTGTTTAGAGAGACTATTCTACAGTCTGTTTAGAGAGACTATTCTACAGTCTGTCTAGAGAGACTATTCTACAGTCTGTCTAGAGAGACTACTCTACAGTCTGTCTAGAGAAACTACTCTACAGTCTGTCTAGAGAGAGTACTCTACAGTCTGTCTAGAGAGACTACTCTACAGTCTGTCTAGAGAGAGTACTCTACAGTCTGTCTAGAGAGACTACTCTACAGTCTGTCTAGAGAGACTATTCTACAGTCTGTCTAGAGAAACTACTCTACAGTCTGTCTAGAGAGAGTACTCTACAGTCTGTCTAGAGAGACTACTCTACAGTCTGTCTAGAGAGATTACTCTACAGCGCTGCTAGTTCCACATGGCAGGTATAGACTGTATTGGAAGGAGGTCTGTGAAGCTCTGAATGGAAAGGAACAGTTCAGGAAACGTAGACTGTTTTAGAGGATGAGCTGTTTCACCTCCAGACAGTTGATGTCAGAACCTCTAGTCTCCTGCTTTGAAAGTCTGTTTTTGTGTTTGCTTGCTTGTTTTTTTTTCAGATTTTTGACTCTGCAAAAGGTATTGCTTTTTCATTGACCCCACAGATCAAATATTTTCCAGCAGTATCAACAGCAAATGTCTACGGTTCAAAACTAGTTGTGTTGGAAAAAGTATGTTTTTGTTTCCAAGAAAGAGTGAGAGGAGGAGGAGGCTCTTCCACGCAGAGATAGATTCTGATGGTGAGAGAGAGATAGCATGAGAAGTAGGGGGAGGGGAGAGAGAGAGAGAGACAGAGAGAGAGAGAGATAGAGAGAGACAGAGAGGATGAGAGAGACAGAGAGAGAGAGAGATATTAATGACTAAGATTAAAACCTGTAATTGAAGGTTACTATCCCACCGTAGCTCTCTTGTTTTACTGGCTACATTGTTTCTTGACAGCAATCAAAGATTGAATAAATAGTGCCAAGAGCTATTTCCTGGATACTTCCAGACTATTTTTAGTATTACCAAAAAAGGCAAATACCGAAGGACATAAGCACCGAGCCAATCGCTTCTCCCAGGACATTTACCAGAGAATCCCTCCTCCCCCAAGTTCACTCATCACACACACACACACATACACACACTCTAGATAGTTTATACAACTTCCCCATATAACGCCGTGCCCTGGGAAGACCTGCCCCTCTGTGGCAGACAAACTGAGCACTCCACTATGTACACAATGGAGCTCTGCTGTGGTTTCCATATATGAGTTGGGCTGGTGGGCTTGTGTACAGTCCCTGTGTTCTACTGCTGGCCCCAGTGGAACAGACTGGCTGGGAGGTCCCGGGCTGCCTGCGTACCCCCCCCCCCCCCCCACCACTGTCAGCCGTGGTTTGATCCATTGCTCAGATCAAAAAAGGTGTGTTACAGCTGAGTTGGTGTGTGATTGTTTTGAGGAGCTTCACTGAACGCTTTCCTCTGTGGTGTGTTTGACTTCCAGGCGAGGCCAGGATAAAGAAACCCAACACGAAGACGCCGCCCAAACAGGGTGAGTCTGTCTGTCTGCCTGTCTGTCTGTCTGTCTGTCTGTCTGTCTGTCTGTCTGTGTCTGTCTGTCTGTCTGTCTGTCTGTCTGCCTGTCTGCCTGTCTGCCTGTCTGTCTGTCTGTCTGCCTGTCTGTCTGTCTGTATGTCTGTATGTCTGTCTGTATCTGTCTGTCTGTCTGTCTGTCTGTCTGTCTGTGTCTGTCTGTCTGTCTGTCTGTCTGTCTGTCTGTCTGTCTGTCTGTCTGTCTGTCTCTGTCTGTCTCTGTCTGTGTCTGTCTGCCTGTCTGCCTGTCTCTGTCTCTGTCTCTGTCTCTGTCTCTGTCTCTGTCTCTGTCTCTGTCTTTGTCTCTGTCTCTGTCTGTCTGTCTGTCTGTCTGTCTGTCTGCCTGTCTGTCTGTCTGTCTGTCTGTCTGCCTGTCTGTCTCAACAATGCTGTCACTTCCTGTTCCTAATGAACCTGGCCTGCTGTAATCTCCAGCAGTCTTAAGTTAACCCTAACCCTCTAACCCAACCTGCACTCTAAAAACCACCAGAGCCCTGCGCTCAACCAGCCAACCCTGCAGCTGTCTCACCCGCTGCAAGATTGCAAAATAGTGTGTGTGTGTGTGTGTGTGTGCGTGTGTGCGTGTGTGCGTGCGTGCGTGCGTGCGTGCGTGCGTGCGTGCGTGCGTGGAAGGCCAGGCTCTGCCAAACCAGCTCAGCCCCAGATTAACTGCCGCCAGTGAGCATAGATCCACAGAACAGGAGCCTGAACCCAGGAGCAATACAGGACTCACACTATAGAACCACAGAGAAACCACACACACCACTCACACTAGAGAACCACAGAGGAACCACACACACCACTCACACTATAGAACCACAGAGAAACCACACACACCACTCACACTAGAGAACCACAGAGAAACCACACACACCACTCACACTATAGTACCACAGAGAAACCACACACACCACTCACACTAGAGAACCACAGAGAAACCACACACACTAGAGAACCACAGAGAAACCACACACACCACTCACACTAGAGAACCACAGAGGAACCACACACACTATAGAACCACAGAGAAACCACACACACACCACTCACACTATAGAACCAGAGAGAAACCACACACACACACACACACACACACCACTCACACTATAGAACCACAGAGAAACTACACACCACTCACACTAGAGAACCACACAGAAACTACACACACAGGACTCACCCTATAGAACCACAGAGAAACTACGGTACACACACAGTACTCACACTATAGAACCACAGAGAAACTACACACACACACCACTCACACTAGAGAACCACAGATAAACTAGACACACATGGGCTCAGACACTTAGGGTGTTCCAGAAAGCGGGTCCAATAAGGTCTGAGACTAACCCTGAAGTCTGAGTTGATTTCCACTGACACTGGAAACTCTGACACTGGAAACGCTAAAAGTGATTCTGAGAATGTTGTTCAGATATCCTAAAACTCCCCTGCATAGTAGCCTAGGCTATTTTGTTTTACTTATTGTAGACCTATTACATTTTAGGCTTTCGTAGCCTATTTTTATTTCTGTCTTAATTAACCTACAGGTGTCGCCTTATTTGGGTAAATTGTACTGTCTGATCTGGTGTATTTGGTCAGGAAATGTGCGGAAGCAGCTTCAGCGTGATATTAGACTGGGATCAGCCTGGGACAGCGCACGCCGTTACAAGGAGATGCAGTAGAGTAGCGATTTTTGGGAAATGCGTGTCATAACGATCCAATGACATAATACTTTGCATCTAAATTAAACTCAGATATTCCAATGGATTACATTATTTCTGCATGCTTATTTGCTTAATGTATTGAGCTTCTTTCCCATGTTTTTTTCCTGTACCAGCGGCCATGTTGCATATCACTACTGGGTTTGTTACATAAAGAGTTACGATGGTAACCGACCCACACTGGTCTGCGCTGCCTGTCTTTGTCCAGTTTGAGTTTCTCTCTTCTGAAACAGAAACCCAGAGTTACCCGCATTTCAGGGTTAGCAAAATCACATTCTTCACTAAACCCGCTTTCTGGAATACCCCCACTGACAGATAATGTTGTGGTACTGGCTGATATATTTACTGTTGTTGTTGTTGTTGTTGTTGCTGCTGCTGCTCCAGGCCTGCCCCCCCAGATCCTCCAGTTCCCTGAGGATTTGAAGGTCCTGGCTGGAGAGAAGGTGGACCTGCTCTGCAAGTTCACAGGAGCTCCGCCCATCAGCTGCACCTGGCTCAAGTTCAGGAAACCAGTAAGAACCAGTAATACCCTCCCCCCACACACTCAGAAACCAGTAAGAACCAGTAATACCCTCCCCCACACTCAGAAACCAGTAAGAACCAGTAATACCCTCCCCCATACTATCCCACACTCACCCAATCTCTCTCCAGACTCAAATATTACGTTGAATCGCTGCGCTCTGCATGCTACATAATAGAGTCTGTGTCACTTCGCTGCCCAAGCTAGTGTTCTGAGGGCGTATGGACGGGTCAAAATTTAAAGAGTGACAGGTCGTAGCAGCAAATGAGAGACGCAGGCCAGGTTAGATGGGCGGGGCATATCTATGGGTGGCCTGATCGCGAAAGTTACTGGTTGGTGTCGCAGGGATTCCAGCGAAGCCAATGAATTGCCAGGATTTGAGCACCAGATTTTTGCATGAAGTGTCCCAGACCCATAGAGAGATCTGCAGCATGCAGTAACGTAGTTACAGTAGCGTAGCTTACGTAGCGTATCAACGAAAGAACTCTCAAGGGTCTGGCGTTGAGACTACACTCACCCAGACTCCCCCACAGTCATTCACTCACTGAGACGGCTCCTGTATAGTAACTGTCCTGCAAATCTGTCTGTCTGTCTGTCCTTCTAGATCCAGATGGGAGAAGGTGACATCACCGTGGAGACCACAGATTCCTCCACCAAACTGACCATCGCAGCCAGCCAGCAGGAACACTGTGGCTGCTACACCATCGAGCTGCGCAACAGCTACGGCCTCCGCCAGAACGCCCTCAACCTCACCATCGTTGGTAGATCACATGACTCGGGCGCCTGGAGAAGGACAGCCATGTTTTAAGGGATAGTCCTAGACTCCGTTTAGGTTTTAGAATCAAAACTTAGAATCTATCAGATTCAAAGTGGACAGCGCTAAATACAAGTGTAAACGGCCACCAAAACGTTTTGTGAAACGTTTCCTCAAACCACTTGACGAGGTGGTCTGGGACGCATTTGACCACGTATCTTTAGTAGTCTAAACGCAAATGCGTCCTGATGCGTCCCTGACAAGGACGTAACAGGAAGACACGCCATCAATGCAGGAGAATATTTCTCCTTTTTCACCTTATCCTGCGCTCTTTTTCAAGTCACAAACGACTCGTCCTATCAATCGAAACAGCTGGAATAGTCCAGGCTTTTATGCACACTTTTTTCAATCTTCTCAACTTCTTCTCTCCAAGTCAAACCGACTGATTATTGATTTGTTTACCTGGAACATCTGTGTGACACGCAGGCAGGAGTGAATGAGTTACTATGGTTACCACATACGAACATGTGGTCGGCTGGACACATTAAGCCGCATGTACACTGTGTGATAAAACCCACGATTCTGAGGTTGTAAGGTGGTCGTGGGTTGTCGCAGACAATCGTAGCTCATCGTGTGCAAAATCGGACTCGCAAGTCGCACAGTGTGAGAAGGTGTATGATCTGCGATTCATTGCTACGACGTTCTACGACGAGGCTACGACCTCCCAACAAAATATCTGGCATGTCAGATATTTTCGTTGTAGATCGCAGATCATGTAGAAGTCCAGCCAAGATGAATCGTGGGTGTAATCGGGGCTGACAGAAATCGTATAATGTGTCTGTGTACAGAAGGCTTTAGGAGACGCATGATACACACAGGTGTAAACGATGATGTATCTCACTGTCCACTTGTGATCTGATCGTCCAAAACGCATTTTCAAACCAAGTCTAAACAGTCCTAGTGACGCCCGAGACTCAGCCCTGGCCAATGTCTCACAACAGATGATGATATCTTAACGTGACGCATCCTAATGAACCAGTCCCAACACCAACCCCAACTCCAACACCATCCCCAACACCAGCCCCAACTCCAACACCAGCCCCAACACCAACACCACCTCCAACACCAGCCCCAACCCCAACACCAGCCCCAACACCAGCCCCAACACCAGCCCCAACCCCAACACCAGCCCCAACCCCAGCCCCAACACCAGCCCTAGCCCCAACACCAGCCCTAACACCAACACCAGCCCCAACACCAACACCAGCCCCAACTCCAGCCCCAACACCAGCCCTAACTCCAACACCAGCCCCAACACCAACACCAGCCCCAACTCCAACACCAGCCCCAACTCCAACACCAGCCCCAACACCAGCCCCAACATCAACACCAGCCCCAACACCAGCCCCAACACCAGCCCCAACACCAACACCAGCCCTAACACCAACACCAGCCCCAACACCAACACCAGCCCCAACTCCAACACCAGCCCCAACTCCAACACCAGCCCCAACACCAACACCAGCCCCAACATCAACACCAGCCCCAACACCAGCCCCAACACCAACACCAGCCCCAACTCCAACACCAGCCCCAACACCAGCCTCAACACCAACACCATCCCCAACACCAGCCCCAACTCCAACACCAGCCCCAACACCAACACCACCTCCAACACCAGCCCCAACCCCAACACCAGCCCCAACACCAGCCCCAACACCAGCCCCAACCCCAGCCCCAACCCCAACACCAGCCCTAGCCCCAACACCAGCCCTAACACCAACACCAGCCCCAACACCAACACCAGCCCCAACTCCAACACCAGCCCCAACTCCAACACCAGCCCCAACACCAGCACCAACATCAACACCAGCCCCAACACCAGCCCCAACACCAGCCCCAACACCAGCCCCAACTCCAACACCAGCCCCAACACCAGCCTCAACACCAACACCAGCCCCAACACCAGCCCCAACTCCAACACCAGCCCCAACACCAGCCCTAACACCAACACCAGCCCCAACTCCAACACCAGCCCCAACTCCAGCCTCAACACCAGCCCCGACACCAGCCCCAACACCAGCCTGAGCTTCAGCCGCAGCCTCAGGTCTAGCCTCATGTCTTGTCCAAACACCAGCAGGCCTGTGTAGACGGGTCTCAGATGGCCTTTTAAGGCTGTGCTTCTCTCCCACCCGACTGCTTTCATAGAAGCCCAACGCCTGCTGCCTGAGAGAAGAGCTTCCAGCCTGACTCAGGGAAATCACACGCACACACACACGCACGCACGAACACACACACGCACGTACACGCACGCACACACACACACACACGCACGCACGAACACACACGCACGTACAATACGCGCACACACACACGCATGCACACACACACACAGACACACACGCACACACATGCACACACACACACACACACACAGACGACCAGCTGCAGCAGAGTAATAGAGATGGAGCGGGGCTATGGCGTTTAGGCAGGGGGTGTTTACACGCTCAGGAACTCTAAAAGCACGCACAGAGACCGCTAGGAACTAGGAGCTAGGAACTAGGAGCTAGGAACTAGGAACTAGGAGCAGGAGGTAAGGGCTAGGAGTTAGGAGCTATCTAGGAGGTATCTGTGTGCTTACCGCAGGGTTAGCTGGTATATGTGTGTTATAGCAGGGTTAGTTGGCCTGTGTGTTATAGCAGTGTTAGCTGGTCTATGTGTGTTATAGCAGGGTTAGTTGGCCTGTGTGTTATAGCAGTGTTAGCTGGTCTATGTGTGTTATAACAGGGTTAGTTGGCCTGTGTGTTATAGCAGTGTTAGCTGGTATATGTGTGTTATAGCAGGGTTAGTTGGCCTGTGTGTTATAGCAGTGTTAGCTGGTCTATGTGTGTTATAACAGGGTTAGTTGGCCTGTGTGTTATAGCAGTGTTACCTGGTCTATGTGTGTTATAACAGGGTTAGTTGGCCTGTGTGTTATAGCAGTGTTAGCTGGTCTAAGTGTGTTATAACAGTGTTAGCTGGTCTATGTGTGTTATAACAATGTTAGCTGGTCTATGTGTGTTATAGCAGAGTGTTACCTGGTCTATGTGTGTTATAGCAGGGTTAGCTGGTCTATGTGTTATAGCAGGGTTACCTGGTCTATGTGTGTTATAACAGTAGCTGGTCTGTGTGTTATAACAGGGTTAGCTGGTCTATGTGTGTTATAGCAGTAGCTGGTCTGTGTGTTATAACAGGGTTAGCTTGTCTATGTGTGTTATAGCAGTGTTAGCTGGTCTATGTGTTATAGCAGTGTTAGCTGGTCTATGTGTTATAACAGGGTTAGCTGGTCTATGTGTTATAGTTGGGTTGGCTGCGGGCAGTGCTTCATACGTTAATCTGGAACTTGGTGCCTGAGCAGGTTAGCTCGGCAGCATAAATTACCACGGCGATATAGCACGGTGAAAAGTGAACCATCATAGTACGGATAAACCAGGCTTGAACCTGAAGTTATCGCGCTAACCCCGTAATCCTGTTTCGTAGGGCCCTGGTCTATCTGTAATAACTGGGTTAGCTGGTCTCTGTGTTACAGCTGGTCTCTGTTATATGGGCTAGCTGTTCGCGTGTGGGTGTAGGTATGTATATTATGTATGACAATATATGGTTTGCATATTTATATACCACACATACATTCACAGTCAGTTTTTCATCTCTCTCCACTGAAGGGTAATGTTAGGATTGAGGAGGACAGATTGACCCCAGACCTGTCACTAGAATAGGACTCACACTGACATTTACTGAGGACTGACCCCAGACCTGGTGCTATAGCAGGACTCATATTGACTTTTACTGTGGCCTTAATGGAGAGCAGGTTTGTTTATAGGGAGTTTACTTGGACTACAGTGCCTCTCAGTGGAGGATCACCTTTCAGAACGCTGTCAGATTTAGGATTAGGCTTAATCTGGGAGGCCAGCCTAGACATGCCAGTGGTAACCAGGACGGTGTTGCTGCTAGTAAACAGAGTATCCAGCTGGGAGCCGGCGTGGGCCCTCCCAGAGCTGGGCATGCCATGTGACCCGCGGTACTGTAGAACCTCCCAGAGCTGGGCAGGCCATGTGACCCGCGGTACTCTAGAACCTCCCAGAGCTGGGCAGGCCATGTGACCCGCGGTACTCTAGAACCTCCCAGAGCTGGGCAGGCCATGTGACCCGCGGTACTGTAGAACCTCCCAGAGCTGGGCAGGCCATGTGACCCGCGGTACTCTAGAACCTCCCAGAGCTGGGCAGGCCATGTGACCCGCGGTACTCTAGAACCTCCCAGAGCTGGGCAGGCCATGTGACCCGCGGTACTGTAGAACCTACTCACCCTGCTGGCATTCAGGAACACTGGGCTGCTGGGTCCTTCCTAAGAAGGTTCTGGGTTCCAGTCCCAGTCCTCTCAGGTAGCTAATCTCAGTCACAGTTGCATGAGAGAGCTGTCCAATCTGAACTATGACCCCTCACAAACCTGTTCATAGGGGGACCAGTCTGAACCTTGACCCCTCACACACCTGTTCATAGGGGGTCCGGTTCGAACTTTGACCCCTCAATCAATCAATCAAAGCTTTATTTGTATAGCGCATATCATACACAGAGGCAACACAATGCGCTTTACAGAGAACAAGGGAGGTGGGCACACGCACACACACACACACACACACACACCTGTTCACAGCCTCCAGTCTAGTGTGTGTGTGTGTGCGTCTGTCTGTCTGTATATATACAGTATATGTGTCAGTCTTCTTTGTGTTTGTGTTTACTCTTGTGTGTGTGTGTTCTCCAGACAAGCCGGACCCCCCTGCACGTGTGCCAGCGGCATCAGACGTCCGTCGCTCCACGCTGACACTGTCGTGGTACGGCCCCACCTACGACGGCGGCAGCGCCGTGCAGTCCTACACCCTGGAGATCTGGAACTCTCTGGACCAGCAGTGGACAGACCTGGCCTCCTGCAACAGCACCTCCTACAATGTGCAGAACCTGCTGCCGGACCGCCAGTACAAGTTCCGGGTCCGGGCCACCAACATCTACGGCGTCGGGGAGCCCAGCGCTGAGTCTGAGCCAGTCACAATGGCAGCGGAGGATAACAGTGAGCATGGCGCTCCCTGGTGGAGGGTTGTTAGCAGAGCACTCTTGTGGCTGTGTAGTTGGGTGTACACCTTTACGCTGATGATGTAGTGTCTGTCTTTAATGCCAGTGCATGTTAATATGCATCTGTGATGACAACAGTAAGGGGTGTTATTGGAGCATTATATGGGCCATTATTGGAAAGCCTTGTTCTTTACTACTTAGTTTGACTTCGATGGTTCTGTTCTCTATTTTCACAGAGCAAGAAGACGACGCAGAGGTGTCTGATGAAGGTATGTTCATAGCACCATAACGATTATCCAAACCAAAACTGTATTGTTTCTTTGTTATTTAAGCTGCAGTGTGTAACTTCTGCGCTATGAGCCTTTAGCGAGCCGGCTGTGAGCTAGCAGAGGGAGAGATCATTTAGCTTCAGCCTCATGGTTTGTGGGTTTGGGTACGCCCACACTCTTATTAGGCCCTAGAAGAACATCCTGTGTTGCTGATTGGATGTCAGCACACACGCATGTTTGCAACCAGGTGTGGCCACGCTTCTCCAAGCTTTTTTTTTATGCTCTGGTGTCGACCCGACACCAAATTACAATAATTCATATTGTAACAGCCAATCAGTAGTCTACAAAGACACAGTTTTCACAGAGGAGCTCAATCACTTATCCCTCTGGATTTATCAGTATTTACATGTTTAAAATCTAATGAATATCTTACATACTGCAGCTGTAAAGAGATGTCCTGTCTCCTGCAGACCTGGACAAGGAGCCGGACTACAGAGATGTGAGCATCAGGACAGACGCGAAGGTCAAAGACCTCTACGATGTGGAGGAGAGACTAGGGACGTGAGTACTTTGCTCAGCTCTACTCTACTCTACTCTACTCTACTCTACTCTACTCTACTCTACTCTACTCTACTCTACTCTACTCTACTCTACTCTGATCCAGGGGGTTGATGTTGATGTAGTCCAGTTGTACAAGTACCTAGGAGTGTACCTGGATGACAGGCTAGAATGGGCAGGACAGACCGAGGCCATGTTTCCAGATGGCGCGATGCTAGCGGTAGCCGATTGAAGCGCCATGCTAGCGGTGGCCGGTTGAAGCGCCATGCTAGCGTTGGCCGGTTGAAGCGCCACGCTCTTGTTTTTTGTAGCTTGACGGGTGCAGCTGGTTTGCGTCTGTATTCCGCAGAGAGAGACTGGACACCCTGAAAGAGTGGAGGACTCAGTGGAGGACAGCCAGGAGGAGCCAGGAGGACAGTCGTGGGTGCTCAGTGGAGGACAGCCAGGGTGTTGAGTGGAGGACAGTCAGGGTGTTGAGTGGAGGACAGTCAGGGTGTTGAGTGGAGGACGGTCAGGGTGCTGAGTGGGGCACAGTCAGAGTGTTGAGTAGAGGACACAGTCGTGGGTGTTGAGTGGAGGACAGTCAGGGTGTTGAGTGTAGGCCAGTCAGGGTGTTGAGTGGGGGACAGTCAGGGTGTTGAGTGGAGGACAGTCAGGGTGTTGAGTGGGGGACAGTCAGAGTGTTGAGTAGAGGACACAGTCGTGGGTGTTGAGTGGAGGACAGCCAGGGTGTTGAGTGGAGGACAGTCAGGGTGTTGAGTGGAGGACAGTCAGGGTGTTGAGTGGAGGACGGTCAGGGTGCTGAGTGGGGCACAGTCAGAGTGTTGAGTAGAGGACACAGTCGTGGGTGTTGAGTGGAGGACAGTCAGGGTGTTGAGTGTAGGCCAGTCAGGGTGTTGAGTGGGGGACAGTCAGGGTGTTGAGTGGAGGACAGTCAGGGTGTTGAGTGGGGGACAGTCAAGAGTGTTGAGTAGAGGACACAGTCGTGGGTGTTGAGTGGAGGACAGTCGTGGGTGCTCAGTGGAGGACAGCCAGGGTGTTGAGGGGAGGACAGTCAGGGTGTTGAGCGGGGGACAGTCAGGGTGTTGAGTGTAGGACAGTCGTGGGTGCTCAGTGGAGGACAGCCAGGGTGTTGAGTGGAGGACAGTCAGGGTGTTGAGTGGGGGACAGTCAGAGTGTTGAGTAGAGGACACAGTCGTGGGTGTTGAGTGGAGGACAGTCGTGGGTGCTCAGTGGAGGACAGCCAGGGTGTTGAGGGGAGGACAGTCAGGGTGTTGAGCGGGGGACAGTCAGGGTGTTGAGTGTAGGACAGTCAGGGTGTTGAGCGGGGGACAGTCAGGGTGTTGAGTGGAGGACAGTCAGGGTGCTCAGTGGAGGACAGTCAGGGTGTTGAATGGGGGACAGTCAGGGTGTTGAGTGGGGGACAGTCAGGGTGTTGAGTGGAGGACAGTCAAGGTGTTGAGCGGGGGCTGAACTATGAACAAAGACAGAGAGATAGAAACTGTCATCATGGGCAACGGGAGGTCCGTGTCCAGTCAGACGGGCGAGGCGTCCGAGACACCGGGAGGACAGACGCATCCAGGCAGTGTGACATGTGAAATGCCCCACCAGAGAACAAACTACCTCTGGTCCAATATACTGCCCCTGTAACACCGTCATTTATCCTCAGGGATTAATTAAGTACCACCTACTGTACCGACTCTGCTCTACTCTATTCTACTATACTGTAACTGCTGTTCTCTACTGTCTCTAAAAGCCAAGCGTCCATCTCCGTTCTGTCAGCTCATCTCATCTAATGTGTCTGACTGCAGGAATCAGCTGTCTCTAACCCAACTGGAACTGACATGTTTAGTTTTTTTTCGGTTTCCAGGGGGAAATTTGGACAAGTATTTAAACTTGTGGAGAAAGCAACCAAAAAGGTGTGGGCCGGGAAGTTCATCAAAGCATTCTCTGCAAAAGAGAAGGAGAACGTGAGGCAGGAGATCAACATCATGAACAGCCTCCACCACCCCAAGCTGGTCCAGTGTATAGATGCTTTCGAGGGCAAGTCGGACATTGTTATGGTCTTAGAGATGTGAGTATCTTTTTAGTAATATAAATGTTACGGTGAATGTGAGAAAACGGGGAATGTGAGCTTTTCCCGGTTAATGTGCACATTCCCCGACCTTGCGGGAGATGTGTGTGTGTGTGTGTGTGTGTGTGTGTGTGTGTGTGTGTGTGTGTGTGTGTGTGTGTGTGTGTGCGTGTGCGTGTGTGTGTGTGTGGGCTGTGTTTTGCGGTCAGGATATCTGGTGGAGAGCTGTTTGAGCGTATCATCGATGAGGACTTCGAGCTGTCGGAGAGGGAGGTGATTAAGTACATGTTGCAGATCGTGGACGGGGTCCACTTCATCCACAAGCAGGGCATCGTCCACCTGGACCTGAAACCTGAGAACATCATGTGTGTCAACAAGACCAGTGGCAAGATCAAGCTCATCGACTTTGGCCTGGCGCGCAGGCTGGGTGAGCATGAAAGACACTGCTCGTCATGATGTCTGTCCACCAGGTCTCTGCTGGAGGGTCTCGTCAGGGCGGCTGTGGCTCAGGAGGTAGAGCGGGTCGTCCAATGATCGTGGGGTCGGCGGTTCGAATCCCAGCTCCTCCTGTCTACATGTTGAAGTGTCCTTGGGCAAGACACTGAACCCCAAATTGCTCCCAATGAGCAGGCTAGCACCTTGCATGGCAGCTGCCACCATTGGTGTGTGAATGTGTGTGTGTATGGGTGAATGAGAGGTCATTGTAAAGCGCTTTGGATAAAAGCGTTATATAAGTAGTCCATGCAGTCCATTTACCACTGACCAGTCTGTGTTCTCTGTCTGCTATCAGAAAACAGCGGCACTCTCAAAGTGCTGTTCGGAACGCCAGAGTTCGTAGCTCCAGAGGTCATCAACTACGAGGCCATCAGCTACCCGACAGACATGTGGAGTATAGGAGTCATCTGCTACATCCTGTGAGTTCAGCCTGCGTTCAAAGTGACAGAATCTTTAGATTTAAGGTTCACCCGTGACTGTTTGACATGACCTCTGACCCCCCCCCAGGGTGAGTGGCCTGTCGCCCTTCATGGGAGACAACGACAACGAGACTCTGTCCAACGTTACCTCAGCAACCTGGGACTTTGAGGACGAGGCCTTTGACGAGATCTCAGACAATGCCAAGGACTTCATCACCAACCTGCTGAAGAAGGACATGAGGTCAGTGTTGCAGATGTGGTTCAGAGACCACACCAGTGATCTTTCCTAATGTAGATTGTTCCTATTGATCTATCCTAATGTAGATCTTACTTACTGTACATGTTGGCTACTGATCTATCCTGGTTCCATCTGATCTTCTTCATCATCTTGTTCTCTGGTCTCACCTGGTTAGGGCGCGTCTCACCTGTCTGATGTTGTTCTCTGGTCTCACCTGGTCAGGGCGCGTCTCACCTGTCTGATGTTGTTCTCTGGTCTCACCTGGTTAGGGTGCCTCTCACTTGTCTCAGGTTGTTCCCTGGTCTCACCTGGTTAGGACGAGTCCCACTTGTCTCATGTTGTTCTCTGGTCTCACCTGGTCAGGGCGCGTCTCACCTGTGCCATGTGCTACGAGCACTCCTGGCTGAAGCAGGACACCAACAACATGCAGGCCAAGAAGCTGTCCAAGGAGCGCATGAAGAAGTACATCCTCAGAAGGAAATGGCAGGTAAAGAGCTGAGCGCTGGACCTGCTGTCTGTACCCTGACCCCAAATCCCCTATCTGCTGTCTGTACCCTGACCCCAAATCCCCTGTCTGTACCCTGTACCCTAACCCCCTATCTGCTGTCTGTACCCTGACCCCAACCACCCTGTCTGTACCCTGACCCCAAACCCCCTGTCTGCTGTCTGTACCCTGACCCCAAACCCCCTGTCTGTACCCTGTACCCAAACCCCCTGTCTGCTGTCTGTACCCTGACCCCAAACCCCCTGTCTGCTGTCTGTACCCTGACCCCAAACCCCCTGTCTGTACCCTGTACCCTAACCCCCTATCTGCTGTCTGTACCCTGACCCCAAACCCCCTGTCTGCTGTCTGTACCCTGACCCCAAACCCCCTGTCTGCTGTCTGTACCCTAACCCCAAAAACAAACCTAACCCTAACCCCCCCTCCTCTGTCTGCGCCTCCTCTGTGCGGTGTGTTCCCTCCCCTCACCCCTGCGGTGACCTGTGTGTCCTGTAGAAGACGGGCCATGCGGTGCGAGCCATCAGCAGACTGTCCTCCATGGCCATGCTGGCTGGGGTCAGCGCCAAGAAGGGCTCGCCCACCGACGGTAACCTTCACTACACAGTCCCCTTCAGAATGTTCCAGACCGGCTAGCAGAGCAACACTGAGCTACGGGCACCACACTCTTCCACCATCATGACTTTTGTGTGTGTGTGTGTGTGTGTGTGTGTGTGTGTGTGTGTGTGTGTGTGTGTGTGTGTGTGTGTGTGTGTGTGTGTGTGTGCATGTGTGTGCATGTGTGTGTGTGTGTGTGTGTGTTGTGCAGAGGACAACCAGTTCCTGGAGTGTCTGGAGTATGAGGAGAAGAGCCAGGTGAAGCCGTCCTTCGCGTCGGTCATCAGAGATGTGGAGGTGGTCGAGGGCAGCGCGGCCAGATTCGACTGCAAGATCGAGGGTAATGCCTCCTCCTCCCTCCCTGCCTCCCTCCCTGGACTCACTCTGCGCCTCCCCCTCCCTCCCTACTTCCCTACCTCCCTACCGGGCTCACACTGCGCCTCCTCCTCCCTCCCTCCCTACCTACCGGGCTCACTCTGCGCCTCCCCCTCCCTCCCTACTTCCCTACCTCCCTCCCTCCCTCCCTTCCTACCTACTGGGCTCACACTGCGCCTCCCCCTCACTCCCTCCCTACCTACCAGGCTCACACTGCGCCTCCCCCTCACTCCCTCCCTACCTACCAGGCTCACACTGCGCCTCCCCCTCACTCCCTCCATACCGGGCTCACACTGCGCCTCCCCCTCCCTCCCTCCCTACCTACCGGGCTCACACTGCACCTTCTCCTCCCTCCCTCCATACCGGGCTCACATTGCGCCTCCCCCTCCCTCCCTCCCTCCCTACCTACCAGGCTCACACTGCGCCTCCCCCTCACTCCCTCCATACCGGGCTCACACTGCGCCTCCCCCTCCCTCCCTACCTACTGGGCTCACACTGCGCCTCCCCCTCCCTCCCTCCCTACCTACCGGGCTCACACTGCACCTCCTCCTCCCTCCCTCCATACCAGGCTCACATTGCGCCTCCCCCTCCGTCCCTCCCTACCTACCGGGCTCACACTGCACCTTCTCCTCCCTCCCTCCATACCAGGCTCACATTGCACCTCCCCCTCCCTCCCTCCCTACCTACCGGGCTGCAATCTGAAGGACTGCCTGCGCAATGCTGCACTCTTTATCTGTGATCTTAGTAGATCAGGGCCTCAGTGCTTAAGAGGGAGGATCGTACTTCTTGAAGAAGTGAGTTTTGAGCCTGCGGTGAAAGATGGGTAGCAACTCTGTTGTCCTGACGTCAGTGGGCAGTTCATTCCACCACTGCGGGGCCAGGACAGAGAAGAGCTGTGACCATGTCCATCGACCGCAGGGGCCTCGGAGTGACGGGGCAACCAGTCGCCCCGAGGTAGCAGAGCGTAGTGATCGGGAGGGGGTGTAGGGTTTGACCATGGCCTGGAGGTATGAGGGGGCTGTTCCTTTCATTGCCCTGTATGCTAGTGCGTTTTAAACTGGATGCGAGCCGCTACAGGGAGCCAGAGTAGAGAACGGAGAAGGGAAATTGTGTGGGAGAACTTGGGGTGGTTGAACACCAGGCGAGTAGCAGCTTTCTGGACAAGTTCCCGGGGTTTAATGGCTGATGCCGGGGCCCCAGCAAGGAGGGAGTTGCAGTAGTCCAGGCGGGAGATGACCAGGGCCTGGATGAGCACCTGCGCCGTTTCATCAGTGAGGAAAGGGCAAATCCTCATGTTGTAGAGCAGGAATCTCAAAGAGAGTGTGATGGATGTGACGTGTGGAAAACGACAGTTGGTCGTCCAGGATCACACGCAGATTCCTCGCAGTCCGAGTCGGGGTCACCACTGTGTCTTCAATGGTGATGGCCAGTCCCGGTGCGGGCAGCCCTTCCCCGGGAGGAACAGCAGCTCAGTCTTGTCCAGGTTGAGCTTAAGGTGGTGTGTCGTTATCAACAGATGACATTACAGATGTTCTTCTCACAAATCTCAAACATGCGCACACTACACGTTTTGAAAATAACGGTTCATCACATACTACAGGATACTATCGTGCCCGAGGGAGCAATGAACCACTTGTCTCCCTTGTAAAGTCGTGACGTAATAATCTTAAATATGAAACGTGATATTATCAGGGCCGCCCGATGGGTCTGCGAGGAGATGAAAAGGCCCAGAAACCCTGGAGTGTTTACAGCCCTGCATAAGACCGACTAGTGGGTCATCTCTACACCTCTCTGCCTCAGACTGCACACTAGTGCTTCATATCCCTCCCCCCACCCATTCAGGATGCCATGTAATCAAATCAAGTGCCCCTCAACCCGTGCTGTTGGTCTCCTAGGTTACCCCGACCCAGAGGTGGTGTGGTACAAGGACGAGCAGCCAATCAAAGAGACGAGGCACTTCCAGATCGACTACGACGAGGACGGGAACTGCAGCCTGGTCATCTCCGAGGTGTCCGGGGACGACGACGCCAAGTACACGGTGAAGGCCGTGAACAGCCTGGGAGAGGCCACCTGCACGGCCGAGCTGCTGGTGGAGGTGATGGCCGAGGAGGAGGAGGAGGAGGAAGAGGAGGAGGAGTAGTGAGTGGTACATGGTGGTGGTGGTGATGATGATGGTATGCCTTCTTTACCCTTTACTGTCTTTCATAGCTGCTTTAATACTCCCCCTCTCTGGTCCAGCCAGACGTGGTGGTGATAAGGTTTGGTGACCTTCTGCTATGTTTTGTGCACTTTCTCTCTTTCTTACTTATGTACCAGTTATGCTAGCAGATATCAGATGTTGATATTTATAACATTATGTTGACATTAACCACATTCCAGCTGTTTGTGCTTTAACCATGTATTTAAAGGCAGTGATCAGTGATTGTCCTCCTCAACCAATCAAACCAAAGCAAGTCACGGGTGTGTTTGTGTTTGTGTGTTAGCAGTGTTACGGTATTGGAAACGACCAGTCGCCTTCTGCTCTTTTAAGAATGTTTTATTTTTAGATTTATTTAAGCACAGAGTCATGTTATAATGTGAGCATCAGTTTGACATCTTCCTGACATCACTTCCACCTCCTTATAAACCCACAGAACTAAACAGACCAGTCAAACATCACACCTAGCTGTTCGTTGTTTTGTTTTGTATTAGATTCATGTCGATTATATTTCTTTAATGTGTGTGTATGTATATATATATATATATATACATATATATATATATATATATATATCAGTTTGACAAACTGCAGATTTCATGTAATGAGAACACTACAAGTGTAGTTACTCACTGTTACTTAATAAAATTTTATCACAAAAGAATACTGCTTGGTCATTTTTCTTTTCCTTGCAATGTCTTCTTGATCTACTGGAGGGAGCTGCTGTGCCACAGCACAGCCTGGTTCAGACTACAGGCTTTTTCAAACCAAAGAATTAAAACAAAAAGCCATTTTTAGGAGGTAAGTCAGGCTCACCCTGGCTTATAGAAGAAAATGATAAACTAGGCCCAGATAAAAGTTAAACTAAATTTTACTTAAGAGCATATTTCATTGATATCCACTTGTCTTGACTTTATCTTCATGTTACAAATCATTCAAATTGTTCTCGTTTAAGCCCCAAAAACTCCAATGCGTTGCCTGCAAGAAGTTTGTCCTGAAATGTGAAAACATAATCGGTTAATGGGAACCATGTTCAGACAACAGCAGATAGTATATTATAACAGTGTTCTGGGCCGGCTCTAGACTTTTGGAGGCCCTATGCAACATTTTCTGTGGAGGCCCCCTTTTAAAGCCCCTGCCTACCATCAAGCAATAAAAACGGAGGCGCCATCATTCCATCATGTAAACGTTAGGCCATCGCTTAAGGCCATCATCAGCAGCAATGACGCACTTGAGTATCATTCGTTTGGGGCCTCGGCCAATCAGATCAATTCATTACTGGTGGAGGAGGGGCCTCCCCGAAATCTGGGTTTTTGGAGGCCCTAGGCATAAACCCTACTCCACCTTCATTGGAATTGATCATTGAAAGACCTGATGGAGGTAGTGAGTTCTCCCTCATCTCATTGAAAGACCTGATGGAGGTAGTGAGTTCTCCCTCATCTCATTGAAAGACCTGATGGAGGTAGTGAGTTCTCCCTCATCTCATTGAAAGACCTGATAGAGGTAGTGAGCTCCATGAAACTCTCCTCCAGCCCCCGTGACATTCTGCCAACGTCCATGTTAAGGGAAGTGATTAGCGCCATCGGCCCTTGCCTGGCTACCATCATTAATAAATCCCTTGCTTCTGGCACGGTCCCTTCCTACTTCAAGCAGGCGGTCGTCCAGCCCCTCCTTAAGAAACATAACCTGGACCCCTCCCTACCACAGAATTACAGACCTATTTCCAAGCTCCCCTATATATCAAAAGTCCTAGAGAAAGTTGTAGCCATCCAGCCCAATTTCTTCCTGTAAAGTCTAGGCATCCTGAATAAATTCCAATCAGGCTTTTGTAAGAAACACTCAACTGAGACAGCTCTCCTCAGAGTCTCAAGTGACATCATGATGTCCTCTGATGCAGGTGACTGCACAGTCCTAGTTCTTTTAGACCTGAGCGCAGCCTTCGACACGGTAGATCACCGAATCCTTGTAGATAGACTCAGGAACTGAGTGGGCATCTCCGGTAGCGCCCTAGACTGGTTTATCTCCTACCTCAGTGACAGGTGTTTCCCCGTGGTTTTATATGCTTCCCCTGGGCCTCCTGATCAGTCAATTCAAGGGTCTCTCCTACAGTACCGTTGTTATGCAGACGATATACAGATCTATTTTTCTTTTAAACCTGACAAATTAGAGAAATTGACCATTTTCCACAAATGTCTGTCTGCCATCGAGGATTGGATGACCAGTAACTTGGATGGATTGAATGGATTGGATGACCAGTAACTTCCTCCAACTAAAAGACTGAAGTCCTGGTTGTTGCTGCAGACAGCATCACCGCTAGGGTTGTTAGCCACATGGGCTCCTTGAAAGACAACCTCCACCCCCACCTTAGAAATCTTGGTGTGTATTTTGACCAGTCTATGCACCTGGACAAACATGTAGAGAACTCTGACCCACACCTGCTTCTTTCACCCAAGGAACATTGCAAAACTCAGGTCCATTGTCTCCCATGCAGAGCTAGAAATGCCTGTAACATGCTTTCATATCATCAAGACTTGATTATTGCAATTCACTTTTCATCTGTGGACCAGCTGCAACTGGTCCAAAACGCTGCGGCGCGGCTCCTCACCAGATCCAAGAAATCCTGTCACATCACCCCCATCCTGGCTGCCTTGCACTGGCTCCCATTGCACTATAGGATCAACTTCAAGGTCCTGGTTCTCACCTTCAGAGCCCTCCGTGGCCATGCCCCCGCCTACATCTGTGACCTCATCCACGCTCACACAACCAGCCGGTCGCGGAGGTCATCCGACCAGGGGCTGCTGGCGGTGCCTCGGACCAGGCTTAAAACCAAGGGTGACCGGGCTTTTGGGGTGGTGGTCCCAAGGCTCTGGAACGCACTCCCCCAGGACTTGAGAGCCTCTGCCTCAGAAAATACTTTTTAAAAACTGTTGAAAACGCACCTTTTCAGACAGGCTTTTGGCTGCTATTAGCTCTGATTGCTGAGTTTGGTATTGTCTGTCGTTTCTATGTTGTTGTGGTTCTCTTTTACTGTGTATTAATCTCTCTCTTACTGCACTGCACTTTGTATTGCATCGCACGTTGTATGTCATTGCACCTGTACTTTGCTTTGCTTTCCTATATTGTTTTTAAACTGCCTTTTTAATTCCTGTGCAGCATGCTGTGCATCTGTGCTGTGAAGAGCGCTATACAAATAAAGTTTTACTTAACTTACTTACACCTATAGGAGACACCGGCCATGACAGTGTTGTTGATGACATTCTTACCTTTAAAGCAGCATCAAACTCGTCCATAGACTGGATCAGTGCCCCTGGCTGCAGCTCACCCAGGGGGAAGGGGTAGTCTGTCCCCAGCATCACTCTATCCTGGATGTGCACAATGAATAAATAATACACACTGCAACTGCATCCTATGAACCAACTCAAGAACAGCTTCTATCCAAACTGACTTACAATAATTGCATTTAGCGTTCTACTACTTGCAAGAACTCACCAGTGCATCTCCTTTCTAAAACAAGTGATTAAGAGCATAATCTAGTGCTGAAGGCAAAGTGAAGAATAACAAACTAAAACTACATTAGGTTCATCATGCATATAATGACTAGTAGCTAAGTATCTGCTTTAGCATGGCATGGCAAACAGACTTTTCCAACGACGTCGGTCAGCAGTTTGAGGGCGAGAGGGTCGTGCACCAGGGAGTCGGTGTAGAAGGAGCCCAGGTATTTACGCGGGTTGAAGGGGTTGTCCACACCACACAGATCGGGACGCACCTGGAACCCATGTTCGATTCTACCAACAGTAAACGGGAAGGAGCCACCTGGGAAAAACAACACGGACAAAGAGACGACATCATCAACACCTGAAACACTAGCGGTGAGACTGCCCTTCAGGAAGATAGCCTGCTAACCCCTCAGAACTTACCACCATGAGCAAAGCACACCTTCAGCTTGGGGAACCTTTCAAAGACACCTCCGAATATCATGGAGCAGATAGCTGTGGTGGTCTCTGCAGGCATGCCTGGTCAGGAGAGAGGAGAAGAGCACCATGTACCACGTACCTCTGATGAGAATCATGGTAGCTGAGGTGGTTTAGTGACCCTGTCCCCTAGATAAACCCAGCCTGGTTTGAAGACTGCGTTAGCTCCCTCAAAGCCAATACTTCAGCTTAACAAGTGTTTTCACAAGATTTTCAGATGATTGACCGAGGTTTGAATCTTGCCTAAGCTATGCAAGCAAGCCATCCTTTCAGTCATTCACGCACCCACCAACCAGGGAAGCCAGTACTTAGCCATCCTCCCGTCCACCTGCATGTCCCAGGGGTGAACGAACAGAGAGCAGTTCAACTCCTCCGCTGCCTGTCAAAAATAGACAGATTTACACAGAGACAGAGAGAGATTGATAGAAAGAAAGCAATTAAGAGAGAGAAAGCAATACAATGTTTTACTAAAGTTTTACTGTTCACTATACAGAAATAACAGTCAGTTTTACTGTACACTATCCAGAAATAACAGAGTCAGAGTTTTACTATACACTATCCAGAAATAACAGAGTCAGAGTTTTACTATACACTATACAGAAATAACAGTCAGAGTTTTACTATACACTATCCAGAAATAACAGAGTCAGAGTTTTACTATAGACTATCCAGAAATAACAGAGTCTTTGATGAAGCGGCGGTCTCACGGCGTAGACAGGGTCGAGTTCGGGGGCATTGAGGTCCCAGGCGTTGACGTGTGAGCCGATCTGAACCCCAGGGAAGCCCAGCTCCGCCACGCAACGCCTCATCTCCAGCACGGCCAGGTGGGGCGCCTGCATGGGCAGCGTGCCCAGACCCACGAACCGACGCGGATGGCTCCGCACCGTCCTTGCCAGATCGTCGTTCAGGAGGCCACACAGGTCCAGAGTGTCGTGGGGCTTGGCCTATCACAACACACACACACACACACAACACACACACAAAACACAGCTCTGCTTGATGAGGAGACTATTCTGTGATGCACGGACACAGGAGAACTGTATAGGAGACAGGTTACAGGCTTCAGATCAGATTCTCCCAGACGCAGGCTTACCCAGTAGCTGAACATGACCGGCACAGTGGACAAGGCTTGAACGGTCACCCCTAAAAACACACGAACAGCATCACAGGCCAGTTGCTGGACTCTAAAACGCAAATGTTGTCAGTGTGATGTTGATGCAGACATGAGGACCAGCAGACCGTGTTGGTCCATGTCCCGTATCCGTGCCTCCGGGTCCCAGCAGTTCTCCTGGACCACACGGAACAGCTTCCCGTCCTTAAGCATCTGGGCCTCACCCTGACAACGCAGCGGACAGGTTCTGACATGTTTACATTACACAGTAACGTCAGCTTGAGGAGGCATCTTACGGATTTATGAGTAGACTACCTTCCACACCTTAATGACATATTAACACCACATGGTGGCAGCAGAGAGCTCAAGAGGGGATTTCTTAATGACACAGCAAGTTGAGATTCAGTTCAGTTCAAGTTAATTCTCCTATCAGAGGTGTGTCTGAGTGTGTGCTTTGGTGTGCATGCCAGCATCATGTCCTTGAAATGCATGTCGTTGGATTTGCTGATGGACCAGCGTGTTCTGGCTGAGGTACCAGTGTGTTCTGGCTGATGGACCAGCGTGTTCTGGCTGATGGACCAGCGTGTTCTGGCTGATGGACCAGCGTGTGGTGGTCTGTTCTGCTGATACAGGACACCATGCTGGGTCTCACAGCTGCTCACACAGAGACCAGCCACAGCCTGCCCAGTCTATGACACACACACACACACACACACACACACACAGTACCACACATACAGTACAGTACATCCAGACAACACACATGCGCGCGCACACACACACACACACACACACACACACACACACACACACACAGTACCACACATACAGTACAGTACATCCAGACCACACACATGCGCGCGCACACACAAACACACACACACACACACACACACACCCACACACACCACACATACATACAGTACATCTCTAACTATTTATCTACTCTACTGATAGTCATGTCTCTCCCATGTTTATTGCTCTGTTCTTGGCCAATAGACTTGTTTCTAGGAGCTTGCTCAATCGTCTCATTTTTGGCCCCTGGGTGAACTGTTTTTTTGCTTCCCTCTGGAAAATATAGGGGTGGGATCTATGCCCAACCCCCCATTGCTGTCTATAAAGTGCATTGTTGCCTCTGTGTATGAAATCTGTTATAGAAATAAAGTTTGATTTGATTTGATTACATCCAGACCATACACACACACACACAGTACCACACATACAGTAAATCCAGCATACTTGCATGTTCGCACACACACAAACACACAGAACAATTCAGTTAATTTTGCAACTGGCTACATTAACGATGGCAGTTACGACAGGTTTGAGTTAGCGTGGAGTTAGATGTTTGGAAAGGACACTCCTGCTTGCTTGCACACACACACACACACACACACACACACACACACACACACACACACACACATGTTTCTGGACCTTAAAGTTATAAATGGACACATAAGGCCCTCTGTTCGTACTAGGAAGAGCTCATGTGCTGCTTCCTCACAGGGTCAAGACAGGCTGAGCTCAGTCACCTTGTCTGGACCAGTGGAACCAGAAGGGGACTCGGTCACCTTGTCTGGACCAGTGGAACCAGCAGAGGACTCGGTCACCTTGTCTGGACCAGTGGAACCAGAAGGGGACTCGGTCACCTTGTCTGGACCAGTGGAACCAGCAGGGGACTCGGTCACCTTGTCTGGACCAGTGGAACAAGCTGGGGACTCACCTTGCAGTGATGATGGAGCTGGACGAACCCCTCATATCCGTACCTCTGGAACACAGAGAGCCGGTCGTTAGGCTGCTGCTCACTCACATCACTGCCTCTAAAATGAAGGTACTCTCTGGTCAGTGATGCACTCATCCTAGTAGCCACATCCTCCATTCATCCACTGATATGAATACTGATTAACCCTCATTCACCCACATGCCCCACATTTCCACATACAGGACTGCAGGGTCAGCCCTGTCCCACTCTTACTACTCATAGACCTGCTACAGCTGGACTCTTAAAGCTCTTAAGCTGCCATCAGATACTATTCATGCAGCGGAGGTGGTTGGGAACTGCTCTTCTGAGGCAGCCCTGCCAGAGAGCTCTAAGCTCAGACCCTCGGACTGTGGAGGTGGTGGAGGCAGAGTCTAATGGTAGGAGCAGCGCCGTAGGAACGGGGGGGTTTGTCATCTTTTTTTATAATCTACAGTCTAGACATGAAGCAGCTGTCCTGAAAAAAAGTAAAGACTTCATAATTTGTCCTCCCCCCCCCCCCCCCCCCCACCGGGTGGAGGTTTGAAGCTCTGAGCTCTGAGACCGGTCCGTGGGCCGTGGGGAGTGTCCCCTGTGGCCTGCTCTCTGCCTCTGCTTCCACACACTGAGTATGGCCAATCATTATCCAGGAGCTGTGGACTGAGAGGCAGACTGCATGTAGAGGTCAATGCCAGCCAGCTATTAATGTGTAACCAGGCAAAGCTATGATTCATGAGGCGGTATAGGGAACATTTTCTCACAGGATTTCCTTACTGCATTCAAAGTGAAAAAAGACCATTGTGTGTCAGTGTCCATTGACTTTTTCCTCAAGTCTGACAATATTTAATTGAAGGAGGTCAGGGGGTATATTGTACAACATACCAGCAACGCACAACATTCCCCACATGGCGATTCTGTTCAGTGAAGGCTATTACAGTCTGTGAGCTGTCTGTACAGGTTAATAGACCCTTCATATAGCCTACCTGCTTTAGATCAGGCCATTCCTTTGGCAGAATGTGATTATGAATATCAATCTTCATCCTGTCCTGAGCGAAAGAGAGCCCTCCAAAAATGTTTCTTCACAAATTGTCCACTGTCAGCAGGGGTGGAACTAATGGTTCATTGCAGAGGGGGCGGGGACCTCAGAGTGGGCCCCTATAGGCTGTATGGAGATGCAAGACAGATCCAAGGGGAATCTTACGTAGACGGAATGGAAAGAAATACAGATTATGATTAGGTGTTCTATTTCAGCACCATGGACAGTGCCGTGGATTTTTTTTGATTTGTTTGAGGTTTGCTCAAACCTCAGTCAGATAAAAGATGAAAAATATGGCAGACTAGACTAGCAGGCAACCAAGGATAGCCGGCAAATACATAGTTTAACATCAAATAATGTTGTTGGATGTCCAGCCACACAGCCGTATAGCCTACACAACCAAGCCACCCCTACACACAACAAACTACTAAGGGTTCAAGCAATGTGTCACAATAATGACAATAATCAAGAAGACAAAGCGGTCTACAGTATAACATTAGCAGCAACATTTTTGAAAAAGGTAGCCAGAAAGCCAGCATCTATGACAAGATTCAGGCTTGTGGTCGGTCTGGGTCAGAGGCTACTTCTTGTAGAAGTAGTAGAATTGTTAATTCTCCATCCAGTTGATGGTTGCAGAACTACTCAGTTCCATTTGGACTTCACTTGATTGTATTTGTTGCCAGTTGCCGGCCCGCTGCTAGTTTTATTTTTGTCAGCTCAGCTCATATACCCTTTTTAAAAGGAAGGAGCATTGTAATTTCTACTAGTAACATGTTAGACTGTTATTGGATTTCAAATTCAACAGAATAATTCATGTTTTATTTATCTTTTTCTATAGAAAAAATACTGATTTGTTTATGTCAGTTTTATTTTTAGTTCAAGGTGAATACACCTAAAAAAACAGCACTGTAATTGGCATGTTCAAAGTATAAAAGAAAATGTATGTTAATAAACCTGTTTGTACTCTTTTGCCAAATGAGAATCGATAAGGAATCGGATCGATAAGCAGAATCGAAAATGGAATCGGAATCGCTAAAATCGTATCCATATCCATCCCTACATAAAAGTGGAGAAGCTCAGATTCTCTTCTGGGTCTGGAATCAACACATATCCTTGTTATGGTTTCAACATGATATTATATTTCCCCAACATGCATAATCAACTGATTCATGATGTTAGCTACAGACTGATACCAAACATGGCTATGTGGATTTAGCAGCATAGAATCAGTTATTTATAACACTTGGTTAGAAATACAATGCATCAACACAATAACTTTATTCCCGGGGCTTATTCTCGTGGTGGCTGCATCACATGGTTGGAATGAAGCAATTTCACTTTATTAAAGAAACAAGGCAAAGACGGTAATTTCCTTTGTCTCACTGTGTGAGTGATGTTGAGTGGTCTGGATTAGGTTACTTGTCAGAGCCCCCCCCCCCCCCCCCCACAGTCCTAAGGCGCAGGGAGGCGACCCTCTCGTCCACTGGGGTGAACTCCAACACATAGGCGCTCAGCTGGGGGCTAGCTAGTATAGCCACACCTGCCCTACGCCTCATACCGTGAGCAACTCCGGAGAAGAACAGGGTCCAACCCCTTTCCAGGAGTTTGGTTCCGGCGCCGGTGCTGTGCATGGAGGTTATCCCCACCAGGTGTAATTGGTATCGCTCCACCTCCCTCACAAGCTCCGGCTCCTTCCCCCCCAGCGAGGTCACGTTCCATGTTCCCAGAGCCAGCCTTTGCTGCCCAGGTCCGGACCGTCGGTGCCCTCCGCCTTCACTGCCACCTAGTTGGCAGCGCACCCGACCCCGACAGTTCCTTCCACGGGTGGTGGGTCCACGGGATGGAGGATGAGATGGTGTCTCCATGTCGCTTTTTCGGGATGGTCCCGGCCGGGCTCCGTGGTAAGCCCGGCCACCAGGTGCTCGCAGGCGGGCCCTCCGTCTGGGCCTGGCTCCAGACGAGGGCCCCAGACTTCCTCCGGGGCGGGTCTCTCTTCCTCTTAGGTCTTTGTCACCTAACAATATTCGGATTGTGATACATTTCACAGGAGAGCATACTGTGACTGGTAAGATTACACCCTGTGCTTCCTGTCTCATAAAAGCAAATTCATCATAGTTTTTCAATGCATTCACGTAAGCCCCATTGACTTCCGTCTCTATGTTTCAGGTTTATGTTGGACAGACCACAAATAGGGCTAAATGTCCAAAATAGCACACTACCCCTTTAAGTTAAAATTGAAATACATCTCAAACTTCTGAATGTAACATTAGCTAAATAACATTAGCTAACGTTAGCATAGCTACCTACCCTATATACAGTATCAATATGGTTGATGTTAATATAAGGAAATGTAACATTGGGTAATGTTAGCTAAGTTATTCAACATTCAACATTCAACACTTACCCTCTAGATCTTTTCCAATAATTTCCTAAAGTAACCAAATGTCATGATCATTTATATAGCAAGTTGATTGCTAAAAACAGGCTAACATACTGTAGTTAGCTTTTAGCTGGTCACCGACGTCAATAAACATTACTTCCTGAGTCTCCAATAAACTACCCAATCAGAGGCAGAGTAGGGCGGGTCTTCCTATGGTGAACGTTTTTTGCTTCCCTCTGGAATATGTAGGGGTGGGACCTATGCCCCTTGTTCTCTGTAAAGCGCATTGTGTTGCCTTTGTGTATGAAATGCGCTATACAAATAAAGCTTTGATTGATTGATTGATTGATTAATTGATTTATTGATTTATTGATTTATTGATTTATTGATTTATTGATTTATTGATTTATTGATTTATTGATTTATTGATTTATTGATTGATTGATTGATTGATTGATTGATTGATTGATTGATTGATTGATTGATTGATTGGTGGCTTTAAAAAAAAAAAAAGGTTCAATGAGTTAGTTGATCGTTTCTAGATTGGTCTCTGGTGTTGAATGATAACCAGAGAAATGTTGTTTTCCACTGCTGGGGGCTTGGTCTTGGGCCCAAGGTGGGCCTCTTAGGACCCCCCCCCGCTACTGACTGACATGTTTATGAACGCTAGCAAGGTCCCTTCCCCGGAAATAAACCAATCGTAACAGGTGGATGACTGCTCGGCTACTGTATCACCCGCGTCATTCAGCTACCCGCAGCGTAAGGCCTAGGCTATAACAGGCGTATGAGGCTACAACTCGTTTGTCAAAATGTACAGCCTTGGAGGACCAAAGAGTTGTGATGATGCATCAACTATCCCTCCCAAATGCACCGTCTGATCGAACAGCATCTGTGTGCGCCCTACACGACTGCTGAGTCAGCGTTTCACCACCAGCAGAGTGCTGGCTACAATTCATATCAGGCGCATTTAACTGCCACAAGCTTGAAATATACAGCATACAGTAGCTTGAAATATACAGCATACAGTAGCTTATAATGAAATATACAGCATACAGTAGCTTATAATGAAATATACAGCATACATAATGAAATATACAGCATACAGTAGCCTAGCTTATAATACTGAAATATCCAGCATACAGTAGCTTATAATACTGCTACGACAATGCTGCTGGCTACGTTGATGATGTGATGCTTCTGTTTTATTATGACACGAGTCAAACATTCAGTTGTGTCCAGGGGCGCCGCCAGGGATTTTGGGACCCATGAAAAAATATGACATGGGCCCCACCAGTGGTATAGGTTTCAGGTTTGATTTGAACATTGGGAGTCCACTATGGCTGTATCCCAAATGGTAGGTAGCTGCCTTGCTGTCTAGCGAGGCAGCCAAGGAGGAATTCGTTGTATTTTTTAGTGGTGCCTTTAACAAACATGTTGTGGAAACTGATGAAACCTCCATGTTACACTCCACATACACCTGTGACATTTACATGCAGTCCGTGACTGCTTGTCAGTGTGTAACATCAACAACCACCATGAGCACACCCTCATGTGTTTGTCATTGTCTCCTGGTCTTCCTCCTCTTCTACCTCATGCACACTTCCTCATAGTTTCTTTGTATTGTGGTAACCCAGAGGACAGGTAACACCACAAATGGAAAAAAGGCAGTGGCACACAGACAAGGAAAGAAAGTTTCAGAAAATAGCCAGAAGTTGTCTCTTTAATAAACTTAGTGTTATAAATGAAAGATCTCAAACAAAATCCACACAAGGCAGCACGCTTTCTGTCTCTCCCCTCTTCTCCCAGGCTTCTTACATTAGACATTTAGCTGACACTTTTATCCAAAGTGACTTACAATAATTACATTTAACGTGGGAGTATATTACTACTCACCAGAACTCACAAGTGCATCTCCTTTCTAAATAAGTGACCAAGAGTATAATCTAGTGCTTAAGGTAAAGTGCAAAAGTAAATAACAAAAAAAACTATTGGTGCTTAAGAGGGACAATCCTGGTGGTACTTCTTGAAGAGGTGAGTTTTGAGTCTATGGCGAAATATGAGCAGTCCTGATGTCGGTGGGAAATTCACTGTGTGGTCAGGACAGAAAAGAGCTGAGGTCACAACCTCAAACCTTGTTCCATCTCCTAACTGTAGCAGTTAACAGGAAAACATATTCCTGCACCAGTGTGTGTATATAATATATATGTGTATATACACCTAGACCCTTGTCATTTGTCTCCTTCCTCCTCTTACTCTGCCCGGCGCTGACCCAGTACTGCGAAGCAGCTATAACTAATCTATCTGTGATACAATGTGCCAGGAGCCTTGGTGTCTGTCTGTCCGGCTGCCCTCTGGTAGACGAGTGTGTTTATAACATATGATCACATACAGCAAAAGCAGGCCGCTAACTCAGTCGCCTGGCTGGGCTCTGGCTGTCATCGAGGGAGGGACTGGAACTGGGCGGCCTACGCCACCTGCTGGCCTGCTAGGCTTGCTTGCATGTACACCTATAGTGTGAGATCTAAATCAGCACCATTCAAATGAAATTCAATTTAATTCGTGAAAATTAAGATGAACGCTATCAAAATATAAGATATTGTCTATTTGTAGCTTACTATGTTTTGTAATTTAAAACTATAGGGTCTACACGCGAGCCATTGATTACCTGGAATGATTCATACATAGGTGTAACTATTAGGACGACTGAGATAAAATAATATGACATCCATGATCGACAAAATAAAATGACATCCGGTGGATTTATACAACCTCGCCTTCTATCTAAACTGCACATCGATCGCACTGGAGGGAGTGAGGGAGGGAGGGGAGTCGCCACCGCCTTCAATCGATGACAACTAGACAGCGTGTAGCACCCGATAATGTAATAATCAACCGATAATGTAATAACGCCTGATAATGTAATAAAAGTTTGACTTAAGTCAATCGAAAATGTAATAAAACCTGATAATGTAATAACTTAACCAATAATGTAATAAAATGTCCTGACTGATAATGTAATACCATTTTTCTGATAATGTAATACCTTATTACATTATTGGTCAAGTTATTACATTATCAGGTGGGTCTTTTTTTTTCAAAACTGGTAATGTAATACTTTACTGATAATGTAATAATTTAAAAAGTGAATGAATAATACTGTTAGGGTACTTTGTGGTATACTTTGGCGTACGCTGTGGTACTTGTGGTATACTTTGGTGTGTCTCATGATACTTTGCAGTATACTTTGGGGTGCTTTGAGGTTCTTTGTGATATACTTTGGGGTACTCTGTGGTATACTTTGCAGTACTTTGTGGTATACTTTGGGGTACACAGCAATACTTTGCAGTACTCTGCAGTATACTTTGGGGTACTTTGAGGTACTCTGCGGAATACTTTGAGGTACTTTGTGGTGTGCTTTGGAGTACTTTGCGGTACTTAGTGGTATACTTTGGGGTACTTTGTAGTACTTTGCAGTACTTTGTGGTATACTTTGGGGTACACAGCAATACTTTGCAGTACTCTGCAGTATACTTTGGGGTACTTTGAGGTACTTTGCAGTACTCTGCGGAATACTTTGAGGTACTTTGTGGTGTGCTTTGGAGTACTTTGCGGTACTTAGTGGTGTACTTTGGGGTACTTTGTAGTACTTTGCAGTACTTTGTGGTATACTTTGGGGTACACAGCAATACTTTTCAGTACTCTGCAGTATACTTTGGGGTACTTTGAGGTACTTTGTGGTACTCTGCGGAATACTTTGAGGTACTTTGTGGTGTGCTTTGGAGTACTTTGTGGTACTTGTGGTATACTTTGGGGTACTCTGTGGTATACTTTGCAGTACTTTGCAGTACTTTGTGGTATACTTTGTGGTACACAGCAAATATTTTGCAGTACTCTGCAGTATACTTTGGGGTACTTTGAGGTACTTTGATATTTTGCAGTAGTTTGCAGTAAACGTTGGGGTACTTTGCAGTACTTTGCGGTACTTTGCGGAATACTTTGAGGTACTTTGTGGTCTGCTTTGGAGTACTTTGCGGTACTCTGCAGTACTTTGCAGTAAGCTTTGGGTACTTTGCGTTATACTTTGAAGTACTTTGAAGTACTTTGTGGTATACATTGAGGTACTTACCCATACTTTGCAGTAATGTGTGGTAATTTGTGGTATACAGAGGTACTTTTCAGTATGCTTTGGGGTACTTTGTGGTACTTTGCTGTATACTTTGGGGTACTTTGCTGTATACTTTGGAGTACTTTGCGCTATACTTTGGAGTACTTTGTGGTATACTTTGGAGTACTTTGAGATACTTAGTGATTAGTAGGGCCCTTCAAAAAGGGGTTCAGTATTTTATCTTAGCCTATATAGTAGGAGACAGGAACTGATTTAATTCTATGAATTGAAAGCAAAGTGTATGAGGCAAATTATGTGAGGCTGCTGTCCATCGACTATATTTCAGATTGCAATACCATAACTCCCCATACTCATCTCCAAACGCAGGATGGAGATTGGAGATGAAACCCTTCCTGCACAGGTGGATCCTCAACTTCCTGACGGGCAGACCTCAGGGGGTGAGAGTGGGCATCATCTTCTCTCACCCTAAACACTGGAGAAAGTCACCCTCTCACCTTCAACACTGGGCTGTTTCATATCCTCTGTACAAACACGACTGCATAGTTACCTACAATTCCAGCTCAATTATCAATTCACTGATGACACAGCTGCGGTAGGCCTGATCTCCAACAATAATGAGAAGGCCTACTTGGAGGAGGTGGCATGCCAAACTAAATGTTGTCAGGACAACAACCTCCACCTGAACGTCAGTAAGATAATGGAGATGCTAGTGGACTACAGCAGGAAGCAGGAAGATGAAAGTGATTCTAGTGGACTAGCAGGAAGCAGGAGCGGCCAATTGCCTGAACAGCAGTAGGACCCCTGTGGAGACAATGTATTTACAAGTACAGTATATTGATGTACAGATCACCAGACATGGACAACAAACATTCCTGTATATGCATGATTGAGAGGGTGTCTGACTGAGAACATCAACACTACCAACATGCTATGGAAGCAACACCATGCAGGACAAGTCACTGTAGAGAGTGTTTGGTCAGCAGAACATATCTCCCACACCTCCAGGACATCACACGGCGCTGCAGGACCAAGGTCAGGAGAATGTTGAAACATCCCAGCCACCCGGACAAAAGCCTCTTCTCTCTGCTCAGGTACTGCCTACTGAAGAAGATCAACTCACAGAGGCTCAGAAGAAGCTTCTACCTTCAGACCATCCACATCCGGAATGAGTACACTCTGCTCATCTCTGTCCTTAACTCAGTACTATACTCTGCACAACAGCACTGTATATTTATACCTGCTAGATTATAAAAATCTACATTCTGTAAATAAACGTGAATATACATACATTAACTCTCTCTAGATCCATATGTATACTTCTCTATTTAGGTGAACTGTCCAATTTCATATGTCATCTCAGCTCATTTTATTTCATTCCATTAATAAATATTTTATATTTTGGACTTGGTTTACATATTTATATGTTTGGTGTGTATAGTACGTTTCTCCTTTTACTTTGCCTAGTGTACATATTTAGCAGCTAGTGGAAACATCACTGCTCATTGTCAGGGTATGTTGCATGTTACCGATAAAACTTTGACTTGAATATGCTATGTTTACTCCTTCACCCTCTAAGTTCCCTAGATCATACAACATATTGTTATGCAATATTCGATGCATACTCTCTACTTTTCTTTGACTTTGTGGATGATAAGGGGAAATGTCATTGATCTTTACTTTAAGCTACTGCATGAGTTCCCTCAGCACCTTGGTCATTTTGGATTACTGTATGAGGACCATGTTTAATATAAATGTGGTTGTTTGTTTGGCTATTTCATTGCTACCTTTCCCTGTCAGCTGCTTAAGCCAGAAATATCTACTGAAGATGTCTGGCACCATTAGAATATATCTTTATGTGGCTTTGTCATACCATACTTTCAATCTATTCATATCTACAAGATCAATCTGGTGTCTGGTCTGGACATCCTTGATTAGCTTCAGGATGGGCTTGTCCACAAATCTGGCCTGAAGGTGCTGGTACTGTCTGGATTTATAGAGTAGGCCTACCTTAAATTCTGTCCTCACTAATTCTGTCCTCATTAATGTAATGCCTGTGTAGGCTAGTGCAATTATGATTTTTAAAACATCTATGGCTATCCGAAAAACTGGAATAACATGATAAAAAGTTTGTATAAACAAACGGGCAATGTGGCACTGAATGTCAGTTATTGTGTGCACCTCATTGGTTTTCCCCATAAACACATCTTCAGACCTCACTTCCATCCATTTGTCTCATGTGCTCTGGAGAGGTAGGTGACATGTGAGGATAAAGGGTAGTTCATGCTAATAAGAAGTTGGTATGGTATTGCAATCTGAAATATAGTCAATGGATAGCAGCTCTTAACTATAGTTGATGAACAGCAGCCTCACATAATTTGCCTCATACACTTTGCTTTCAATTCATATTATTAAATCTATGTCTTAAATTAAATCCTGTCTCCTACTATATAGGTTAAGATAAAATACTGAACCCCTTTTTGAAGGGCCCTACTAATCACCAAGTACCTCAAAGTACTCCAAAGTATACCACAAAGTACCGCAAAGTACTCCAAAGTAAAGCGCAAAGTACTGCAAAATATTGCAAAATACCAAAGTACCCCGAAGTATACAGCAAAGTACCCCAAAGTATACAGCAAAGTAGTACCTCAATGTATACCACAAAGTACCCCAAAGTATACTGCAAAGTACCCAAAGTTTACTGCAAAGTACTGCAAAGTACTACAAAGTACCCCAAAGTATACCACTAAGTACCGCAAAGTACTCCAAAGCACACCACAAAGTACCTCAAAGTATTCCGCAGAGTACCGCAAAGTACCTCAAAGTACCCCAAAGTATACTGCAGAGTACTGCAAAGTATTGCTGTGTACCCCAAGTATACCACAAAGTACTGCAAAGTACTACAAAGTAGGCCTACCCCAAAGTATACAACTTAGTATCGCAAAGTACTCCAAAGCACACCACAAAGTACCTCAAAGTATTCCGCGGAGTACCGCAAAGTACCTCAAAGTACCCCAAAGTATACCACAAAGTACTGCAAAGTACTGCAAAGTACTACAAAGTACCCCAAAGTATACCACTAAGTACCGCAAAGTACTCCAAAGCACACCACAAAGTACCTCAAAGTATTCCGCAGAGTACCTCAAAGTACCCCAAAGTATACTGCAGAGTACTGCAAAGTATTGAAAAGTATACCACAGAGTACCCCAAAGTATACCACAAAGTACCTCAAAGCACCCCAAAGTATACTGCAATGTATCATGAGACACACCAAAGTATACCACAAGTACCACAAAGTACGCTAAAGTATACCACAAAGTACCCTAACAGTATTATTCATTCACTTTTTAAATTATTACATTATCAGTCAAGTATTACATTACCAGTTTTGAAAAAAAAAGACCCACCTGATAATGTAATAACTTGACCAATAATGTAATAAGGTATTACATTATCAGAAAAATGGTATTACATTATCAGTCAGGACATTTTATTACATTATTGGTTAAGTTATTACATTATCAGGTTTTATTACATTTTCAATGGACTTAAGTCAAACTTTTATTACATTATCAGGCGTTATTACATTATCGGTTGATTATTACATTATCGGGTGCTACACAGCGTCGCAGCTTGAACACCACAGTTAAAAACAATCAGTGAAGTGAAACTAATCACGCCGGACTTAAGAGCGGCTCGCTGCATCTGGCTCTTCAGTGAGAAGCGGGTTCTGATCGGCGGAGGTGTGTTGCTGATGCTGGGGAGAGATAGCGGTTATCCTCAACCTGCTCCTTGCCTGTCGCCCGCACCCCTCGAGTCAACACCGGTGGCATCCGCGCCCTGGATGGCTGCTCTTGGCACCCCGGTGTGATATTTTTGTACCCCTCCCCCGAGGACGTAAGCCTACAAACTGAACCACGATGACCGACCTCATCCCGGACCCCACGGTCGTAGATCCCACGGCGGTGAGAAACGGCCAATGCGCTCACGATAAGAGAGCGAGCACAACCGATCCTTTCGGCAGTATGGACCGGGACCAAGACATGAAAATCACCGACAGCGTTGAGGGACAAGGTAATTTGGGGTTTACTTATACAGTATTTCGTTTATTAAATTGAATTAAAAGAGCCCGCCACTATTAAGTTTCAGTTTAGGCATCTGAAGGTCTCATTAAAAAAAGCATAGACATGTAGGCTACATTTCAAAATTGTTTGGTTGAAAATAACTAACACACCTAGGCTTATTTGACATAACGAGCTTTTTAGCACAATGTTTGTCTTTTGTGGTATTTTGTGTGTTTTAGTTTTAGTTTTTTTACCTGAAAAACTACTAATTACCTTTAATCATAGGCTACATGTAAGAAATCTCACTGAGACACATTTTCAAGAGAGACCTGGTCAGACAAAGAAATACGTAGGCCTATGCTAGTCTTTTGAATCTGCCAGAATTTGCAAAGAAGCTGAGAGGAGCCAGTGAGGGCAGCTGCGAGTGTCAGGTCAGGTGCTGAAGCCAGGCAGAGATCCCCACGGGTCTCAGAGGAGGAACGGCAGCTTTGCTCCGTGGTCACATGCAGCCCAGCCGGTCCCCCGGGCGATAGCTCATGATCGCACTCACAAGCCGGAGCGTAATTCCGCAGAGAATGTCAAGACCCAACACTAAACATTCCATGGACACGAACGCCACATCCTCGCTCACTCTTACTCATAATCCTCGATGTACTACTACTATATCCTTCCACACTCGTGACTGAAAGTCTACTACTTCCATGTGCAGTTGTGGTCAGGATATTTTCTTGGAGCTGATGGGCCTATTATGATGATTGACAGGTGTGGGAGTTACCAGATAACTCCTAACTAGAAGGCTCCTGCAGGCAGGGACCATTATACTGGTCTCCTCAGACAGACACTAGCTACAGGAGCCTCATACAACTCCTAATGAGGTGTTTATGGAGACAGGGACCAAGGTAGTGGTCTCCTCATAGCTAGCCTCTCCTCAGCCTCTCCTCAGCTCTTCCTCAGCCTCTCCTCAGCCTCTCCTCAGCTCCTCCTCAGCCTCTCCTCAGCTCCTCCTCAGCTCTTCCTCAGCCTCTCCTCAGCCTCTCCTCAGCTCCTCCTCAGCTCCTCCTCAGCCTCTCCTCAGCTCTTCCTCAGCCTCTCCTCAGCCTCTCCTCAGCTCTTCCTCAGCCTCTCCTCAGCTCCTCCTCAGCCTCTCCTCAGCCTCTCCTCAGCCTCTCCTCAGCCTCTCCTCAGCTCTTCCTCAGCCTCTCCTCAGCCTCTCCTCAGCTCCTCCTCAGCCTCTCCTCAGCCTCTCCTCAGCCTCTCCTAAGCCTCTCCTCCTAGCCAGCCATCCTCCTAACGAGGCTGTGAGTGTGTGGAGCTGTGAGGAGGAGGAGTCTGATACGCTCCAGCTGGAGGGACATGAGAGGCAGAGGAACATCAAAGAGGAAACTTCTTTTTGATTTGAACAGTTTGTATTCTTCTTCGTCGTATCGGTTGGTGTCGTCCTCTCCCCCCAGGCTTGGGGCCGAGGGGCTATCCTTTTACCCCCCCGAGCCTGGGTGAGGGGTCACCCGGGCTATATATCCGGGCACACCTCCAGGAGCCTTTCCGGAGGTATGCAGCTAGTGTCTGCATGTCCTGGCTCAAGGTCTCCTCCACTGCCTGCCAGTCTCCATCTGAGTACACCAGCGCAAGGTCGTCTGCGTAGGCATACTTCCTGGAGACTGTGTTCGTCAGGTCGTAGGTGTAGATGTTTTAGGTCGTAGGTGTAGATGTTTTAGGTCGTAGGTGTAGATGTTTTAGGTCGTAGGTGTAGATGTTTTAGGTCGTAGGTGTAGATGACAGTTTGTATTGAAACTGTCTCTCTGTTAACACCCGCCATCTCATCACAGGCACATCAAACAGTCTATGGATGTTTAAATAAGTGCTGTCATTTTAACACAACTGAGCACACAGCATCAGGGGTGCAGACAGACAGGTCTGTCCACTGAGATGTTGGTTGGTCAGATATGGGTGGACAGGCTATCTGATAAGATGGTGCTGTGTGCAAAGCCATTTCCCTCTCTGAATTCCCACTCTTTAACTGTTTCTCACAGCTTGATGTTAAAGTTGACCCCCCTCCCCCAGCACCACCCATGTTACCTAGGATCACCCATGAGGTCAACGCAGGGTCATCAATAGTTGATGAGTGTTTTTAATTCACTGCTGGCATACTGGATACCCTGGGGAGAATGATACCAGGGTGAATTCAGACTGAGGGTCCTGGTGGGTCCATTTCAAACAGGTCCACTCATGTCAAGTCAGCTCGGAGGGAAAGAGTCATAAAAATACACAGATTGATTCAATCTATAGGATAATATTCAACATTTTTCATTTAATTTAATTTCAAACCATTATTTAAACTCATAAGGCACTGAGGTTTCTCTCATATACAGTGATGACAAGCTTTGTGTGTGTGTGTGTGTGTGTGTGTGTGTGTGTGTGTGTGTGTGTGTGTGTGTGTATGTTAAAAGCACATGCTCTCACTGCTGATCCTAGACATGGATCATGTGAGTTGAGCAAGGCTGCACCCCCTCCTCCCCCCCCTCGTTAGAGAGGGGCTCTCCCCTACAGATACGGACTACGTCCAGAATCAGGATCAGAAAAAAACAGCATCCTACTTTACAATAATGGCAAAACATTTTCATGATGCCACAGAAAAAACAGCAGAGACATTCCAGAGAACAAACAAGCAGCACAAACAAGCATTAAACAATGATATGTTAAGTGTGAACTGATATTGAGGTATTTGCAATTTCACCCCAGGGATTATGGTGCGTTCATTTATTACTGGGAGGTGGCAAATTGCGACTTGCTACTAGGAATGATTAAATAAAACGCTGCATGAACTCGCACTTCCTCGTCGCAAATTCGGATATATTTCTCAGCCCCCAGTTGCTCGAATGCACTAGATATAACTAGGTAACTGTGATATAATGGTATATAGCTCGAATGCACACAGGTCGGAGGTAGGTATTTTGCCACTTGCGACTTGCCATCTCCGACCACAAACGAACGTACCATTAATAAAGTGCCTCTATGACCTGCCTCCCTCCCTCCCTCCCTCCCTCCTAGCTGCCTACAGGGTATCCGCTGTGCGTTCACAGCTACAGGCTTGAGTAGATCCTCCCTCTCAGGACTGGACAGATCACAGTTCAGGGTTCAGTTCTGATGGATCCCGTATCTGCCTCATCCACTCCTCCTGTAGCAGATCTGAGATCAGCAGGCTCTGTCTCACCCACTGCTCCTGTAGCAGATCTGAGATCAGCAGGCTCTGCCTCGCTCACCCTTGGGTAGCTCTGCTGGTATTTCACCCCTGAGGACACACAGACATGTGACATCCTAACAGCCAAGCAGCCAGACCAGCTGCTCTCAGGTCAGCATTCACACAGAGATCAGAAGCTCTGTCTGTCTAATCCCTGACCTGAGATTAGCTATTCCCCTGGCATTCTTCTCCAGCGCTGATCCCAGACCAGCCTCTGCTGAGACGGACCGTGAGGCCGGGGGAGTGTTTCCCCGGTTGGAGGCTGGGGGGGCGGCCTCAGACAGACCCCTGGCCTCTACTACGACCTCCATGATGACAAAACAGGACTGCGTCCCAAAGCCTCAGATCAAGCTGCCCTTTCTCTAAACAGAATCTTTAAATGAGAGCTTCTACTGAGATCAGTGGGGTTTCATTCCGTTTAAGCAAGAGGATCCTCTCTCTACCTTTCTCTCTACCCCTCTCTCTCTCTCTCGCTCTCCCTCTCTATCTCCCTCTTTCTCTACATCTCTCTCCCTCTCTCTCACTCTCCCTCTCTCTGTCACTCTCTCTGTCTCTCTCTCCCTCTCTCGCTCTATCTCTTTCTATCTCTCTCCCTCTCTCTCTCCCTCTCTCTCTCTCCCTCTCTCTATCTCTCTCTCTCTCCCTCTTTCTCTACATCTCTCTCACTCTCCCTCTCTCTGTCTCTCTCTCTATCTCTTTCTATCTCTCTCCCTCTCTCTCTCTCTCTCTCTATCTCTGTCTTTCTCTCTCCCTGTCTCTCTCCCTCTCTCTCTCCTTCTCTCTCTCCTCTCTCTCTCCCTCTCTCTCCCACTCTCCCTCTCTCTGTCACTCTCTCTCTCCTCTCTCTCTCCCTCTCTCTCCCACTCTCTGTCACTCTCTCTCCTTCTCTCTCTCTCTCCTCTCTCTCCTCCCTGCATCGCTCACAGCGCCCCCTGTCAGCATGTCCGCGTAGCGACAGACGTAATTCCCCCTCATTCACAGAGCCCAGCCCAGCCCGGCCCAGCCTAGCCTAGCCTAGCCTAGCCTAGCCTAGCCTAGCCTAGCCCAGCCCAGCCCAGCCCAGCCTAGCCTAGCCTAGCCTAGCCTAGCCCAGCCCAGCCCAGCCTAGCCTAGCCCAGCCCAGCCCAGCCCAGCCCAGCCCAGCCCAGCCCAGCCCAGCCAGCCCAGCCCAGCCCAGCCCAGCCTAGCCCAGCCCAGCCAGCCCAGCCCAGCCCAGCCCAGCCCAGCCCAGCCCAGCCCAGCCAGCCCAGCCCAGCCCAGCCCAGCCCAGCCTAGCCCAGCCCAGCCAGCCCAGCCAGACTGTGTGACCAGAGGAGCTGTTTATCCAGGCTTATTCATTATGGCTGGCATGTAGCTGGCGCCGCTTCGTTCAGCCCTCACCTTGCTGCCACGCGTGTTTGTGGCGGTGTGGGGGAGAGGGGAGGGGCTAGCCTGGAGAGAGAGGAGCGCTAATTAACCGTGTTCTTCTTCCTGTGGCCCTGGCAGCAGAGACATACCTGCAGGTGAAGGGGCAATTTGTAAATACCAGAGAAGAGTAGGGCAGCAACACAAACATAAACAAATAATAATTATAATTATAATAATAATAATATACATAGCACCTTTTATACAAATAAGTGTTTTACAACAGAGAATGTACAATAATGCACGGAGTGCTTCACATAAAATAAACAATAAGCAGGAAAATAAGATGGAAGACAAAACACAAAAGATAAAGATAAGAAATCAAGTAAAATACAGTGTAAAAATGAAAATTGAATGAAATATTTTACTGGAGAGATAAATAAAAACATTCCTAAACAGCATTATCTGCAGTAACCTTCATCCTCTGAAATCTTTGTAGATGTGAGTGTTGGAGACAGCAGCTAACTGATGTGATGTCTCTGCTGATCCCAGGTCTGCTGGAGACAGCAGCTTTAACTGATGTGATGTCTCTCTACTGATCCCAGGTCTGCTGGAGACAGCAGCTTTAACTGATGTGATGTCTCTGCTGATCCCAGGTCTGCTGGAGACAACAGTGTTAACTGATGTGATGACTCTCTGCTGATCCCAGGTCTGCTGGAGACAGCAGCTTTAACTGATGTGATGTCTCTCTGCTGATCCCAGGTCTGCTGGAGAGCAGCATGCGCCTGAAGCCCCACGAGGCCCAGAGCTACAGGAAGAAGGCGCTGTGGGTGTCCTGGATCTCCATCGTGGTCACACTCATCCTGGCCGTCGCCGCCTTCAGTGAGTCCACAGTCCTGCTTCAGTTAGCTTAGCTTGTTATGTTATGTTATGTTATTTTTATTTATAATGCGCCCCCGAACCAACTGTTACATCAGCCCGGGGCGCAGCCCAGGTACACAGGGAGACAAACAAAAACAAAGGACTGCAAACGAACAGATTAACAAGCTCTCTGCTTCAGTCAGCTTAGCTTGGGACTCTGCTCTCTCTGCTTCAGTTAGCTTAGCTTGGGACTCTGCTCTCTCTGCTTCAGTTAGCTTAGCTTGGGACTCTGTTCTCTCTGCTTCAGTCAGCTTAGCTTGGGACTCTGCTCTCTCTGCTTCAGTCAGCTTAGCTTGGGACTCTGCTCTCTCTGCTTCAGTCAGCTTAGCTTGGGACTCTGCTCTCTCTGCTTCAGTTAGCTTAGCTTGGGACTCTGTTCTCTCTGCTTCAGTCAGCTTAGCTTGGGACTCTGCTCTCTCTGCTTCAGTTAACTTAGCTTGGGACTCTGCTCTCTCTGCTTCAGTCAGCTTAGCTTGGGACTCTGCTCTCTCTGCTTCAGTCAGCTTAGCTTGGGACTCTGCTCTCTCTGCTTCAGTCAGCTTAGCTTGGGACTCTGCTCTCTCTGCTTCAGTTATCTTAGCTTGGGACTCTGCTCTCTCTGCTTCAGTTATCTTAGCTTGGGACTCTGCTCTCTCTGCTTCAGTCAGCTTAGCTTGGGACTCTGCTCTCTCTGCTTCAGTCAGCTTAGCTTGGGACTCTGCTCTCTCTGCTTCAGTCAGCTTAGCTTGGGACTCTGTTGTCTCTTTCAGTGATTGCAGAACAAGCTGATGTGGTGACGGATGTTTTATAAGTGGTAAAGGATGTTAGATGTGGTGAAGGATGTTTTAGATGTGGTGAAGGATGTTTAAAGGATGTTGTAGATGTGGTGAAGGATGTTAGATGTGGTGAAGGATGTTGTAGATGTGGTGAAGGATGTTTAAAGGATGTTTTAGATGTGGTGAAGGATGTTAAAAGGATGTTTTAGATGTGGTGAATGATGTTTTAGATTTAGGTGAAGGATGTTTTAGATGTGGTGAATGATGTTTAAAGGATGTTTTAGATGTGGTGAAGGATGTTTAAAGGATGTTTTAGATGTGGTGAAGGATGTTTAAAGGATGTTTTAGATGTGGTGAAGGATGTTTTAGATGTGGTGAAGGATGTTTTACTGTAGATGTGGGGAAGGATGTTTTAGATGTGGTGAAGGATGTTTTACTGTAGATGTGGGGAAGGATGTTTTAGATGTGGTGAAGGATGTTAGATGTGGTGAAGGATGTTAGATGTGGTGAAGGATGTTTTAGATGTGGTGAAGGATGTTTTAGATGTGGTGAAGGATGTTTTAGATGTGGTGAAGGATGTTTTAGATGTGGTGAAGGATGTTTTAGATGTGGTGAAGGATGTTAGATGTGGTAAAGGATGTTAGATGTGGTGAAGGATGTTTTAGATGTGGTGAAGGATGTTTTAGATGTGGTGAAGGATGTTAGATGTGGTGAAGGATGTTAGATGTGGTGAAGGATGTTTTAGATGTGGTGAAGGATGTTTTAGATGTGGTGAAGGATGTTTTAGATGTGGTGAAGGATGGTTGAGATGTGGTGAAGGATGTTAGATGTGGTGAAGGATGTTAGATGTGGTGAAGGATGTTTTAGATGTGGTGAAGGATGTTTTAGATGTGGTGAAGGATGTTTTAGATGTGGTGAAGGATGTTAGATGTGGTGAAGGATGTTTTAGATGTGGTGAAGGATGTTAGATGTGGTGAAGGATGTTTTCGATGTGGTGAAGGATGTTAGATGTGGTGAAGGATGTTAGATGTGGTGAAGGATGTTAGATGTGGTGAAGGATGTTTTAGATGTGGTGAAGGATGTTAGATGTGGTGAAGGATGTTTTAGATGTGGTGAAGGATGTTAGATGTGGTGAAGGATGTTAGATGTGGTGAAGGATGTTAGATGTGGTGAAGGATGTTTTAGATGTGGTGAAGGATGTTTTAGATGTGGTGAAGGATGTTTTAGATGTGGTGAAGGATGGTTGAGATGTGGTGAAGGATGTTAGATGTGGTGAAGGATGTTAGATGTGGTGAAGGATGTTTTAGATGTGGTGAAGGATGTTTTAGATGTGGTGAAGGATGTTTTAGATGTGGTGAAGGATGTTAGATGTGGTGAAGGATGTTTTAGATGTGGTGAAGGATGTTAGATGTGGTGAAGGATGTTTTCGATGTGGTGAAGGATGTTTTAGATGTGGTGAAGGATGTTTAAAGGATGTTTTAGATGTGGTGAAGGATGTTTTAGATGTGGTGAAGGATGTTTTAGATGTGGTGAAGGATGTTAGATGTGGTGAAGGATGTTAGATGTGGTGAAGGATGTTTTAGATATGGTGAAGGATGTTTTAGATGTGGTGAAGGATGTTAGATGTGGTGAAGGATGTTTTAGATGTGGTGAAGGATGTTAGATGTGGTGAAGGATGTTTTAGATGTGGTGAAGGATGTTTTAGATGTGGTAAATGATGTTAGATGTGGTGAAGGATGTTTTCAATGTGGTGAAGGATGTTTTAGATGTGGTGAAGGATGTTAGATGTGGTGAAGGATGTTTTAGATGTGGTGAAGGATGTTTTCGATGTGGTGAAGGATGTTTTAGATGTGGTGAAGGATGTTAGATGTGGTGAAGGATGTTAGATGTGGTGAAGGACGTTTTACTGTAGATGTGGTGAAGGATGTTTTAGATGTGGTTTGATTGTTGATTGGATTTTGCCTCCGGTCAAATGCAGTGATTACTGGAATGGGTTTGTTGTTGAATAATGATACTGCAATACTGATAATAGTGATACTCTGGACTGGTTATATTGGAATGTGGTGGGCCGTCTGGTGGTGAAAAATGGTTTCCAAAATTAGGTTGAACCTCGTCCAAAATCCACACTGAAGATAGACCAACATCCCAATTGTGGTTGTGGTAGAAATAATGAAGTTCAGAAGGTCAAATACATCAGTCTAACTCAGTCATCAGCCAGAATGTAATAACATAGTTATAAGCCTCTGATGCAGCAAAACTAAATACAAACACTTCTGCTTTTTCACCTATTCTCTGCAGAGGGAAATGTATTTACAAGATTTAAACTGAAACTTTGTATGTCAAATAGCAGAGAGGGAGCGAGGGAGAAAGGGAGAAAGGGAATGGTGTCCTGTGTCTGTGATGGGGACTGCAGGGTTTGAGTTCCTGGAGAAAGATGCCGGGTTCCACCATAAAGGAAGCTTGACCTTGACCTTAAACAAGAGAAGAAGAAGCCTCCTCTGCTGTCATACAGAGGGGCAGACAGGGAGACAGGCAGACGGAGAGACAGGGAGACAGGGAGACAAGGAGACTGGCAGACAGGGAGACAGGGAGACAAGGAGACAGGGAGACAAGGAGACTGGCAGACAGGGAGACAGGCAGACGGGGAGACAGGCAGACGGGGAGACAAGGAGACAAGGAGACTGGCAGACAGGGAGACAGGCAGACGGGGAGACAGGCAGACGGGGAGACAAGGAGACAAGGAGACTGGCAGACAGGGAGACAGGCAGACAGGGAGACAGGCAGACAGGGAGACAGGCAGACAGGGAGACTGGCAGACAGGCAGACAAGGAGACAGGCAGACAGGGAGACAGGCAGACGGGGAGACAGGCAGACGGGGAGACAGGCAGACAAGGAGACAGGGAGACAAGGAGACTGGCAGACAGGCAGACAAGGAGAGCAAAAGAAAGAGCCAAGACTCTCTGCTCTGTCTGCTCGGTGGCGTGGACTTCAGGTCAATCATTTTTGGGGTGTTTCACATTTACTTCAGTGGATTGTTTCTCGTCTGAATGGCAGCTCTGAACGGTAGCTCTGCGGTCAGGTAACCTGTAAGCCCTGTCCCAGGAGGACCTCTCAGAGACGCCTGCCTCTACAAGTGCTTTCTGCAGCCGTCAGTCTAAAGCCTGAGCTTCACAGTGGAGCAGAGAGCGGCTCAGTGCTCGGTCCTTTCACGATCCAGTGTTTGATCTAGTGTTTGTTGCCGGGCAGAACGGGGGTTTCTTTAAAACAGTTGAACACAGCAGAGAGGAGGGTAGACAGGCCCGCAGGGGCCTGGGAGTAACAACAAGGGGAGATCTGCTTCCTGGTGTATCATGTGTTCTTCTTCTCTCTCTCTTTCCTTCTCTTTCCCTCTCTCTACCCGCCCCCCTCTCTCTCTCTCTCTCTCTCTCTCTCTCCCTCTCTCTCTACCCCCCCTCTCTCTCTCTCTCTCTCTCCCTCTCTCTCTCTACCCCCTCTCTCTTTCTCTCTCTCTTCCTCTCTCTCTACCCCCCTCTCTCTCTCTCTCTCTCTCTCTACCCTCTTTCTCTTTCTCTCTCTCTCTACCCACCCCCCCCTCTCTCTCTCTCTCTACCCCCACCCTCTCTCTCTCTCTCTCTCTCTCTACCCCCACCCTCTCTCTCTCTCCCTCTCTCTCTACCCCCCCCCCCTCTCTCTCTCTCTCTACCCCCACCCCTCTCTCTCTCTCTCTCTCTCTCTCTCTCTCTCTCTCTCTCCCTCTGTCTGGGGGAGAGTCAGACAGTTCAGGGAAGGAACAGGCAGTGAATTGAAGTCCTGATCTGAACTCTCATGGACCATGAGGATGTTTCTGTCCTGTATGTTGTATTCTAGCTTAGTAATAGCGCATTGCTATTGGAAAGATAGACCAGATACCCCAGTCAACCAATATACATTCTGTGATAACAGAATCCTCATTTATTCTTTTTTTAATAAGCATAGCATTTGTTATTATCTGTTCAGGTCTTTTATTTACATGTTAATGAGCCCAACATGCAATCCAAAGGAGGCCCTTCCTGAGAGAGTGCTGTGATGCAGCGTTAATGATCACTGTCTCATTAGCCATCGCCGTCTGTGTGTGTCTGTCTCCATTACAAAGCACTGAGGCTCCCCCTCTGACACACTGCAGTGTTGGAATAGGTATCAGCTCATTAAAGGCATACCGGTATTAAAGGGAATGTTCCATTCTGCAGAGGCCTGCATTAATGCGCAGCGTTGGTATTCTGTGGGCTGATCAGAGAGTGACAGAAGGGCCTGGGCAGAGCTGTGTCCAGACGGGCTCCTCAGGACTCGGACTGGCTCAGCAACAGAGAGGCTGCTCCTCCATCAGTCTGTCCCTCTGACGGGATATGAGCAGCTGGGGGGTGGGAGGACAGAGAGAGGGGGAGAGAGATAGAGAGACAGAAAGAGGGGGACAGAGAGACAGAAAGAGAAGAGAAAGAGAGACAGAGCGAGCGATGGAGAGGTGCTCATGGTGCGGTACAGTATAATGACTGGTCAGGGGGTCCGATGGTCCTGGCTGAGAGACCGTCATAGAGACCATCAGAAAGACCATCATATTACAGACCATCAGAGAGACCATCATATTACAGACCATCAGAGAGACCAGGCACAGGCTTCTTTCTCTCTCTCTCTCTCTCTCTCTCTCTCTCTCTCTCTCTCTCCTCTCTCTCTCTCCCTCTCTCTCTCTCTCTCTCTCTCTCTCTCCCTCTCTCCCTCCCTCTCTCTCTGTCTCTCCCTCTCTCTCTCTCTCCCCTCTCTCTCTCTCTCTCTCTCTCTCTCTCTCTCCTCTCTCTCTCCCTCTCTCTCTCTCTCTCTCTCTCTCTCTCTCTCCCTCTCTCTCTCTCTCTCTCTCTCTCTCTCTCTCTCTCTCAGAGCTGTCTAATTGGTTTGCTTTAACCCAGTTCCTCTGCTCACACAAGCACACGTTAAAAATAAACCAGTGCTGTGTGATCTGCTTATTGCTCATCCAGTTGAGTTATCATTATGGGATGGCATTAGCTGAACACAGGGGAGAGTCCACCCACTCTGCCATCTGACACGCATCTGCAAGCATCACTTAACGTTGGCTTCACACGTCTCTGTCCTCAAACATTACAATATGACTGGAGCAGTAGGGGATCAGGTAGAGTCACAAGTCAGTCTCTGAACGCTGCTGTCAGCTAGAGACTGAAGACATTCGTCCCGGTTTGAGTCAGTCTCTAAACGCTGCTCTCAAATCTTCTCAAAGCTTCAAATTGCTGATGTTCGATTATGTCACACTACAAGGCTTTTCGTCGTTCCTGACGTTCAAAATTGGGCTCGACGCTGGACACTTTGTCTGCAACAAAAACGGCCCAAAATCGGCCTGAATTTGTGTAGCCTGTATGGGCTATAACCCTGACAACGCTCAGTCTACACTTCGCACTCTCCCCTCCTCCTCCTCCTCCTCCTCACACTCCACCTCCTCACATTACTGCTCCTCCTCACATCACCCCCCCTCCTGTGGGGAGGATCAGATGGATGAATCTCAGTCAGTCTAACCAGGGATGATCAAATGGATGAATCTCAGTCAGTCTAACCAGGGATGATCAAATGGATGAATCTCAGTCAGTCTAACCAGGGAGGATCAGATGGATGAATCTCAGTCAGTCTAACCAGGGATGATCAGATGGATGAATCTCAGTCAGTCTAACCAGGGATGATCAAATGGATGAATCTCAGTCAGTCTAACCAGGGATGATCAAATGGATGAATCTCAGTCAGTCTAACCAGGGATGATCAGATGGATGAATCTCAGTCAGTCTAACCAGGGAGGATCAATCAATCAATCAAAGCTTTATTTGTATAGCGCATTTCATACCCAGAGGCAACACAATGCGCTTTACAGAGAACAAGGGAGGTGGGCATACGACCCACCTTTACATATTCCAGAGGGAAGCAAAAAAGCAGTATCACCCGGGGGCCAGATAAGTGAGCTGTAAAAATTCTTCCCTGACCCCTCTCAACAAGGCGATCGAGCAAGCTCCAGGAGTATGTTTGTCTACCGGCTAAGAACATTTATAAAGCAATACATTACATTAAATTACATTTCAGGGTGGTACACATACACAGGGGTATCTATCGGACTCCGGGAGGTCTGCTGGTGACAGTGGGGCATCCACTGGACCTGGTTAGAAGATAGGAGGGAGAGAGAGAGGCACTAGGGAGAGGGAAGGCAGAACAGGGTTAGTAGCACATAGAGCCATAAAAACCACACAGATATTTAAAACAGGCAACCTGGAGCAAGCTCCTGGAATATATTTGTCTAATGGCTAAGAACATTTATAGAGCAATAAATTACATTAAATACAATTTTCAGAGCAAGAAAGGCTAAGAGCATCAGGTCCAGGCCTAAGCAAGATGTGGACTGATGTGTGTGTGTGTGTGTGTGTGTGTGTGTGTGTGTGTGTGTGTGTGTGTGTGTGTGTGTGTGTGTGTGTACTAAATACTACGACATCCACAGCTGACATGGGGGTATCTATCGGACTCAGGGTGGTCTGCGGGCGACAGTAGGGCATCTACTGGACCTGGTTAGAAGGTAGGAGGGAGAGAGAGAGGCACTATGGGAGGCAGAAAACAGTTAGTAGCACACTGAGCCATTGAAGCAACACAGCTGTCAGAACAGAACAAGCCTGTTTCAGGGTAACCAGCTTCTGTACACTACTTGATATACATACAGTGCATAGCAGGATAAATACCAATGTATACAGAGGATTCACAGGTAGGTTTGAGGCTGCCTTTCTGTGTCTCAAGGTCCTGGCTAGTGATTGTAGGCTAGGTCGAAAAAGTACGTCTTGAGATCTCGCTTGAAGACCTCTGTTGTTTCGGCCCTTCTTAGGCACTCCGGCAGGGTGTTCCAGAGGTTGGGGGCATAGAAACTAAAAGCTGCCTCTCCGTGTTTCTGTGGAGATTTATGATGGTCTTTCTGATGGTCTCACTCATGTTGCTAACCATAGCTGCTAACACTGATGCTGCTTCTGCTTCTCTCTCCCTCTCTCTCTCTCTCTCTCTCTCTCTCTCTCTCTCTCTCTCTCTGTCCCAGAGTGGAAAACGTGATTATTTATTCATCAGCTTTTGTTTCTCTGAACCTGTCTCTGTTGGTAAATGAACACCAGGCAGCTGGGGATGATGGACACCCCGTCACTGCAGCTGAAATTTGATTCGATTTTACCTTTGTTTTTCTCCGGGTAATTATATTTTTTCAGGCTTTAAATATTATTCCCTGTCAGCTATAGTACTGTAGGTTATGGATTAGAACAGCCACTGAAACAGTGGTCTTGTATGGTCCAGTACACAGAGAACAGAGGAGGCATTGTAGACAGCCAAGACAACAGTAACCACTGGACAGAAAAAAGAGATGTATTTACAACGTCTGTGTTCTGCTCACATGCGTTCTGACCGCAGGGCTGCTGGCTGCGTGTCACAGCTGACCGTGACTCAGACAGGCGGGCCATATTAACACTGTGAGGAAGTCCCTGACCCTAACCCTAGACCTGAGCTGATGTGGGTCATGTTGCCCGTGGTTAGAGATGCACGCGGGAGCCTGGAAGCCAGACTTCTTGGTACCCAAAACTTCCCTTTTGCGATATAGCCTGGACTTCAACACACCCAGTGAGTTGAGTGGGCGGGAGCCCTGGCCCTGACAGACTTCTCCTTCAGCCAGTCAAACAGAACATTTGCCAAATCCTGTCGGAAGAACTGAGAAAACGTCTTTTCCTCTGAGAAACTCAATACTCTTGTTCTTGTTTAATTGTTGTTATGGAATCTATTTCTGCAATAATTGCACTTATGGTTGTGTTTATTCTACTAACATTAATGTTACCGCTTGTTGCTACGGGAGACTGTTTTGCCAGTAGCCTGTATTTCATTTTCACGCTTCAACTATGGGGACCAATCAGTGGCTGCCTCCCCACTGCAGTTGTGATTGGCCCGGTTAACATGTCATTTCTGGAAATCGGTGTGGATGGGGAGAAGTCCAGACTGATCTGTGGAGAGCAGAACGAGAGCTCCTGTGATCAAGATGGCGGTGCCAGGCAAGGACTCTGGTTGGTTTCATGTTTTTTTCCACCAATGGGCTGGCAGCACCTCCTCTCTGGTTCTCTGTCCTAGTGGCTGGGAGCACCTCCTCTCTGGTTCTCTGTCCTAGTGGCTGGGAGCACCTCCTCTCTGGTTCTCTGTCCTAGTGGCTGGGAGCACCTCCTCTCTGGTTCTCTGTCCTAGCGGCTGATGATATGGCCTGAAAAGTGTCTCAGGGTTGAAGTGTGTGTGTGTGTGTGTATGAATGTGTGTGTGTGTGTGTCTGTGTGTGAGAGAAAGACAGAGAGAGTGAGAGAGAGAGAGAGCAGCCCCCTCCCCATCAGAGTGAGAGTGTGTTTAACAGCACGGTGTCTGACTCCAGCGTTTCCAGGAACACAGGCCTGGTATTTCCCAGGAGCAGTGCAGCACGTGGCTCACATTCACGCAGGACTGTGAACCTCTCTTCCTAATGAGGCTCGCTCCTCCGGGCTCTGGCGCTGCTGAGCTCCACTGTCCGGACTCACATGGAATAGAATGGGAACTGTTTCACTGGAGGGGATCCAAATTACAGTTTTGAGTAAGTCAGGGAATTGACACAACAGACATTGTCCTGTCATCCACATTCCTGGGGGGGATTAGGTGACCCTGAGGCAGCAGACAATGCTGATAGTGACAGCCTCAAGTCCACAGCGCTGTTCAGATGATTGGAAGGCATGTTAATCCTCCTAGCTACACATTCTGAGCTGGATTTCTCTTTGAGCTCTCCAGTGTGTTATGAACCCGGTCTGGGATGATGTGATGATGGTGGAGATGTTTGAATGACGTGTAAATGTGAGAGAAATATTTATAGTTATATTCAAATCAAATCAAACTTTATTTGTATAGAGCATTTCATACACGGAGGCAATACAATGAGCTTTGCAGAGAACAATGGGGGGGTTGGCATAGGACCCACCCATACATATTCACAGATAAACAGACTGGGACAGACAGACAGACAGACAGACAGACAGACAGACAGACAGACAGACAGACAGACAGACAGACATACAGGCAGAGAGGCAGGAGATTATTGGTTCGCAGCAGTGATTCAGACTCCAACAGGAAGTGATGTCACTCTCACCCCAGGCATAGCGTCCAACACTTCCCCTCTCCTCTGGCAACTCAGGATGACAGCAAGCAGCCCAGTCATCCTCACATGCCAGGACGTGTGTGTGTGTGTTTGTGTGTGTGTGTGTGTTTCCTCTCTAGAACACGTGTGAAGAGTGTTGCGCAGACCTCCAGCAGTGAGGCCATGCCATTAAGTACTTGGTCATGTCCCTGCTAGTAGAGCATGAGGCCCCGGGGCTTTGGACATGTGACCCTGTCAGGTTGACCTTTGACCTCTAATGTTAGAACTGACATTTGTTCTGTGTTGCAGTCACTCTGCTGTCTTCTATACTAGCCAGTGGTAGTGGTCCCCTGGATCTTGTCCAGAAAGCTGCTGCTCGCTTGGTGTTCAACTCTCCCACACAACGTCCCTTCTCTGTTCTCTACACTGGCTCCCTGTAGCAGCTCGCATCCAGTTTCAAACTCTGGTACTAGCCTACAGGGCAATGAAAGGAGCAGCTCCATCCTACCTCCAGGCCATGGTCCCAACCCTATACCCCCTCCCGACCCCTACGCTCTGCTACCTCGGGTGACTGGTTGCCCCGTCACTCCGAGGACACGGTCACGGCTCTTCTCTATCCTGACCCCATGGTCACGGCTCTTCTCTGTCCTGGCCCCGCAGTGGTGGAACAAACTGCCCACTGACGTCAGGACAGCAGAATTGCTGCCCATCTTTCACCGCAGGCTCAAAACTCACCTCTTCAAGAAGTACTACCATGATCCTCCCTCTTAAGCACCTATTGTATTTTAGATTGCTATTCTTGCACTTTGCCTTCAGCACTAGATTATGCTCTTAGTCACTTGTTTAGAAAGGAGATGCACTTGTGAGTTCTGGCGAGTAGTAGTACATTGGCTTTTCCTATGTTAAATGCAATTATTGTTAGTCGCTTTGGATGAAAGCGTCTGCTAAATGACTGTAATGTAATGTAATGTAGTGTATTAACACAAGGGTGTACTAGTGGTATTGTACTAACACAAGGCTGTACTAGTGGTATTGTACTAACACAAGGCTGTACTAGTGGTATTGTACTAACACAAGGGTGTACTAGTGGTATTGTACTAACACAAGGCTGTACTAGTGGTATTGTACTAACACAAGGCTGTACTAGTGGTATTGTACTAACACAAGGCTGTACTAGTGGTATTGTACTAACACAAGGGTGTACTAGTGGTATTGTACTAACACAAGGCTGTACTAGTGGTATTGTACTAACACAAGGCTGTACTAGTGGTATTGTACTAACATAAGGGTGTACTAGTGGTATTGTACTAACACAAGGCTGTACTAGTGGTATTGTACTAACACAAGGCTGTACTAGTGGTATTGTACTAACACAAGGCTGTACTAGTGGTATTGTACTATAGTGGTTGTGTACTAACACACCCCACTGATCAGTAACTCCTCAGTGACACAGTTCTCTGACGCATAATACATCTGTTTCTATAAACAAAACCCACTGCACTAATGCTCCCTCATCATATGCCATGCAAATAAGTGTGTGTATGTGTTTGTGTGTGCCTGTGTGTGTGTACAGTATGTATGTGTGCGTGTGTGCCTGTGTGTGTACAGTATATGGGCGTGCATGTGTGTGTACATTATGTGTGTGCGTGTGTGTATGTGTGTGTGCATGTGTGTGTGTACAGTATGTGTGTGTGTGTGTGTGCGTGTGTGTGTGTGTGCGTGTGTGTGCGCCCGGCCGGCTGCTCTGAACATCTAGGTGAGCGCAGCTGTACCAGGCTCAGCTCCTCCACCTGCACCCCCGCGCTCAGGAGCCAGGATGAGCTCCCCCTCAACACTCAGCTCCCCCTCAACACTCAGCTCCCCTCAACACTCACCCCACGCTCAGGGGCCCTTCAGGCACGGAAAGGACACCTATCCTTCCACCCTGGGAACCAGGCGGGTCAAAGACCTTTAACCTCCCTGTAACAAAGAGAAGATCTGGGGTGTTTAACCTCCAGAGCGCTCTTACAGCTCTGCCTCTCCTCTCAGCCTCTCTCCTCTCAGCCTCTCTCCTCTCAGCCTCTCTCCTCTCCCAGCCTTTCTCCTCTCAGCCTCTCTCCTCTCAGCCTCTCTCCTCCCAGCCTCTCTCCTCTCTCCTTTCAGCCTCTCTCCTCTCAGCCTCTCTCCTCTCCCAGCCTCTCTCCTCTCTCAGCCTCTCTCCTCTCCCAGCCTCTCTCCTCTCTCAGACTCTATCCTCTCAGCCTCTCCTCCCAGCCTCTCTCCTCTCCCAGCCTCTCTCCTCTCAGCCTCTCTCCTCTCTCAGCCTCTATCCTCCCAGCCTCTCTCCTCTCAGCCTCTCTCCTCTCAGCCTCTCTCCTCCCAGCCTCTCTCCTCCCAGCCTCTCTCCTCTCTCAGCCTCTCTCCTCTCAGCCTCTCTCCTCCCAGCCTCTCTCCTCTCAGCCTCTCTCCTCTCTCAGCCTCTCTCCTCTCAGCCTCTCTCCTCCCAGCCTCTCCTCTCTCAGCTTCTCTCCTCTCAGCCTTTCTCCTCTCTCCTCCCAGCCTCTCCTCTCAGCCTCTCTCCTCGCAGCCTCTCTCCTCTCCCAGCCTCCCAGCTATTAACACCGCCCCCCTGCTGAACATGCAGTCTGAGAATGTGTGGTGTGAGTGAGGAGAGGGGGAAGGGGTGTGTGTGTGTGTGTGTGTGTGTGTGTGTGTGTGTGTGTGTGTGTGTGTGTGTGTGTGTGTGTGTGTGTGAGAGAGAGAGTTGTTATGCAGCATGTCTCATATAGCCGCTGAGGAGGTGCAGAATGTCACACCTGCTTTAGTCGAACAGGCTCAGTCTCTGGCCTCACTCAGACCCGGTCACCCATGATACCATTCAAACCTCTCAGCCCCGCACACACACACACACACACACGCACACACACACACACACACACACATACACACACACACACACACACACACACATACACACACACACACACACACACACACACACATGCACATACACATACACACACACACACACACACACACACACACACACACACACACATACACATACACACACGCACCTTGCTCTTATCCGTGCTCCTGTGTGCAGTCCTGTAGCTCTATGGAGGACAGGATGTTTCTGAGCAGAGCAGAGTTCTTGTCTCTCTCAGCAGGTCTCATCCCACTAGGTCTCTCACAGAATCACCTCCTCTGACCCCTGGAGAGAACAGCACATCACCACAGGGCGTGGCTCCATGTAGGCAACCTACCGTATCACACTGGGCTTCACCTGCCCCCTGGGGTAGACTACAGCCAGACTGACCTCTGGGGTAGACTACAGCCAGACTGGCATCTGGGGTAGACTACAGCCAGACTGACCTCTGGGGTAGACTACAGCCAGACTGACCTCTGGGGTAGACTACAGCCAGACTGACCTCTGGGGTAGACTACAGCCAGACTGACCTCTGGGGTAGACTACAGCCAGACTGACCTCTAGGGTAGACTACAGCCAGACTGGCCTCTGGGGTAGACTACAGTCACACTGACCTCTGGGGTAGACTACAGCCAGACTGACCTCTGGGGTAGACTACAGCCAGACTGACCTCTGGGGTAGACTACAGCCAGACTGACCTCTGGGGTAGACTACAGCCAGACTGACCTCTGGGGTAGACTACAGCCAGACTGACCTCTAGGGTAGACTACAGCCAGACTGACCTCTAGGGTAGACTACAGCCAGACTGACCTCTGGGGTAGACTACAGCCAGACTGACCTCTAGGGTAGACTACAGTCAGACTGGCCTCTAGGGTAGACTACAGCCAGACTGACCTCTGGGGTAGACTACAGCCAGACTGACCTCTGGGGTAGACTACAGCCAGACTGACCTCTAGGGTAGACTACAGTCAGACTGGCCTCTAGGGTAGACTACAGCCAGACTGGCCTCTGGGGTAGACTACAGTCACACTGGCCTCTGGGGTAGACTACAGTCACACTGGCCTCTGGGGTAGACTACAGTCACACTGGCCTCCAGTAGACTACAGTCACACTGGCCTCATGCTTAATGAACAGTACGCATGTTTGCTGAATGTCTCCCTCCTTCAGAACAACTATGGAGCGCTTCACCACAGGGATATTCCAACCGTATAACTTCTCGTTCCAGCAAAAACAAAATGTATTTAATCTATTGAATCGCTCTACACAGAGTGAACATTTTCGTTCTGGACTGGACGAAACTAATTTCGCTCTGGACTGGATGAAACTTGGAATGCTGACTGTCCCACCGGGGAACCACCCGGGGAAACGACTGCCTCCCGAAAAACGACTGCCCTGCCGGGCCTGGTCCTCAGACGGGTTAGGGGTTGGGGTTAGGGGTTAGGGTTATACGAAAATGATAAGAAAATTGTTCAGTGGAGAGCGATTCAATAGATTCATATTTGTTTCCTTGGGAGCGAAAATTAGTAAGACCGCCCTGGATATCCAGACAGCAGGCATTCAGAGAGAGGGTTTGGGGGTTTGGGACCAAGTTGAAATGAAGAGAAGATTTGTCTTCCTCATCTGACTGATTCTGATCCCCTCATCTATCTGAGAATAGTGAGCTATCTGAGATCTAGGAGATGACCTGGTTCTCTGGTGAGGGTTAGAGCAGGTTTAAGACTAGGGGTTAGTCAGGCTTATAGGTTAAGGGCTAAGGTTTATGAGAAGGCACGTTGGGTAGAGGTTTGGAGAACTTAATGTGAATGGTGGTATGAATCCAGTCTGATCTGGAGTAGGATTGAGTATTGATCCGATCCGAGTGTTGAAGCTGAGAGTATTGAGAGTATTGAGTATTGATCTGAGCTGAGTGTTGAGGCTGAGAGTATTGAGAGTATGGACAACCTAAGTCTCTTTAATGTACCACACAACCACTGCCATTCATAGATTTTCTTCTTGTGAGAAATAAAAGGCTGAGGAGTTGAGCGATCATCTGAGAGGGAAGAGAAGCAGCTCGGGAGCATTTAATTAGGCCTGGCCGATGGCCGGTTTGATGTATGACTTACTGTGGCTCTGATGTCACACATTAGTTTTGATTAATGATGTATCCAGCCTTATTGCTGCTGGAGAGACCATGGTAATTTCACTGTGGTACAACAGGACACATTAATATCACTGCAGAGACTGGGCAGAGGTTGATACACATCTGGACTACAGCTCTGAGCTGCTCCAACCTGGGTCAACCAGCCATCAGGCAGAGACCTTCAACCTGGTTCAACCAACCATCAGACAGAGACCTTCGACCTCCTGGGTCAACCAGCCATCAGGCAGAGACCTTCAACCTGGTTCAACCAACCATCAGACAGAGACCTTCGACCTCCTGGGTCAACCAACCATCAGACAGAGACCTTCAACCTGGTTCAACCAACCATCAGACAGAGACCTTCGACCTCCTGGGTCAACCAACCATCAGACAGAGACCTTCGACCTGGTTCAACCAGCCATCAGACAGAGACCTTCGACCTCCTGGGTCAACCAACCGTCAGACAGAGACCTTCGACCTCCTGGGTCAACCAACCATCAGACAGAGACCTTCGACCTCCTGGGTCAACCAACCATCAGACAGAGACCTTCGACCTCCTGGGTCAACCAGCCATCAGGCAGAGACCTTCGACCTGGTTCAACCAGCCATCAGACAGAGACCTTCAACCTGGTTCAACCAACCATCAGACAGAGACCTTCGACCTCCTGGGTCAACCAGCCATCAGGCAGAGACCTTCGACCTCCTGGGTCAACCAACCATCAGACAGAGACCTTCGACCTCCTGGGTCAACCAACCATCAGACAGAGACCTTCGACCTCCTGGGTCAACCAACCATCAGACAGAGACCTTCGACCTCCTGGGTCAACCAACCATCAGACAGAGACCTTCGACCTCCTGGGTCAACCAACCATCAGGCAGAGACCTTCGACCTGGTTCAACCAACCATCAGACAGAGACCTTCAACCTGGTTCAACCAACCATCAGACAGAGACCTTCGACCTCCTGGGTCAACCAACCGTCAGACAGAGACCTTCGACCTCCTGGGTCAACCAACCATCAGACAGAGACCTTCGACCTCCTGGGTCAACCAACCATCAGACAGAGACCTTCGACCTCCTGGATCAACCAACCGTCAGACAGAGACCTTCGACCTCCTGGGTCAACCAACCATCAGACAGAGACCTTCGACCTCCTGGATCAACCAACCATCAGACAGAGACCTTCGACCTCCTGGGTCAACCAACCGTCAGACAGAGACCTTCGACCTCCTGGGTCAACCAACCATCAGACAGAGACCTTCGACCTCCTGGGTCAACCAACCGTCAGACAGAGACCTTCGACCTCCTGGGTCAACCAACCATCAGGCAGAGACCTTCGACCTCCTGGGTCAACCAACCATCAGACAGAGACCTTCGACCTCCTGGATCAACCAACCATCAGGCAGAGACCTTCGACCTCCTGTGTCAGCCAACCATCCAACAGAGACCTTCGACCTGCGTCAGCCAACCATCAGGCAGAGACCTTCGACCTGCGTCAGCCAACCATCCAACAGAGACCTTCGACCTGCGTCAGCCAACCATCAGGCAGAGACAGGAACTCAGACAGAGACACTCCAACCAGGAGACTGAGAACTCAGACAGAGACACAGCAGCTACAGGAGGCTTGTCTGAGCCTCACTCTGAGTCTGAAGATTTGAGGCTGTATTTTCAAAGGGAGAAGAGTGGAACGTGTGTTCTAAAAACTAAAAACGTCTCATTCTTAGAGTGAAAAGCCGCACTGATGGGAAATTCGTTTTTACCTCGCTTCATTACTTATTTACAGAACGTGTTCACTGTTGAAAAATTGAAAAGAGTAATTCAGTATAGCCTAGTTAGATCAAAGGAAGAATGGTTCAAAAGATTTTCTTGGCTCTTACCAAGTATACCTGGAAAAACATCAAATAGTGTGTTTGTTTATGCTGGTAATGATGGCCTAGCCCCCAGGTAGCAGCGTCTCCCTGTCTGTCTGGTTACACCAGAGACAGACTGACACCTCATCATCATCACACCGCTCACATCCAGTCAGCTCTGTCCGCCTGACGCCAGCCAGGACCATCTGGAGGGTCAAACCCTCAGACTACAGCCTCACTTTCACAGGAACACATGAAGATGTTCTGAATCAGCATGGTCCCAGGGTCACACCTGCTCAGAGTTTAACACAACAATAGGAGAGGAGACATCTCTGTCTAGTGAACTCTCTAGTATACTATCACATCTCTGTCTAGTGAACTCTCTAGTATACTATCACATCTCTGTCTAGTGAACTCTCTAGTATACTATCACATCTCTGTCTAGTGAACTCTCTAGTATACTATCACATCTCTGTCTAGTGAACTCTCTAGTATACTACAGTATCACATCTCTGTCTAGTGAACTCTCTAGTATACTACAGTATCACATCTCTGTCTAGTGAACTCTCTAGTATACTACAGTATCACATCTCTGTCTAGTGAACTCTCTAGTATACTATCACACCTCTATCTAGTGAACTCTCTAGTATACTATCACATCTCTGTCTAGTGAACTCTCTAGTATACCATCACATCTCTGTCTAGTGAACTCTCTAGTATACTATCACATCTCTGTCTAGTGAACTCTCTAGTATACTATCACATCTCTGTCTAGTGAACTCTCTAGTATACTATCACATCTCTGTCTAGTGAACTCTCTAGTATACTATCACATCTCTGTCTAGTGAACTCTAGTATACTATCACATCTCTGTCTAGTGGACTCTCTAGTATACTACAGTATCACATCTCTGTCTAGTGAACTCTCTAGTATACTATCACACCTCTATCTAGTGAACTCTCTAGTATACTATCACATCTCTGTCTAGTGAACTCTCTAGTATACTATCACATCTCTGTCTAGTGAACTCTCTAGTATACCATCACATCTCTGTCTAGTGAACTCTCTAGTATACTATCACATTTCTGTCTAGTGAACTCTCTAGTATACTATCACATCTCTGTCTAGTGAACTCTCTAGTATACTATCACATTTCTGTCTAGTGAACTCTCTAGTATACTATCACATCTCTGTCTAGTGAACTCTCTAGTATACTATCACATCTCTGTCTAGTGAACTCTCTAGTATACTATCACATCTCTGTCTAGTGAACTCTCTAGTATACTATCACATCTCTGTCTAGTGAACTCTCTAGTATACTACAGTATCACATCTCTGTCTAGTGAACTCTCTAGTATACTATCACACCTCTATCTAGTGAACTCTCTAGTATACTATCACATCTCTGTCTAGTGAACTCTCTAGTATACTATCACATCTCTGTCTAGTGAACTCTCTAGTATACTATCACATCTCTGTCTAGTGAACTCTCTAGTATACTATCACATCTCTGTCTAGTGAACTCTCTAGTATACTATCACATCTCTGTCTAGTGAACCCTCTAGTATACTATCACATCTCTGTCTAGTGAACTCTCTAGTATACTATCACATCTCTGTCTAGTGAACTCTCTAGTATACTATCACATCTCTGTCTAGTGAACTCTCTAGTATACTATCACATCTCTGTCTAGTGAACTCTCTAGTATACTATCACATCTCTTTCTAGTGAACTCTCTAGTATACTATCACACCTCTATCTAGTGAACTCTCTAGTATACTATCACATCTCTGTCTAGTGAACTCTCTAGTATACTATCACATATCTGTCTAGTGAACTCTCTAGTATACTATCACATCTCTGTCTAGTGAACCCTCTAGTATACTATCACATCTCTGTCTAGTGAACTCTCTAGTATACTATCACATCTCTGTCTAGTGAACCCTCTAGTATACTATCACATCTCTGTCTAGTGAACTCTCTAGTATACTATCACACCTCTATCTAGTGAACTCTCTAGTATACTATCACATCTCTGTCTAGTGAACTCTCTAGTATACCATCACACCTCTGTCTAGTGAACTCTCTAGTATACTATCACATCTCTGTCTAGTGAACTCTCTAGTATACTATCACATCTGTCTAGTGAACTCTCTAGTATACTATCACATCTCTGTCTAGTGAACTCTCTAGTATACTATCACACCTCTATCTAGTGAACTCTCTAGTATACCATCACACCTCTGTCTAGTGAACTCAGTCCAAGGTCCAAAGGGGGCAGTCTGGGAGAGAAGGCAAGGGTAGCACCGGGAGGTCAGTCTGTGGGGTCCAGGGGCTAGGGGAGGGGTAGGGGGGGCTAGGAGGCTAAGGGGGTTCAGGGGCTAGGGGGGGGCTAGGGGGCTCAGGGGGCTAGGGGGCCCCTACTGAAGGACTGGGTCCTGAGCTCCTACTGAAGGACTGAGTCCTCTGCTCCTACTGAAGGACTGAGTCCTCTGCTCCTACTGAAGGACTGAGTCCTCTGCTCCTACTGAAGGACTGGGTCCTGAGCTCCTACTGAAGGACTGAGTCCTGAGCTCCTACTGAAGGACTGGGTCCTGAGCTCCTACTGAAGGACTGAGTCCTGAGCTCCTACTGAAGGACTGAGTCCTGAGCTCCTACTGAAGGACTGAGTCCTGAGCTCCTACTGAAGGACTGAGTCCTGAGCTCCTACTGAAGGACTGAGTCCTGAGCTCCTACTGAAGGACTGAGTCCTGAGCTCCTGACTCCCCTGGGAGCAGAGGAGAGCAGGCAAGTTGGGGGGTCAGAGGGATGGACGGGGGGCAGTTGAGCAGTTAGCTACAGCTGGGCTGAGAGGAGGAGGAGGGGGAGGAGGAAGATGATGACAGGGTTGTGATGCCTTCATGGTTGTGGACTTCAGGAATGAAGAAGCAGAGGAATAGTGAGTTTGTCTGACTGTTGTGCAGAGTAATTCTCATGATGAACTTCCTGTCCCTGGTCCTAACAGAGGAGGAGGAGAGAGACCCACAGCCCTCCTCTGTCTAGCCTGGGAAGAGCCGGCCATGCAGATCATGACTGCTTTTTCTCAACTCTTACAATTCAACCTCACATATTTCTTTGAATGAACCTAATCTAGCCTAGATAATCACTCCTAACAGGTTGTACTGCTGTGCTAGTTCTTTCTCTACATATTTGGAAGAAACTAAACACTGAAGCATTGTGGTAAAGCTGATAAAGCTGAAAGGGATGTGATCTATATAATCTGAGTTTATGAGGTATGTTGTTTCCTCTTTGTGTGTGTGTGTGTGTGTGTGTGTGTGTGTGTGTGTGTGTGTGTGTGTGCGTGTGTGTGTGCATGTGTCTCTACTGAGAGCCACTTCTCAGAGTGCAGTTCCTGAGGGCGTCTCATGTGGTGTGACATGGATGTGATCTATATAATCTGAGTTTATGAGGGATGTTGTTTCCTCTTTGTGTGTGTGTGTGTGTGTGTGTGTGTGTGTGTGTGTGTGTGTGTGTGTGTCTGTGTGTGTGTGTGTGTCTGTGCGTGTGTGTGTGTGTGTGTTTGTGTGTGTGTGTGTGTGTGCGCATGTGTCTACTGACAGTCACTTCTCAGAGTGCAGTTCCTGAGGGCGTCTCATGTGGTGTGACATGGGACTCCCAGCTGCCTTCACTCTGAGTCTGAAGTCTGGTCTTTGTTTAAAGGCCCTGGCTTGATGATTGTGTAGAAAACTGATAGCCATGATAAACACACGTTTGTTATGTTTCTTCTCCATAACGAGTCCTAAGTGACCCTGAGGAGAGCTGTGTTTAGCTGCTGTGTCGCTGTGACCTGAGCACAGGGCAGATCAGAGAGCAGAATCCTGAACACGGTCAATATGTTCTTCAGTGTGGTAGAGGTTAGAGGTCAGGGCTGGTCTCTGCCCTCTGTGGAGGGTAAATTTGAAAGCAGATCTTTATTACCAGCTGTGAGCCGCTCCTGGGGGATGTCATTACACCACAATCAGGATGAGTTTCTGTTTTTCTCCTAATGAGCAGCTCTCAGCTGGCTGGGGAGCAGTCCCAGACCTCGGCAGATCTGAGACTCATCAGTGCATTTCCCTCCAGTTAGCCAGCGCTCACAGCTAGCCAGCGCTCACAGCTAGCCAGCGCTCACAGCTAGCCAGCGCTCACAGTTAGCCAGCGCTCACCGTTAGCCAGCGCTCACAGCTAGCCAGCGCTCACAGCTAGCCAGCGCTCACAGCTAGCCAGCGCTCACAGTTAGCCAGAGCTCACAGCTAGCCAGCGCTCACAGCTAGCCAGCGCTCACAGCTAGCCAGCGCTCACAGTTAGCCAGCGCTCACAGCTAGCCAGCGCTCACAGGCCTCGACTTGGTGGCCAACTGGGTCTGATCAGGTTTTGGGAGGGTCTCCTGTGTGTAAATGCCGTCAGTAAGGCCCTCTCAGGTGATGCGTCCCCCACAGCTCTCATCAACCGCGTGACTGCTTCCACCTGGTGGGGGGGACTCTAAATGGGGGGGAAAGAGAGAGAGAGAGAGAGAGAGTAGGTGTACAGTTGTCTAACGGAGGATAGGAGTAGAGTTGTACATGGGAGGATAGTAAAGGTGGGGTGAGGGATGTTTTCTCATTTTGTGTGTGTGTGTGTGTGTGTGCGTCTGTGCGTGTGTGTGTGCATGCGTGCGTGCGTGCGTCCGTGCGAGTGTGTGTGTGTGTGTGTGTGTGCGTGTGTAAGACGAGGATCAGAATGATCTACATCCAGACAGAAGTAGCTCATTAGGTCAGAATGATCCAGGAGACCATTCTGTTAAACAGCAGCTGCAGTGTGAGGTCAACGCTAGAATACTAAACACACACACACACACGTGCACACATATACACACACGCGCGCACGCACGCACACACATACACACACACGCGCACGCACACAAACACACACACACACACAACAGACACACACACACACACACACACAACAGACACACACACCGGACACACACACACACACAACAGACACACACACACACACGCACACACAACAGACAGACACACACACACAACAAACACACACACACACACCAGACACACACACACACACACACACACACAACAGACACACACACATACACACACAACAGACACACACACACACACACAACAGACACACACACAGACACACACAGAACACACTTTCACTGCGTGGGTCCCCAGATTGATCTCTATATTATCTTTAAATGCGTCATCTTCAAGCTCATCCCCCAGCGCCGGACTACCTCCCCTCTCCCCCTCCTACCCCAGCTCTGCCTCCTCTCTCCCCCTCCTACCCCAGCTCTGCCTCCTCTCTCCCCCTTCTACCCCAGCTCTGCCTCCTCTCTCCCCCTTCTACCCCAGCTCTGCCTCCTCTCTCCCCATTCTACCCCAGCTCTGCCTCCTCTCTCCCCCTCCTACCCCATCTCTGCCTCCTCTCTCCCCCTCCTACCCCATCTCTGCCTCCTCTCTCCCCCTTCTACCCCAGCTCTGCCTCCTCTCTCCCCCTTCTACCCCACCTGCTCCTCCCCTCTCCTCCTCTCCCCCTTCTACCCAAGCTCTGCCTCCTCTCTCCCCCTCCTACCCAAGCTCTGCCTCCCCTCTCCCCCTCCTACCCCAGCTCTGCCAGCCATCCACCTCTCCTCCATCTCTCCTCTCTGCCTACTACCCCAGCCCAGCAATCTCACCCCCCCTCCATCTCCCACCCCCACCCCCCCCCCCCCCTTCCCTCTCATCGCCCCTCTCCCCTCCACCCCCCACCCCCCCTCATCGCCCCCCTTCCCTCCCCTCTCTGGGGCTCACCCTGTGGACGGAGGGGGAAGTAATTACATTCCTCCTTAGTGGCAAATGATTCCTGTGACAGGGGATTAATCATGTCAGAGGATGGAGATGGGGTTTGGAACGAGGTGCTGGGCTGGGTGTGTGTGGGGTGTGTGGGTGTGTGTGGGGTGGGGATGTGGGGTGTGTGTGTGGGGGTCTGTGTGTGTGGGGGGGGGTGTGGGTGTGTGTGGGGGTCTGTGTGGTGGAGGGTGTGTGGCGGGGTGGAGGTGCGTGTGTGTGTGGGGGGGTGGAGGTGGGGTGGAGGTGGTTCGGTCACCAGGCTGGAGTATCACGCTGCTCAGAGACCTGTGTTTGAACCCCAGCAGTGTTTCTCTACCAGTCTGCTCCCTCTCAGTTTTACAGCTGAACCACATCGTCCCTGTGTGTGCCTGAGGGGCTGAGCCTGGTGGTCAGGACAGCAGACTGAGGGGCTGAGCCTGGTGGTCAGGACAGCAGACTGAGGGGCTGAGCCTGGTGGTCAGGACAGCAGACTGAGGGGCTGAGCCTGGTGGTCAGGACAGCAGACTGAGGGGCTGAGCCTGGTGGTCAGGACAGCAGACTGAGGGGCTGAGCCTGGTGGTCAGGACAGCAGACTGAGGGGCTGAGCCTGGTGGTCAGGTACTGGACAGCAGCACCCCGCCTCCCTGCAGCTCCTCCACGCTTGCTCTCAGTCAGCCTGGCAGCGCTGCCAAGAGTGAGGGAGCAGCATCATTTAGCAGGTCTAGATGGTCAAAATCTTACAACGGGTCGGCCTACAAGGTGTCTTACAAGGCAGCCATGATGGCTGCAGGGTCTAGATGACTGGTCCAGTGGTGGAAGGCAGAGAGCGGTTGTCTGTGAGTTGGGATGTGTTGTGTCAATAGAACACTTACCATTGACAACAACAGAAACAAGGCCCTTCATCAATAGGGAGGTAAAGTGACAAAGCGCCCTCTAGTGGTATGGTCCGCATCATTGATGCATTACACATTTTTAATAAAAATATATATTTTGGGCATTATTCACAAGGCACATACATTGAGTTTGAGTCATTGTTTATCGATTTTGATCATGTTTGTGCAGTTAAAGACAGAATAAAACATTTTACAACGGTTTTTGGAACGCTGGGTGTAGACAGAGAGAGAGAGAGAGAGAGAGAGACAGGGGTAGAGAGAGGGGGGAGAGAGAGGGGAGGAGAGAGGGGAGGAGAGAGGGATGGAGAGAGAGAGGGGAGGAGAGAGGGATGGAGAGAGAGTGGGGAGGAGAGAGGGAGGGAGAGAGAGACAGGGAGAGAGAGGGAGAGAGAGAGATAGGGAGAGAGGGAGATAGGGGGAGAGAGAGATAGGGGGAGAGAGGGAGAGAGAGGGCAAGGAGATAAAGGATCTAAGGAGGGTTGGGGGGGTTACAGTAGACGTTGTTCTGATGTATCTGGGACATAATCATACCCACCCTATACATCTGCTATAAGGACTGCCTCCAGGAACACAGCAGGGATTACTAACTGTTAACAGACATGATCAGGGTTCTAATGGGGTGGCCCTTATATGGGCTACAGGAAACCCTTCATTAGCATTACCTATGCATTATTCTCAAACTAGTAGCATTATTGACACACAACTGCATATATTATACGTACAGGAATCTGGAGCTGTAATTGATTAATCTCTCTCCCTTCCTCCCCCTCCCTCCCTCTCTCTCTCTCTCTCTCTCTCTCTCTTCTCTCCAGCTGTTTCATTCATGAGACACAGTGCATCAGCCTTCGGATTCGCTGTAAGTCCCTCTTCCATCTTCACTGTTTAATTCGTCAGACATTAGCGTGCTGATCTGTTAAACTAGTCAGAAGTTATCTAGTCTATTAAACTAGTCAGAAGTTATCTGGTCTGTTAAACTAGTCAGAAGTTATCTAGTCTATTAAACTAGTCAGAACTTATCTGGTCTGTTAAACTAGTCAGAAGTTATCTAGTCTATTAAACTAGTCAGAACTTATCTGGTCTATTAAACTAGTCAGAAGTTATCTAGTCTATTAAACGAGTTAGAGATTATCTGGTCTGTTAAACTAGTCAGATGTTATCTAGTCTATTAAACGAGTTAGAGATTATCTGGTCTGTTAAACTAGTCAGAAGTTATCTGGTCTGTTAAACTAGTCAGAAGTTATCTGATCTGTTAAACTAGTCAGAAGTTATCTGGTCTGTTAAACTAGTCAGAAGTTATCTGGTCTGTTAAACTAGTCAGAAGTTATCTGGTCTGTTAAACTAGTCAGAAGTTATCTGATCTGTTAAACTAGTCAGAAGTTATCTGGGCCTCGTTTCCCAGAGGCATCGTTAAGGCATCGTAGCGCTACGTGCTTCTTAAGAACGTCGTTAGCTCCACCTCTAGGTGGCGATGCGTTTCCCAGAACCTTCCTAAGCCAAGGTATACCTTGGCTACGAAGGCTCTGGGAAACAGCTCCACCCAAGGTACATCGTAAATCGCCCTTACGATGTACCTTCCGAAGATACATCGTTAGCCTTCCTTGGAGCCGAAGCGCTGTTTCCCAGAGCCTTCTTAGCCAAGGTATACCACAGCCAAGGGATACGTTACGAAGGGCGGTCGGACCCCATCGTTAGTGTACCTTGGCGATGCGCTCCGTTCATCCCGTCATAGTTTTAGCTCGATTCGAGCGAAATTACACTTTGAAAAAGGAGAGTTGCAATACAGCGCACATCTATCTATCCTACCTGCGCGATTCACATAGTGTACACAAAATACAATTAACTTGAATGATGAAAATAATGTCAGCCTACAGAACACATCATGGGAATGTTGTTTTTAAAACTTTTATTGAGCCAAGCAACATATACGGACTATCCATAGCCTAATATAATCCACTTTGTGAACAACAACAACATTTTCTTATGTAAAGGGATAATTTGATGACATGACTTTTCTGTCTGTCTTTATATATTGTCAGACAGATATCCTGACAAATTGATTAATCCAATGAGGCCATCTAGATGAATAGTCAAATATCCTCACACACTCCAGAATATTGAAGAAAGCCTTCCCAGAACAGTGGAGGCTGTTATAGCTGCACAGCGGGGACCAACTCCATATGATGCCTATTCATTTAGAATGGGATGTCATGAAAGTTGCTATAGGTGTAATGTGTAGGTGGCCCAATACTGTTGTCCTTATAGTGTACTTTGCTAACAGATTCACAGTATTTAGTGATCTTACAAATGCTGTTTGTTATATTGTGTGCCTTCTTCAAAACCTCTACTGTTGTAATGTGGCAAGAAACAACAAATATACAGGATAAAGGGAACTTGTTTAATATTGGTTGGGAAAAAACATGGGCAGGTTTGTTCTTCAGACTTTTGTCCTGTAACAGGCGGTCTTTTTCCGGGGTGGGGTTGTTAGACCCATGCCCAACCCCCAACCTGGAGGGCCAGTTGTTGCTTTTCGTCTGGCCTCTACCCTGAACCTGCCCGGCATGGTTGAACCTGCTGGGGGGTGACCCCCCTCCAATATAGCCTTCATGGTCATGGAGGCACACAAGCCTTCCCACCACGACAAGGTAGCAACACGTAGGAAGGATGAGTGGTGTGGTGAGTGTATGTAGTGTGTGTGCGCAGTGTACTGTGGTGGGTGGGCAGTGTGTGGTAAGTGTATGTAGTGTGTGTGGTGAGTGTGTGCAGTGTGTCTCAGGCATCTGCATCATCTGCAAGGGAGGAAAATTCAATTAGTGACATTGAATGGAATGCATTCAGAATGTGAATAGACAGAGTATACAAAATACACACTTAGCCTACCTGGAGTTGGCAGAATGATGGGCACTGATATGGAGGGCCACACAAACTGTGCCTCTGCTAGGGCCTGCTGCCTGTTCTGCAGGTCCAGCCTCTCACGCTGCACACCCAGCCTCTGCCTCCCCACCTCCAGGAGCTCCTCGCTGCAGTCGCACCTCGCATCCGTGGTGTTCAGCTGCCTCTCACGGGGGCGGGGGGGGGGGGGGGGGGAGTCATGGGGTGTGTGGGGAGAGCGTGTCGACGGGGTGGAGCAGTCTGACTGCGCTGGGGTCTCCTCTCCAGAGGACTGGGAGGCTTGGGGTGATTCAGCTGAGGGCTGGGAGGCTTGGAGTGATTCAGCTGAGGGCTGGATGTTGGAGGGGCCCTCTTCAGACTCCAAATCAAGGCCACCAGTGATGCCTTGGGAGGCTGTGAGGCCGATGATCGATAGGGCCTTCTCCTCCTCCGGGGTGAGGGAAGGCACGGTGCTCTGCCTCTCGGTGCACTGCCGCCACCCGGCTTTTGGCCTGACTGGTGAAGTCCTGCCATTTCTTGCTGACGACTGTCCACTCCCTGGGTGGCCCAGGAGTGGAAGCAGCCATCCGCGCTGCAATGCTCGCCCATGCAGCCTTCTTCAATGGGCTATATGCACAACTCCAGTATGCTACTTCCTGAAATTAGACATGCTTCTTTATTTCCTGTCTTACACTATTAGATGAAATGATTATTCAGGAATTCCTGAATAATCATTTCATCCAAAGTGTAGGTCAGGAAATAGAGAAGCATGTCTAATTTCAGGAAGTAGCCTACTGGAGTTGTGCATAGGCCCTACTGGTAGCCGCCAAACAGGACGGCCTTCGGTTGCTCCACCTCGTCCAGCATGATCACTAGTTATTCTTTGGTGAACGCTATCACACGCTTCCTCTTCATATCTGCCATGTCGCTCAATATGTGCAGTTACCCTTGTTTTTTTTATAGGCCACATGCGCCAACACCGGTGCCTGATAGATTAAATTAGTCATCGTATCCGCGTGGATTCTAACATGGGAATGCTACTGACACAGGTGCTATTCATATGAGCATTAAACCTTAGTTTGTGTGATGATTAAATTGGTGTTCATTTTGCGATCATCACTGCCTATTCATGTATTTTTTCATGCGCTTTCAAGACATCCCAGACGAGGCTTATATGACCCGATCCGATCCATGTTATTGCTGGTATATTAACTTTGATGCAATAGTAGGCTATGCATTGTGACTATCACGCGGGCTCGCCTTGACTCTTAGATATATTCGCAGATTAGCTTCGGGAGCAGGACTTCATTTCTGGTAATATTAGGCTGCAATGACAATGATTTACACAACACGTATTATATTGTCACGTCATTTCAGTGACTTTACGAATGGCCATCGATGTGTGCGGCATCGATTCATTCTTTTTTCAGCACCGCGCCCAGGGACAGCTCCTCTAACGATGTATCTTGGGATGGACCTAACGATGTATCTTCACGCGCACGCTAAGGGATAGTCTGGGAAACACTCGTAGGAAACACTGTCATTTCGCCAAGGTATACCTTGAGAAGCGTCGTAGTGCGGAGAAATTCGGCAAATCTGGGAAACGCGGCCCTGGTCTGTTAAACTAGTCAGAAGTTATCTGGTCTGTTAAACTAGTCAGAAGTTATCTGGTCTGTTAAACTAGTCAGAAGTTATCTGATCTGTTAAACTAGTCAGAACTTATCTGGTCTGTTAAACTAGTCAGAAGTTATCTGGTCTATTAAACTAGTCAGAAGTTATCTGGTCCGTTAAACTAGTCAGAAGTTATCTGATCTGTTAAACTAGTCAGAAGTTATCTGGTCTATTAAACTAGTCAGAAGTTATCTGGTCTGTTAAACTAGTCAGAACTTATCTGGTCTATTAAACTAGTCAGAAGTTATCTGATCTGTTAAACTAGTCAGAACTTATCTGGTCTATTAAACTAGTCAGAAGTTAAAGCTCCCCAACAGCTTGCATCTGCTGCTACCAAAGTTTCCTAGACACAAGCACACACACACACACACACACATGCTTGCACACACACACATGCTTGGATGAACAAGCACACACACACACACACACACACATGCTTGCATGCACAAGCACACACACACACACACACATGCTTGCACACACAAGCACACACAAGCACACACACACACATGCTTGCATGCACAAGCACACACACACACATGCTTGCACACACACACACACAGATGCCTGCACGCATAAGCACACACACACACACACACACACATGCTTGCACGCACAAGAACACGCACACACACACAGAAATGCTTGCACACATGCACAAGCACACTAACACATGCTTGTACACACACACACACACACACACACACACACACACAGCTTGTCTAGGGAAGCCATATTAGCATAATCAAATTAAACGTGCTATCCTCATCATTCCCTTATCAGCCATGTCATCCTCTATTCTCTATGTAGAGCTCTATATACTGGGCCCAACATTTCCTCAGTGTTCAGATTCTCAACAGTTAATGGCCGGGTTTCCCGAATGAGTTAAGAATCTTCTTAACTCCAAAGTACTTCTTAACTCCCATGCAAAGGGTTGCTTAAGAAGGGTTCCTTAAGAAGGTTCTATATCAGGAAACCCGGCCAATTTCATTCACTATATAGTCCATAGTATAGTCCATATATATAGTCTATACTACAAAACGCCCACAATTCACGGTGATTTGTAGTGATTCTAGTTATTTGGGATTTAACATTCAAAACTGAACATGGAAACTGAATACTACCTGATATTTCAACCTGCTGCAATCAGTGCTCGGGTTGTTTACATGATACTGGGCGTGTCTGCTTGCTTGCTTCCATTAATATCCAACGCAATGACGTCCAGTGTAGTGTCCGAAAACCATGTAATGGTTCCCTATGTAGTTCACTATATGACCAACACTACACAGGGAATAGGGAGTGAGTGAAGGAGTGGCCGGTTTGGAACACAGCCATGGCCAGGTCAGTTGCTAGCTGCTGTAGCTACGTGGTACCAGAGCTCATTAGCTTATTAACACGGGGCTTTCCTTCAGCTACCTACAGGCAGGAGAGCTGACGCTAGTGGTGGAGGCAGATGAGGGCACCTCAGACCACATACTGAGGGTTTCTGAGAGGGAAGTTCATAGAGTATAAGGTGTTTATAGTATGTTTGTTATTAAGGTGTAACATCAGATGGTCTGTCCTGTATGGTTGGGTGATGTAACACCACTCTGTGTCCTCTAGTTCGACGCCTCGCTGGACGTCCTCTCCTCAATCATCGTGCTCTGGCGCTATAGCAACGCCGCTGCTGTGCATTCCGCCCACAGAGAGTACATGTGAGTAGATCCCACCTAAAGGGACAGTTCACAACAAACCTCAATTGCAACCGAGAGAGGTGGTGAAACTAAAAGACTGTATTTTGTTGACTTGGTAGAATCTGTATTGACTTGGTAGAATCAGTATTAATCAGGAAATCACATTTCCAGAGCATGTGATCCTTGTGTTTAAATTGTGTGTTCCTGATGTGTTTAAATCTCATTTCCAGTGCTTGTGTGATCCTTGGTGTGGTGTTCATCCTCTCCTCCTTCTGCATTCTGGGTAAGGCCATCCATGACCTGGCCATCAAACTACTTCCTGAAGTGGTAAGAAGCTACACTCTCTCTCTCTCTCTAATATGCTTTACTGGCATTACAGTTTTTCACAATTGCTAAAACACAAAACACAATATTCTAAACCAAATGAACAGTTCCCTAAACACATTTAATAAAACTAGCCACCATTTGCCAAAACCATAAACACATTTCACCTGTAGACACAATTCCCAAAACTCAATCCCCTTTTCCCACAACCCTTAACACATTTTGTCTTGCTAAAACACATGTTGCAAAAAAACTCTGATCAAATGTGCTCAGCTGTTCTGTTAGCAGCTAGTAGCTAGCCTAGTGGAGTATAGCTCAGCAGTTCTGTTTGCAGCTAGTAGCTAGCCTAGTGGAGTGGAGCTCAGCCGTTCTGTTAGCAGCTAGTAGCTAGCCTGCTGTTCCATCTTCCTTTTGGCAACCAGAGGCAACTATGATGTACACACTGGTCCACAGGCAGCCACAGGAAACAACTCTCGTCCTGCCCACGATGAGAAGAAAGAGAGGCTTAAGGGATAGATCAAGAGTAATGAAGGAATGAGGAGAGAGAGACAGAGAGAGAGAGGTGACTGAGTGACAGCATTGAATCATTGAATGAGGGCAGAAGGGGAAGACGCAAGGATCTGTTTGAGCCTCCAGCCCCATTGTGTTCATCCAGGCTGAGTCTCTGGCTCCGGAGGACTCTGTCCGGAGAGACCCTATTAAACAGGACGCTTTGTTTGGCACTCGCTACGCTAGCACTTTCTAAAAACATCTACTGTCTCTCTCTCTCTTTATATATATACATTTAAATCTCTCTCTGTCTACAGTACCTCTTACTCACTTTCATTCTCCCTCCCTCTCTCTCTCGCTCGCTCATGTCAGACTTGTACTCTCTGTTCCTGCATCTGTTCAGCTTCTTAAATGTTAATGAGGCCCAGAATCCTCTCTGCTCCAGTTAGGAAGTGGCAGCAGAGTTGGGCCAGGTGTAGTCTCACAATGCCAGACTTTGGAGATCTCCGCCACCGAAGGTCTGGAGACATCTCCATTGAAAATTGTCGCTAGAACAGCGCGGAAAAACGACACTACCAATCAGAGCCACTGCCTACATCTCCAGTAGGGTGTAGGACCCGCCTTACCGGAAATTATGTCCTTCAAGCAAACTGGATCAGAACAAAACATTCATTGTCCCATTAGGAAAGACCACCCTAAAGACGCTTCATTCTGCAAGGCAGGATTGTACCGAGAAATATCTGTAGAACACTAGTTTTCAACATTCACTGCCAACGGTTTTAACCACAACATAATGAGATGCTTGTTAACAGTGCTCACATGACATTTATCAAGTTAATATGATCTTTATGTCGGCATTCCTACCTACAAGACTAAAAGTGTAGCCGAGTGTGTGCAGACCAATATGTTGCTTGCTGGGAAGCTGTCCATGATGCTGAAACTGAAATACTTGTATCATTGTGAATGAAAACTCCTGGTTTTGGTCCTCGAGAATTATATATGCCTACTTGTGCGCTTGCATGAATGTGCAGTAGCCCAGCCTACACTTTTGATTGTCCCGGTTAAAATGGTCACTCGGCTGTAGGCTCGATAGCAGACCCGATAAGCTCCGACCTTATTGATTACCGGTTCTTGAGAAATTTGGACCCGGGTTTTGATCCCCATCCCTACTCACCACTGCAGGGGAGACTAAAGCCAAGGTCAGACAGGTCAGGCGGAGCCAGGGTCGCTGGAGAGTTGGGCCCAGTGTGGAGCCAGAGACAGGGGAGGAGCCAGAGAAAGGGGAGGAGCCAGAGACAGGGCCTGGACAGCAGGGCTGCGTTCCGAATCGCATACTACCCTACTATATAGTATGCCAAAACAGGCATGTAGTATGTCCCAATACATAGTATGCCACATGCAGCATGGCAAAAATACCAGGATGTCCTACTACATCCGGTCGTATTTTGCAGTATGCAAGCCAGCAGGCTTTTCTGGCTATTCTGACCCACAATCCTGTGCGCAGCGGAAATGTGCGTCACATGTGCGAGTCGTGACAGCTGTAGACGAATGTCGCATTATGGACAGTGACGCATGTGTGCAAATTTCAAGGCGCAATGTTATGACAAGCTAGTATGTCTAGGATGCCTACTGCTTGCAAAGTACGTACTTTCTAAGGGCAGCTGTAGTAGGTACTGGTAGTAAGAAGTAGAAGTATGCGATTCGGAACGCAGCCATGCCTCTCATCCAGCCTGGGTCCTTCTGGCAGGGGTATCTGATTAGTGAAGAAGAATGCATCCTGGGTTTCCCTGCTACTGTGTGACGTGGTCTGAATTGAGAGCGTGGCCATCCTCCTCCTGACCTTGGGAAGCTGCTGAAGTCTCTCTGCTCAACAGCCAGTCTACAGTATTAATGGCATGTCTGCATGTTATGGATATTTATGTACTTTTAACCTTACACACTCTCTATGTCTCTCTCTCTCTCTCTCTCTCTCTCTCTCTATATATATATATCTCGTTCTCTCCTCTCTCTGTCCCCCCTCTCTCTCTCTCTCTCTCTCTATATATATATATATATATATATATTTCACTCCCCTCTCTCTCCCTCTCTCTCTCTCTCTCCGTCTCTCTCTCTCTCTGATTCTCTGTCTCCGTCTCTCTCTCTCTCTCTCTCTGCCCCAGGATGACTTTCTCTTCAGTGTTTCCATCGTGAGTGGGGTTGTATGCATCATCCTCGCCGGATTCAAGTTCATGCTGGGAAGAGTGCTGACCAGTAGAGCATTGATCACTGATGGTAGGCACGCACACACACACACACATACACACACGCACGCACACACACACACACACACGCATACATACATATACACACACACACACATACACACGCATACATACATATACACACACACACACACACACACATACACACGCGCACACACACACACACACTCACTCACTCACTCACATACACACACTCACACACACACTCACACAGACGCACACGCGCACGCACGCACTCACACACACATGCACTCACTCCCACACAGTCACACACACATCTACCCTGTCCCCCAGGGCCTCACAACACATACACCAACAATCCAATAAGCCAATATGCTGCTTTACCCCCTCACTTATTTCCCCTAAGACCGGGACAGCTACCACAAACACACACACCTCCCTGCCCCAAACACAAACACACACACCTCCCTGCCTAGAGCTGTTAACAGATAACACAAACACACACACCTCTCTGCCTACAGCTGTTAACAGATAACACAAACACACACACCTCTCTGCCTACAGCTGTTAACAGATAACACAAACACACACACCTCTCTGCCTACAGCTGTTAACAGATAACACAAACACACACACCTCTCTGCCCCAAACACAAACACACACACACCTCCCTGCCTAGAGCTGTTAACAGATAATCCAATATGGATTACTAGTGGCTCCTCACTTGGACTGAGGTTATTATTATAGGACTGCTTCTACAAGCATTAGTGCTGAACTGGGTTTGCCACATCTGTTCTCATGGCTTTCCTCCAGCCATACAGTAGTACTCAGTTTGTCTCTGGGACAACCCTACACTGGCTCCCTGTAGCGGCTCGCATCCAGTTTAAAACTCTGGCGCTAGCCTACAGGGCAATGAAAGGAACAGCTCCCTCCTACCTCCAGGCCATGGTCAAACCCTACACCCCCTCCCGACCGCTAGGCTCTGCTACCTCGGGTCGACTGGTTGACCCGTCACTCCGAGGCCCCTGCGGTCGATGGACACGGTCACGGCTCTTCTCTGTCCTGACCCCATGGCCACGGCTCTTCTCTGTCCTGACCCCACGGTCAGGGCTCTTCACTGTCCTGACCCCACGGTCACGGCTCTTCTCTGTCCTGACCCCACGGTCAGGGCTCTTCTCTGTCCTGGCCCCGCAGTGGTGGAACGAACTGCCCACTGACGTCAGGACAGCAGAATTGCTGCCCATCTTTCACCGCAGGCTCAAAACTCACCTCTTCAAGAAGTACTACAACAATCCTCCCTCTTAAGCACCTAGTGTATTTTAGATTGCTATTCTTGCACTTTGCCTTCAGCACTAGATTATGCTCTTAGTCACTTGTTTTAAGAGAGGAGATGCACTTGTGAGTTCTGGCAAGTAGTAGTATATTGGCTTTTCCTATGTTAAATGAAATCATTATTAGTCGCTTTGGATAAAAGCATCTGCTAAATGACTGTAATGTAATGTAAAATGTAATATAATGGACAGGGTTTAACTCCATGTTGTCTGTGGGACAGGGTTTAACTCCTTGGTGGGCGGCATCATGGGATTCTCCATCCTGGTGAGCGCCGAGGTCTTCAGAAACCACCCCAGCGTCTGGTACCTGGACGGCACCGTCGGAGTCCTCATAGGACTCATCATTCTTGCCTATGGAGTCAAGTAAGATACACATACACACACACACACACACACACACACATTTTTATACCGTGTTGCCAGTGCCAGATACAAATTTCCATTGCATGTACATTTAATGGACAATAATGCATTTCGTATCTTTCTTATGTGTGTGTGTGTGTGTGTGTGTGTGTGTGTGTGTGTCCTCTCCCTGCAGGCTGCTGGTGGACATGGTTCCCCGGGTCAGACAGACCAGGAACTACGAACGCTTCGAGTGACACAAATCCAGGACACACCTGAGCCCTCCCAGCATTGCTGTCCAAAACACACACACACACTCACTCACACACACACACACACACACACACACTCACACTCACACTCACACACACCTGTACCTGGAGATATTTTGAGGTCAAATTTAATGAACAAATGTATTTTATTTTCTGTGTAAAAGTCAACAACTCGAATGGAGCTTCCTAAGCTCTCAATCTGATTGTGGTCCTCCCTTCCCAATGTCATCTGTCCATCACAGCCACCTGTCCATCACGGACAGAAGCAGGGCAGAATCAGTGCCAGGAAAGGTCCTAGCTAGAGAACGCCCCCTAGAGGCAGCCATAAGCACAGCCCTCCCTGATGCTGCTGCTCATTGTGTTTGATAGGTTTACAGCATAGCGTTATTGTTCAGTGCAGCAGTATGTATAACATGCTAGGACATTATATACTGAATATGTAGGCAAAGAGCTTGTATAAGAAGACCTGAAGATTCAGTCATATCACTTCTGACTGGATCATGAATACCTGTCATTTAAATGTTAACCTAGTTGTGTTTGACAGCAATGCACAAGCAGTCTCTTTCTGACAGTAAGCACAGCCACTCTGAGGTACAGTACTATAATAGTAGTTGTAGTAGTAGTAATAATAATAATAATAATGCATTTTATTTATCGTACCCAACTGTTAACCCTAAGCACACCCATGGATGGTCAGAGCACCACACCCCACTCTCCTGTACTGTTTGCTTACATCTGCTTAATTACACATTAGCTGAGGTCAGCACATTTTAAACATGTGTAATAGTGATGTAAATACAGAACATGATGTGTATACTGTCTGTGTGATATCCTGTCTAGGTGCTGATAGTCGTATGGTTGGTAGTGAGTGCTGTACTCTAGTGCTCATGTTACTGTGTGGGTAGAGGTGTTTAGCTGTTTAGCAGTAGTAGCTGCTAGCAATGGCCAAAGGCCCAGATTTAATGTTTCTAGTGCTGTGTGCTATTTTTCAAATTGACATAGATCATTAGATTTTATTGTTATCTTAAACCTTAAATCTTTCCATGGTACTTGTACTGTAGGTTATTCAGTGTTGAGCGGATACGCTGTATGTGTCGTTCTGAGAGTTTACTGATCCAGGAAACCCAAGAGTGTGATCTGGTCCCAGATTATCAGCATGTGGGTTTGACCCCGACCAGCAAGCAAGACAATCGCTCAGGTCTAGACGGACACCTGGTGACGAGCACAGCCTCAACATGCGGCCCACATCTCAGGAGAGGGGAGCTAGCGGCCGTACTGGGGCTAGTGGAGGGAGATTTATAACTATAGATAAGAGGAGTATGCTTGATTGACAAATGTGACAATTATATTGCATTGTAAAATGCTATGAAAAGAAGTATCCTATTCTGTAAATATATCTGAAGTAAGTTTGTCCTCTTGGCAGTGTCCATAGCAGGGTCTCTGTGTGTGTGTGTGTGTGTGTGTGTGTGTATGTGTGTGTGTGTTTATGTATGTGTGTGAAGTCCCTGTGTGTGTGTGTGTGTGTGTGTGTGTGTGTGTGTGTGTGTGAAGTCCCTCTCTGCTGAGCTGTACAAGTGTGTATATTGCCAGGGGAACATCCAACATGGGAACAGTCCATATATGTTTAATGACTTCCCTGTGTGACTGTGTTTCTCCAGAAGCTCCCTAGATGGCTTAGTGTTCTAAAACTGACCTCTCCTTCCTCAGTACCATTAAAAATGGCATTTCTAAATCTCTTTAATAACATAGTGTTCGGACATTCTTCTCTGAAGGGATTGGCTGGTGCTTCATACCTCAACATAGAAACAACATACTACTCCAGTAACATACTGTACAAACATAATTTTACAGTAACATAGAAACATGCTGTTACAGTAACTGGTGAGCAGACACAAACACACCTGCACAACCTCTCTCTCCCTCAGTGTGCAGTGTCCTTGTAACCATAGTAATGGCTTTTACTTGTCCTTTCATTAAACTCTAGGATAGCAATACTAACCTCTCTACCGCTTAGCTAGGCATGGACTGAACAGACAGACCCAGCACTTACACACTAGCATAGAGCTCCCCAGAGCTCCTCCAACAAGCGCACACACACACACAAACAAACAAACATACATACACACACACAATTACATATATTGAAGCTAACTAGAATAAATCATTCCTTTCATTCATTCAAGCTAACTAGAATAAATATTTGAAAATGCTTGAAAGCAGATTTTGTTCTGATTATATTGTAAATATTTCAATAATATTACAGATGAGGTAACACTGTTTATTTATGAATGACATGTGGAAGCTTCCTGAGACAAAATGTTGAGAAATAAAGTTATATCCTGCTGAAATTGAGACAAGGCTTGATATGTTTCTAATGATATGTATGGGGCTGTTTTAAGGGGGCTCACCATAGCAACAGTGCTCTCAGGAAGGGCAGAGGTCAGGGTTGTCTGTCTGGCAGAGGGCCATCCAGTGATCACTCCCCTGTACTTGCATTGTTAAGCCCACAGGGGGCGGCAGAGACAAAGATTCCCAACCTTTCTTCCCCAGAGCCCCCCACTTACACCTGATGGAATCCCCCCCCCCCCCCCCCCAAAAAATAAATAAATAAATAAATCTCTGTGAACATTCAGTCTGTGTGTGTTTGTATGTGCGCAAATTCCATCAGGTGTAAGTTAGGGTAAAATGAAGTGCTTCGCCAATGTAGCAGTAATATTAATGTTGACACGATTGATAGTCTCTGATTAACTTGTTGAATTTATATGGTATTATAGTGCCATACATACAAGACTTGGGGCGTTCATCAGATATAATCATGTATTTTGTTAAAATTGCTGTGTGATATGTCAATAAAATTATTCTTTGACAAATATTTGTCTAGCTAATATTAAGGCCTCAAATTGTCTGGGGCCTGGCGCCCCCCCTGCCATCGTTGGCGACCCCCTAAGGGGGGGCCGGACCCCAGGTTGGGAAAAACCTGGTCTAGGACACTGTACTATTGCAGGCCTACATGTGAAATGTGTTGGCTCTTGCATATCAACAGTTTTACAGGACTTTTAACGTGCAGTTTTTTACTGTACTTTACAGTGTAAAGGTGCACTTTTACAGTGTAAAGGTTTCCTATTGCAGCAGATACACACAGGACTGGTCCCCTGGGGTCAGCAGCTCAGGCCCCCAGTTAAAGAGTCCAGTAGTGACTGGGAGGTGATGGATCCCTGACTCGGAGACATCTGTCCTAGAGGCAGTCCCTGCATGAGGAGGTCAGAGGGCGGTCTGGACCCTGAGGAGGAGGTCCCTGCACGGAGCGGTGTGGCGGTCTGGTTAAACGCAACTGGTTAAACACTGCAGACCACGGGTGAGTAATTTATCCAATGATCAATAAGGATACTCTAAAAGTCAATACACTTACAAAATGTACAATCCATAATCAGTCTTACTCACGATTGCAACAGCACACAAGCGAAGACACCAAACCTTTCCCCGCACATCGACACTGGCAAGGCGTGAGAGGACCGGAAAGAGCGAGACGGATCGCTGCCTCTCTGCCTGTGTTAAATACATGACTATAGTTTATAGGTGATTCTCTGCCTCCCTCTACTGGCTACATATAGAACAGAGGCAGGGTGCAACAGCCAGTAAATCAAAGAGCTTCTGTATCAGGATCCTCTAAACTCCTGTTGAGTTTGAACTGAATTGTTTGTTTATGATTGTGTATGATTGTGTTAGCTCGTCGACACCACAAATGAGGGAAACCTCAGTGTCTAATGAGTTGAAATAAAGGTTTGAAATGAAATGAACACACTCCCTATAGGCCTACTGCTCCTCAGCTGGACTACAGGACTGACAGTAATTTGCTAACCTGACCAATTTCTCCCGTGGCCTTTCCCAGAGAAGCTCATAGCCTTACCCAGAGGAGCTCATAGCTTTACCCAGAGAAGCTCAAAGCCTTACCCAGAGGAGCTCATAGCTTTACCCAGAGAAGCTCATAGCCTTACCCAGAGAAGCTCAAAGCCTTACCCAGAGAAGCTCATAGCCTTACCCAGAGAAGCTCAAAGCCTTACCCAGAGAAGCTCAAAGCCTTACCCAGAGAAGCTCAAAGCCTTACCCAGAGAAGCTCAAAGTCTTACCCAGAGAAGCTCAAAGCCTTACCCAGAGAAGCTCAAAGCCTTACCCAGAGAAGCTCAAAGCCTTACCCAGAGAAGCTCATAGCCTTACCCAGAGAAGCTCAAAGCCTTACCCAGAGAAGCTCAAAGCCTTACCCAGAGAAGCTCAAAGCCTTACCCAGAGAAGCTCAAAGTCTTACCCAGAGAAGCTCAAACCCTTACCCAGAGAAGCTCAAAGCCTTACCCAGAGAAGCTCAAAGCCTTACCCAGAGAAGCTCAAAGCCTTACCCAGAGAAGCTCAAAGCCTTACCCAGAGAAGCTCAAATCCTTACCCAGAGAAGCTCATAGCCTTACCCAGAGAAGCTCATAGCCTTACCCAGAGAAGCTCAAAGCCTTACCCAGAGAAGCTCAAAGCCTTACCCAGAGAAGCTCAAAGCCTTACCCAGAGAAGCTCATAGCCTTACCCAGAGAAGCTCATAGCCTTACCCAGAGAAGCTCATAGCCTTACCCAGAGAAGCTCATAGCCTTACCCAGAGAAGCTCAAAGCCTTACCCAGAGAAGCTCATAGCCTTACCCAGAGAAGCTCATAGTCTTACCCAGAGAAGCTCATAGCCTTACCCAGAGAAGCTCATAGCCTTACCCAGATAAGCTCATACCCTTACCCAGAGAAGCTCATACCCTTACCCAGAGAAGCTCAAAGCCTTACCCAGAGAAGCTCAAAGCCTTACCCAGAGAAGCTCAAAGCCTTACCCAGAGAAGCTCATACCCTTACCCAGAGAAGCTCATAGCCTTACCCAGAGGAGCTCATAGCTTTACCCAGAGAAGCTCAAAGCCTTACCCAGAGAAGCTCAAAGCCTTACCCAGAGAAGCTCAAAGCCTTACCCAGAGAAGCTCATAGCCTTACCCAGAGAAGCTCATAGCCTTACCCAGAGAAGCTCATAGCCTTACCCAGAGAAGCTCATACCCTTACCCAGAGAAGCTCTTAGCCTTACCCAGAGAAGCTCAAAGTCTTACCCAGAGAAGCTCATAGCCTTACCCAGAGAAGCTCAAATCCTTACCCAGAGAAGCTCATAGCCTTACCCAGAGAAGCTCAAAGCCTTACCCAGAGAAGCTCAAAGTCTTACCCAGAGAAGCTCATAGCCTTACCCAGAGAAGCTCAAAGCCTTACCCAGAGAAGCTCATACCCTTACCCAGAGAAGCTCATAGCCTTACCCAGAGAAGCTCAAAGCCTTACCCAGAGAAGCTCATACCCTTACCCAGAGAAGCTCATACCCTTACCCAGAGAAGCTCAAAGCCTTACCCAGAGCTCAAAGCCCTACCCAGAGAAGCTCATAGCCTTACCCAGAGAAGCTCAAAGCCTTACCCAGAGAAGCTCAAAGCCTTACCCAGAGAAGCTCAAAGCCTTACCCAGAGGAGCTTGCAGACAAAACTTGAGCCTCGCCTTTCTCAGCACTCTCCATCACTTTGGCCCTGATTAGCAACAGGCTGTTCCACTCGCCATGCTAGCGGGGTTGTTTAGCAGCGCTGGCCTACTCCCTGTCCACATCCAATATCACCGGTGTTGGATTAAGTAACTAAAAATGAAACCCTAGCCGTAATTTTGACTGTATAAACATATTATATCAATCAAATTTCTAGGTAATCCCTTTGGGAGCCCCAATTTAGGCAGCCATGCTCTTCAGCGGTCCCACACGACTCAATTTATTTATTTATCTCTTCATAGACCTCCACTGTCCCACAGAAAGAGATTAATATTCTGAGATGAGGTTTACAGGCTGGTGAAACTTGGTGAGAATGAATCAGCAGCTTCTGCCTGGCCAGTTGAACTCCGCTCCAAACCGTATTCACTGAAATTGATCATACTCCCACAGGTGAGACCATACATGTATGAGATGAGTAAAACAGCAAGCGTGGTATAGCAACAATACTTTATTTCTTTCTGCAGATATTGAAACCCTGAAGCTAGACAGGAAGGCCTTGGTTGTGCGACCTCCTCTTCAGTCACACCAGCCAGTTATCAACGCATTGAGGTAACAGGTACAGTAATAAATTATTCATTAAAAAAAACACGCAAGAAATTCCTATCAATAATACAAAAAGTATCAAACATACTTGATGATATCACTTCATTATAGACATATACATTTCTTCTCTTTTTTTTCTTCTTCATTTTTAAATGCTGCCAAAGTTGCCAAATCTGATGCTTCTTATCCCAGCTAGTGGAACTTCCTGTGGAACTAGTGGAACTTCCTGGTTGACTGCAGACAAGCTATAAAGAAGGAAGCGTCAGATCATCATTCACCTTCTACCCAAACTACTGCTGAGCCAGGGCTCCACAGACAGAGGACCGGACCCTTACGTCTTTATGGGTTTCCTGGACAACCCTGGGAGCAGAACATCAAGTCACTCTTTAAAACCGCGTGTTGACTCACTGGGCTACAGTTTGACAGGTCAGCTTAGCTCTTTTTTTTTTTTTTTTTACATTCAGTCTATGTTTCTAGTTTGTATTATTCTTTCCCTTTCATTTGCAGATTTGAAAAACATGCGGATATGAAAGTCAGAAATCTATCATTAAAAGTGCAAAGATACTTTTCTTTCTTGAAGAGATGATTTTCAGCCAGACAGAAAAGCCCCGCCTCTGACTTAGTGCGTAACAGTACAAGCCATTTAATAGGTTATTACAAACCCCCCCTCTGACAGAAAGTCAGACATCTTGGTGCTTTCAGTAAGTGGTCCCCTGATTGACCTTTAACCCCTAGTGCCAACAGCTTCCACCAGCCACGTCTCTACCAGCTGCTAGACCAGAGGTGCTAGACCAGAGGAGCTAGACCAGAGGTGCTAGACCAGAGGTGCTAGACCAGAGGAGCTAGACCATAAGGTTCTAGACCAGAGGTTCTAGACCAGAGGAGCTAGACCAGAGGTGCTAGACCAGAGGTTCTAGACCAGAGGAGCTAGACCAGAGGTGCTAGACCAGAGGTGCTAGACCAGAGGTGCTAGACCAGAGGTGTTAGACCAGAGGTGCTAGACCAGAGGTGCTAGACCAGAGGAGCTAGACCAGAGGTGCTAGATCAGAGGTTCTAGACCAGAGGTGCTAGACCAGAGGTTCTAGACCAGAGGTTCTAGACCAGAGGAGCTAGACCAGAGGTGCTAGACCAGAGGTGCTAGACCAGAGGAGCTAGACCAGAGGTGTTAGACCAGAGGAGCTAGACCAGAGGAGTTAGACCAGAGGAGCTAGCCCAGAGGTGCTAGACCAGAGGTGTGTCCTGGGCAGCTGTCTGGTGGGAGGCAGACAGAGATCCACACAGACCACAGGCCTGCCTGAGTTCTGCCTGGAGAACTGTAGGCTTGGTGTTGAACTGTAGGCTGTGTTGAAGCTAACTGGCGATGATGACATAATTGCCTGACCATCCATGTACTGTACTGTGTGCGTGGTGTGGCTAGTGAATGAGATCTAATTGGCTAAACCAGACCTTCCAGGCAGTCAAACAGCTGCTATTCTACATCTCTTACATCTGTCATTTTCACCTGCTTTCGCCAGCTTCTTCTTTTTTACCACTTCCTCCCTGATCAACTCACAATGACATCCAACACGATGCAGAACCACGATCACGTACACTCACACAATGAGATACTCACCAACAACGGCACAAACACCATGGGTCCCCTACAGCCCCCCACCAACCCCAGCACTCCTCCCCAGAGAACACCTCCATGCCCCCCCCCACCCCTCCGCCACGCGGACCGCCCTCACAGGACTGTGGCCACGCCCATATCAAGGTCCATTCAGACGTCTCTCTGGAGTGCTGTCACTCAGACTGGTCCAGCGGCGAGGGAACAACTCTGACTCAGACCGCACCCCTAACAGCAGAGACAGGGGAGTCAGCCTCCCTCCCTCTCTCTCTCCCCTTCTCTCCCCTAGCCCTTCCTCCCTCCCTCCCTCCCTCCCCACCCCTCGCTGCCTTGGTCCCCGGGCTGCTGGGCTGACTCCAGAGCTGCTCCGCCACCAGGAGGAGGAGGAGGAGCAAGGGAGAGGAGGTCACAAGATGACACAGTGCAGCCTGTGGGAGGCGGTGGTGCGCTCCCCGCGCCATTTCATCTTCTTCTTCTTCTTCTGGCTGTGCTCTGGAACCTGTTGCCTGGAAGAGCACACAGGGGGGAGAGAGAGAGAGAGAGAGAGAGGGAGATAGAGAGGGAGGGAAGGAGGGAGAGAGAGGGACGTGGAGGGAGGGAGAAAGAGGGAGGGAAGGAGGGAGAAAGAGGGGGTGGAGAAACATTGAGTGTGTAAAGAAAACAAAACTACTGGAGAACTAAAGATTAAAAGAGAGAGAGAGAGAGAGAGAGAGAGAGAGACTAGCAGCTAGAGGTCCTCATTGGCTCAGTAATAAACACATCTCAACAACAGGATGAATGGGCCATCCAACAGGATATGACCTCACACTTAACATCAACACATACTGGATTCCTCTGAAATGACATGTCTGTTCGTACAGGAAATGACATGTCTGTTCATACAGGAAATGGCTGTTTTTCTCTCTTCCTCCAATCCGACCTCCATACACACACCAAGCCCTCGTTGTTTGCAGAGGCACCATCTTGGAGGGCATTTTTGCTCGTTCAAGTTATGTGCATTTGCTTCCAATTCATTTTTTGATTACATGCAATTACAAACGTGATTTCTTCTATAGATCAATGCTTTTCTGAGGACTGACCTGATGACTCTGACCAGCTCGTGGAAGGCCTTGTCCACGTTCATGGGAGGGTCCTTGGCACTGGTCTCTATGTATGTGATCTATGGACACAGACCAAGGACTCATGAGCATTCAAATAAACACACAACACTTAAACACGGCTTTGGACTGACACACAAAACACTGCAGAGAAACGATGATGATTTTACTCATGTTCACATCTTAAAAACAACAGTCTGCACCAGAGTAGATGTTCCTTCAGATTCCTCCCCGTGGCGGAGTCTTAAACTGCGTGTTCTAGAACAGCAGGCTTGGCTGTGATTGGCTGTTCCTGTGTTCCATCCCACCAGACCAACTCACACCCTGAAGAACACGCTGACTCAGCCTCCAGCTTCCCAGCACACAACAACCTCTCCCAGCCTCTCCCCCTCCCTCAGCCTCTCTCCCCCTCCCAACCTCTCTCCCTCCCTCAGCCTCTCTCCCCCTCCCAACCTCTCTCCCTCCCTCAGCCTCTCTCCCTCCCTCAGCCTCTCCCCCTCCCTCAGCCTCTCTCCCCCTCCCAACCTCTCTCCCTCCCTCAGCCTCTCTCCCCCTCCCAACCTCTCTCCCTCTCTCAGCCTCTCTCCCCCTCCCAACCTCTCTCCCTCTCTCAGCCTCTCTCCCCCTCCCAACCTCTCTCCCTCCCAACCTCTCTCCCTCCCTCAGCCTCTCTCCCCCTCCCAACCTCTCTCCCTCCCTCAGCCTCTCTCCCCCTCCCAACCTCTCTCCCTCCCTCTGCCTCTCTCCCCCTCCCAACCTCTCTCCCTCCCTCAGCCTCTCTCCCCCTCCCAACCTCTCTCCTCTCCCAGCCTCTCTCCCTCCCTCAGCCTCCCCCCCTCCCTCAGCCTCTCTCCCCCTCCCAACCTCTCTCCTCACCCAGCCTCTCTCCCCCTCCCAACCTCTCTCCCTCCCTCAGCCTCTCTCTCCCTCCCTCAGCCTCTCCCCCTCCCTCAGCCTCTCTCTCCCTCCCTCAGCCTCTCCCCCTCCCTCAGCCTCTCTCCCAACCTCTCTCCCTCCCTCAGCCTCTCTCCCTCTCTCAGCCTCTCTCCCTCTCCCAGCCTCTCTCTCTCCCTCAGCTCGCTCTCTCTTGCTCCAAGAGGGTGGAGTTTGAGGGGGTTGTCTGTCAGGCTGAGGGTTAGGGGTTAGGGGTTAGCGTTAGCTGGGGCTCTCACGTTGTGTTTGGCAGCCATCTCCTGTCCCTGGTCGCTGGTGATCTTCCGCAGGTGAACCAGGTCCACCTTGTTGGCCAGCAGCACCATGGGGAAGGCCTCCCTGGAAGCACAGGCACACGCTGAGCTCAGACTCCTCCCCCTCGCCTTCACGGCCTGGCTGATGACCCCACGGGCGCGGTCACGCCAGGCTCACCTGCCCAGCAGAGGGCGCCTCACCTGTCCTTCACCCGGAGGATGAGCTGGTGGAAGCGGTCCACGTGTTGGAAGCTGGCCTTGTCCGTGACGGAGAAGACGATGAGGAAGCCGTCGCCCGTCCTCATGTACTGTTCCCTCATGGCGCTGAACTCCTCCTGACCGGCCGTGTCCAGGACTGGGACAGGACAGGACGGGACAGGACGGGACAGGACGGGACAGCCAGCACATGTCAACGCCACACTGGGCTTTTCTATCCAATTCTCTCGCATGCTGTATTAATGTTATTTTACAATTATGTAATAAAATACATTTCTACAAAGATTGAAAACCAATCACTTAACCTTCAGCCAAATCCAGTCCCATTTTATGACGTGTCGTCATATTCTAATCAATCATTCACCCAGAACATGACACTCAAGAGATAGGCTACCGTCCAGGATGGCCCACTGGCCGTCGATCTCCGTGTGCTTCAGGTACGAGTCCTCGATGGTGGGGTCGTAGTCGGGGACGAAGATCTTCTGGAAGAACTGGATGGTGAGGGCGCTCTTCCCCACCCCCCCGTCGCCCACCACCACCAGCTTGTAGGCGGGGAGGTCGTCGCTGGGCACCGCGCTGGTGGCCATGGAGCCGGCTACACCTGGAACGCACACAGGACGGAGAGAGAGAGAAAGAGGGTCACACTTTACAATAAGGGTCACAAAAAAACATTAGTTAACTGTTAACTAATGCTTCTTTAGCGTTAGGTTAGGGTACTAATGTTAATTAATACCTTAGTTAGGGTTAGGGTTAGGCGAGTTAACCTTAGTTAACATAAATAACATTAGTAAATGGTTACTAGAGACATTAGTTAACTGTTACTTAATGCTTAATAATGCATGAACTAATACTTAATGTACCCTTATTGTAAAGTGTTACCAGAAAGAGAAATAAAGAGAGGGAGGGAGGCATAGAGAGAGAGGAGGATAGAGGGAGAGAGAGAGAGGGATAGAGAGACGGGGGAGAGAGAGGGGGGGAGAGAGAGAGAGGGATAGAGAGAGAGAGGGATAGAGAGAGGGGGGGGGGAGAGGGATAGAGAGAGAGAGGGATAGAGAGAGAGAGAGAGAGAGAGAGAGAGGGATAGAGAGAGAGGGGGGGTAGAGAGAGGGATAGAGAGAGAGGGATAGAGAAAGAGAGAGGGAGAGAGGGGGATAGAGAGGGATAGAGAAAGAGAGAGAGATGGATAGAGAAAGAGAGGGAGAGAGAGAGAGAGAGAGGGGGATAGAGAGGGATAGAGAAAGAGAGGGAGAGAGAGAGGGATAGAGAAAGAGAGAGGGGATAGGGAGAGAGAGAGAGGGAGAGAGAGAGAGAGAGGGAGAGAGAGAGGGGGATAGAGAGAGGGGGATAGAGAGAGAGGGAGAGGGGGGGATAGAGGGGGGGGGTTACTTGGCAGTAGCAGAGTGGAGCCATGCAGCAGCAGACTCATTTATCACCACGGAGACAAGAGAGACTACATGATGCAGCATGAGACCAGAAACATCAGCTAACACACTCTCTCTCACACACACACTCACTCACACACCCTCACACACCCACTCTCTCACATACACACACTCTCTCTCTCTCTCTCTCTCACACACACACTCTCACATACACGCGCACACATACACACATGCATGCACACACACGCACGCACACACAAAGGCTATCCAGAGTACTACACACAAAAACATCAGCTATCCTCACACTGGCTATCCAGAGTATAGGCTATTACACACATAAACATCAGCCATCAGCATATGGCTATCCAGAGCACCACACCGAAACAGCTCTAACACACACTCACCTAGCTTGACTAACTAGAACACACTCACCTAGCTTGACTAACTAGAACACTCACCTAGCCTGACTAACTAGAACACACACTCACCTAGCTTGACTAACACACACTCACCTAGCCTGACTAACTAGAACACACACTCACCTAGCTTGACTAACTAACACACACTCACCTAGCTTGACTAACTAGAACACACACTCACCTAGCTTGACTAACTAACACACACTCACCTAGCTTGACTAACTAGAACACTCACCTAGCTTGACTAACTAGAACACTCACCTAGCCTGACTAACTAACACACACTCACCTAGCCTGACTAACACACACTCACCTAGCTTGACTAACTAACACACACTCACCTAGCTTGACTAACTAGAACACACACTCACCTAGCTTGACTAACTAGAACACACACTCACCTAGCTTGACTAACTAGAACACTCACTCACCTAGCCTGACTAACTAGAACACTCACCTAGCTTGACTAACTAGAACACACACTCACCTAGCTTGACTAACTAGAACACACTCACCTAGCTTGACTAACTAACACACACTCACTTAGCTTGACTAACACACACTCACCTAGCTTGACTAACTACAACACACTCACCTAGCTTGACTAACTAACACACACTCACTTAGCTTGACTAACACACACTCACCTAGCTTGACTAACTAGAACACTCACCTAGCCTGACTAACTAGAACACACATTCACCTAGCTTGACTAACTAACACACACTCACCTAGCTTGACTAACTAGAACACTCACCTAGCCTGACTAACTAGAACACACACTCACCTAGCTTGACTAACTAGAACACACACTCACCTAGCTTGACTAACTAGAACACTCACCTAGCCTGACTAACTAGAACACACACTCACCTAGCCTGACTAACTAGAACACACACTCACCTAGCTTGACTAACTAGAACACACACTCACCTAGCTTGACTAACACACTCACCTAGCTTGACTAACTAGAACACACACTCACCTAGCCTGACTAACTAGAACACACACTCACCTAGCTTGACTAACTAGAACACTCACCTAGCCTGACTAACACACACTCACCTAGCTTGACTAACACACACTCACCTAGCTTGACTAACACACACTCACCTAGCCTGACTAACTAGAACACTCACCTAGCTTGACTAACTAGAACACACACTCACCTAGCTTGACTAACTAACACACACTCACCTAGCTTGACTAACACACACTCACCTAGCTTGACTAACACACACTCACCTAGCTTGACTAACTAGAACACTCACCTAGCTTGACTAACTAACACACACTCACCTAGCCTGACTAACTAGAACATTCACCTAGCTTGACTAACTAGAACACACATTCACCTAGCTTGACTAACTAGAACACTCACCTAGCTTGACTAACTAGAACACACACTCACCTAGCCTGACTAACTAGAACACACACTCACCTAGCTTGACTAACTAACACACACTCACCTAGCTTGACTAACTAGAACACACACTCACCTAGCTTGACTAACTAGAACACTCACCTAGCTTGACTAACTAGAACACTCACCTAGCTTGACTAACTAGAACACACACTCACCTAGCTTGACTAACTAGAACACACACTCACCTAGCTTGACTAACTAGAACACTCACCTAGCTTGACTAACTAGAACACACACTCACCTAGCTTGACTAACTAGAACACTCACCTAGCTTGACTAACTAGAACACACACTCACCTAGCCTGACTAACTAGAACACACACTCACCTAGCCTGACTAACTAGAACACTCACCTAGCCTGACTAACTAGAACACACACTCACCTAGCTTGACTAACTAACACACACTCACCTAGCTTGACTAACTAGAACACACACTCACCTAGCCTGACTAACTAGAACACACACTCACCTAGCTTGACTAACTAGAACACTCACCTAGCTTGACTAACTAGAACACACACTCACCTAGCTTGACTAACTAGAACACACACTCACCTAGCTTGACTAACTAGAACACACACTCACCTAGCTTGACTAACTAGAACACACACTCACCTAGCTTGACTAACTAGAACACACACTCACCTAGCTTGAGGAGAAACAGCTGGCTGACACACGACTGAGGACAACACACCAATCACTCAACACTGCTGGATTCACTCAGCACTCAACACTGCTGGATTTACTGAGCACTCAACGCTGCCGGATTTACTCAACACTGCTGGATTTACTGAGCACTCAACACTGCTGGATTTACTGAGCACTGAACGCTGCCAGACTTACTCAACACTGCTGGATTTACTCAGCTCACTCTCGTAGCCTAAACACAACCTCTGTGAATGGATCAGGACACTCCAACCCTCCAAGGAGAGGCAGGCTGCTGTACTGAGCCGGTCCTTCTGTTCCGTCTGTCTGGATGCTGTGTTCAGGCAGGAGTTCCAACATGAACACAGCTACGGGGGGCCTGGAGCCCGTCTCCAAAAACTCCCCTCAACACCAGGCTGGTGGAGCAGACAGGAAGTAGAAACTCCCCTCAACACCAGGCTGGTGGAGCAGACAGGAAGTAGAAACTCCCCTCAACACCAGGCTGGTGGAGCAGACAGGAAGTAGAAACTCCCCTCAACACCAGGCTGGTGGAGCAGACAGGAAGTAGAAACTCCCCTCAACACCAGGCTGGACGTAGTCAGTGGTTAGACTGAAGCACTTTCCCATAATGCATTCTGTTGTTGCTGTTGTTGTTGAGGGTCAGGGGTCAGGCCGCAGCCCCAGACCACAGCAGCAGGTCTAGATACACGGATTACTGCACTTCATCATTATGGTCTGTAGAAATGAGAATAAAACCTGGACATGCTATGAGAGACAGGAGTGGCTCTGGTGCTCTTAACCCCCAGGCCTGGTCCAGCTAGCCACCCCCAGCCCTGGTCCAGCTAGCCACCCCCAGCCCTGGTCCAGCTAGCCACCCCCAGCCCTGGTCCAGCTAGCCACCCCCAGCCCTGGTCCAGCTAGCCACCCCCAGGCCTGGTCCAGCTAGCCACCCCCAGCCCTGGTCCAGCTAGCCACCCCCAGCCCTGGTCCAGCTAGCCACCCCCAGCCCTGGTCCAGCTAGCCACCCCCAGCCCTGGTCCAGCTAGCCACCCCCAGCCCTGGTCCAGCTAGCCACCCCCAGCCCTGGTCCAGCTAGCCACCCCCAGCCCTGGTCCAGCTAGCCACCCCCAGCCCTGGTCCAGCTAGCCACCCCCAGCCCTGATCCAGCTAGCCGCCACCAGATGACCACTGAGACTACTGAGCAACACGTATGATCACACAAGGAAACCAGCTCAGACCCTCTTAGTTGGAAGTCCTGTAGCACAACACCTGTATCCACACAACATGAGGGTTGAACCTGGCTCTGAGCAGAGAGCAGCCAGCCCACACTGAGGGGGGAGGAGCTCAATGGGGTTAGGCCCACACTGAGGGGGGAGGAGCTCAATGGGGTTAGGGACTAGGGGGCAGTCTGGGATCGGGCCTGAGACTGGGCAGTGAGAGAGCTCAGACAGGGCAGGGTAGGACAGGGTAGGACAGGGCAGGACAGGGTAGGGTAGGGTAGGGTAGGGTAGGGTAGGGTAGGGTAGGGCAGGGCAGGGCAGGGCAGGGCAGGGCAGGGCAGGGCAGGGCAGGGCAGGACAGGGCAGGGTAGGGTAGGGCAGGGTAGGACAGGGCAGGGCAGGGGAGGCTGTGGGTAGAGGCCTGTGGGTAGAGGCCAGGGCACTAGGTTTCAGCAGGCAGGCAGACAGACAGACAGAAAATAGCTGTCAGCTGGTGACTACAGACACTTCCTGCTAAGTACAATGATGGGAAGGAAGAACCCCCCCCCCCTCCACCCTGGCCCAGCCAATCACAACCCTCTGCCCTGGCCCAGCCAATCACACGTAGCAGCAGTACACCAGTATTTATAACATGTGAGGCTAACATGATTGTATATTTATGCGTTTAGCCTGCCTTGCTATGCTATCATCTATGGATCTATCGGGCTTTCTGTGTTCTTTTAATTCACCCAGCCTGTCTAATACATTCATGCACAATCAGCCTAAGCTACTGTATATTGTGAACATTGATTCATTTGTATTTACATACAATTGTGGGAGGGGATGACGAGGTGTTTGAAACCGTACCTGTGGTAAACTTTAAACTTTGACCCCACTTGGGTTCAACCTATTCCCTCAGTATGCAGTAAACCCCTCCCCTTTCACCTGTCTGGTGTTGTTGCACCTGACGAAGGCCACGTCAGCTCAAACCTTGTGCCTTATTAAAATCCCTATAAAAACAATGTGTGGACCTCTCTTCTCTTACCAGCCAATCACAACCCATTTGCCCTGGCTCAGCCAATCAGAACTCTCTGCTCTGGCCAGCCAGTCACAGCCTCCCCCCCCTCTGTTCCTCTGTCCACCAGCGTATGTGTGTCCACCAGCGTGTGTGTGTGTGTGTCCACCAGCGTGTGTGTGTCCACCAGCGTGTGTGTGTGTGTCCACCAGCGTGTGTGTGTGTGTCCACCAGCGTGTGTGTGTGTCCACCAGCGTGTGTGTGTGTCCACCAGCGTGTGTGTGTCCACCAGCGTGTGTGTGTGTCCACCAGCGTGTGTGTGTTTGTGTGTGTGTCCACCAGTGTGTGTGTGTGTGTGTGTGTGTCAGTCCTACTGTGGGGGGTGAAGGACCAGCTGATGACTGGACAGCAGCAGAGGTCACCAGACCACGGGTCAGAGGTCACAAGCCCACGGGTCAGCGCTCAGGAACACACAGGATTCTGAGTAGACACGCGGTGCAAAACTCAGCCCCTTATGAAAGTGATCTGGATGACGTGTGATCTGGATGACGTGTGATCTGGATGACGTGTGATCTGGATGACGTGTGATCTGGATGACGTGTGATCTGGATGACGTGTGATCTGGATGACGTGTGTCCGTCCAGCTCATGACTAGAGTGTGTTTGTTTTCTCTCCATCTGAAAGCCACACCCCCTCCTCTCCACTACTGCGCCTCTGAAAAGGCTTCCGCTGAGTTGTTAAAGGAATAGATCACGTGACTAAAAGTGCCCCTACACTAAATCCATTTAAGACTACTTGAAGAGTATTGATAAAGGTCATGAAGAGTATTGATGAACATCATGTTGCCTTTGATGCACTGACACTGCCAGACACACAAGCCAAAGATGTCTTTTCAGAGGTAGCCAGTCTTTTCAGAGGTAGACCGTCTTTTCAGAGGTAGACCGTCTTTTCAGAGGTAGCCAGTCTTTTCAGAGGTAGACCGTCTTTTCAGAGGTAGATCGTCTTTTCAGAGGTAGCCAGTCTTTTCAGAGGTAGACCGTCTTTTCAGAGGTAGACCGTCTTTTCAGAGGTAGACCGTCTTTTCAGAGGCCACTGTGCACTCTCTGGCCTGCTAGCTTTCCAGTCAACCCCTGAAATACCCTAGTGGTACATTCTATATCATGCAAAATTAGAGGAATATGCAAACCAGAATAACAGGATACATGAATAAACCAGGGTTTTGAGCATCTCCCCATTAGGCTGTCAGTCACCGTTTCATACCCGACAGGAACCAACCAGGGTGGTTCTGCAGGCTACTTCCTTAAATACAGCTTTTCTGTGCCTGATACAGTCGGCCAGCCGAGCCCAGCCTCGGTGTTCTGGATGAATTATCCGCTGATTTCCCTCTTCTATTAATAGTTGGATGAATGTCGAGCCTCAGTAGTTGTGCACGGGTTCATCCGATGATCCAGACCAGCAGGAATTCCTCTGAGAAACCAACATCTAGCGGTTCTACCACTGAAGCACTTTCAACAGATAGCCTATAGCCAAATCAAAATACTACAAACCAATATCACAGACGTGAGAAGTAGCTTTACCCACGAGATGATCTTGAGCTTTTTTACACAATGACAGATGAAGTGTCTCACGGTGAGGTCGCCCAGACAGTTCAAGGCCCGGAGCGCCGCCGCCCCGCAGGGATGTGTTGCTTCATCGTTTTGAGAAGTTTGCAGCAATTGCAATTTCCTCATATGAATGTAGCCATTCATACGAGTCGATTTCTTTTGGTGAAACCTCCTCCAAGGAATAGGCCAAGGCATAGCCGACACTAGTCCATCGTTAAAATATACGCCGTATAGGCTATATATATTCTTATTTTTTAAACCTGATTTAGGCCAAGTGAATTTACAGAGAAGCAATCTAATTCAAGACTAGATCCTATTCTTCCAAAAGCAACTTACCGATGTGTGTTCGTCTTAAGCACAACCCGTTCACGTTCAGCTAGTCTTCATCTTAGCCGCCGTCAGACCATGAGAGCCATCCTCGGCGCTAAATGCCAGTGTCACACATTCACCAAACTATCCGTTGTGTAGCAAATCTTTATATCGCAACAGCTGATACTATAAATAGCATACCAACAGAGGGGTGGACCTTTTCATTGGTCAGAAATAAAACTGACGATTTTTTTCTTCTTTAAAATACCACGTACGTACTTGAACCCGTTATGTTATTCTCTGGAACTCTTCACATCCCCATCATTTATTTGACCTCTAGAAGAAATGGAAATAACATGAAGAAGTTGAGGAGGAACCCCTTCAGAGTGGACTGTTCCGCTATGCTGCTGCGCACCCTGACTTGGTTTAAAGGGGCAGTTCTGTTAATTTCCTACCCAGCAGATGGGCAGTAAGGTCTGTGATCATGAGACAAAACATTGTGTTTGGATGTTTCATGATTCAGTCGACTGTGAAGATGAGGATTCATCAGTACAGGCTCAGGGTCAGAGGAGTGGAGGCTATACGGAGGTATCCTTTGTCCATGGACCCACAGTATGCCCACTTTTTTACACACCACTAATGTAAAAACTGTAACATTTCTGCTACAGTATACCCACTTCTTTAATCACCACTATGCCCTTGGTTAGGGTATAGTATAGGCTAATTTCAAACCTCTTTATGCTAAACTCAATAGGCATTTTCGTATTTTGTTATATCACAATTCAAACAAGCTAAAGTTTTGCTGCCCATACACACATCACACACACACATACACACACACATCACACACACATACACACACACATCACACACACACATACACACACACATACACACACATCACACACATGCACGCGCATACACACACATCACACACATGCACACGCATACACACACATCACACAAACACACACATGCATGCACGCTGTGATGTGATCAGTCAGAGGCGGGGTTCACCACCCTCATAAATAAGGCATGCTGACTTTCACAGGCCTCATTACATCGGCTAATAGCCATGAGATGGAATGGACATCTCTCTCTCTCTCTCTCTCCCTCTCTCTCTCTCCCTCTCTCTCTCTCTCTCTCTCTCTCTCCCTCTCTCTCCCTCTCTCTCTCTCTCTCTCTCCCTCTCTCCCTCTCTCTCTCTCTCTCTCTCTCTTCTTGTTCTGTTCTGCACAAAATGCAGCTGTAGGCTGTTCCAGGAACCCCCCCTCAGCTGTAGGCTGTTCCAGGAACCCCCTCACTCAGCTGTAGGCTGTTCCAGGATTCCAGGAACACCTTGTAGCCTATTGATGTTCTCCAGTAAAGGATGACTCCCCCATACACACACACACACACACACACACACACACACCTACACGCACACACACACATACACACACACACATACTGTACACACACACACACACACACACACACACACACACACACACAACACACACACACACACACACACACACACATACATACATACATACATACATACATACATACATACATACATACATACATACATACATACATACATACATACATACAGCCAACCCTGCCCAACACCGAGAACACAGTCATGTGAACAGATGTCACAGGCGCAGTGTGGTGGAGAAGTACATTATTGATTTTGCTTTTGTTGCTTTTGTGAACAGCTTAGGCAATCAAGGGGCACTGCATTGATCGATTGATCTCTCCACCTGACTGATTGCCAAACCCAGGAGGTGCAGTACAGGCTGATGGGTTTTTAATCTGATTATTGATCTTAAGGTCTCGTAAAATGCAGACAGTAACTGTACCAAGCTCCACATACACAGCCCAGGATGTTGCCATCTTGACAAAGAGTTGAGTTATATGTGATGATGATGCTCTTTAATGGTTAGTGTAAAGCCTTTTAGTGACTTTGAGCTGAATCTGAGTTAATGTACTGTGCATGTGGATGCCTATGGTTATTTGTATGGAGACCACATGGTTCTAATACCCTACACTGGTGTCTGGATGATGATCAGATGCTGATATCCCATCAAAGCCCCCCTGTGGTGGAGAGAGGTCTTCACAACTCGTCCCTCCACTGCTGAAGAACAGGCCCACAGGACATCAGGGTCACGCACAGAGAACTCTAATCACCAAACAGCAACGTGAACTGCTCCGCGATGACGTCTGGAACAGCACTGACGTTCTCAACTCAGCAGTCTAGAACGGCCTCTCAGCAACCTCCCCTCAGGGATCGATCTCCTGACCTCCTTTGAGGACAGGCTGCAGAGAGGGACCCGCTCCTTGGTGCTCCGTGTCCATGTGAGAGGAGGGGAGCGAGCAGGTCTGGACCAGAGGGCTGCTGCTCTGACCAGGGCTGGTCTGACACTAGCCTACTGCATGGTCAACACAACCTGTTCGCTAAAATGTATTCTGAAGGTTTCGCTTTAATCAGACAAATGTGAAACAGCCCCTTCTAAGCCAAGCCTGGGAAGTTCTAGGGGGTGTGTTCATTACAGCAGACCATGGCTCTGTTTTCATCTTCTGTAGGCTACATGAGAGAGACATGGTAGAATCAGGTTACCATGGTAACCAGATTCTGACTGCTCTTTATTCAAAGCCTCAGATATTCCCCAGATTTTGTTCCACGGCTAGTTGCCATGGAGACTTCTGCACACAGAGAACAGCATGGAGAAGCTTTCTCCCTCCCAGCCCCCAGCCTCCCTCCCTCCCACCCAGCCTCCCTCACTCCCTCCCATCTATGTATCTAAAACTCACATTTAGGCTCCTGAGCTCAAGTCCAAAGGAATGGAGGTGAATGGGCAGCTTCGTTCAGTCGGCTGTGTTCATGCGGCTCTGTGGCGTCCCCCTTGGATCGGAGCCGGCGAGGGCGGTTCGGTGCACTCAGAGCTTTATTCCCTCACTCCCCAGTGCCCATCCTGGGGCAGAGCGCTGGGCCCTCTGGTGGCTAGGCGGTGACATGCATTGTCGAACTAACTACCAATCCACATAGATAGATATTCCATAGTCGTTTTTATACAGAATGTAAACTGAAGGTTTTTCACAAACAATCAAATATTGTCATTCTATTATCTGACAGGTTACAGGGAACAATGACCCCTAGCTGTTGCAGATGTTCGGGTTTGCACCCTGTGAGTGTAGTCCTGAGCCTCCCATACCAAAGAACATATATTTGACATACATTTTAAAATAAAAATTGGCCACTTCTTATATTTTATTAGATATATTTCTAATGTATTATCAGTTCATTTGAACATTTTTGAATATATTTTGGTATTCTCTGAGAATGCATTCCTAATCTATTTAAAAAGCATTTAAAATGTATTTCAGAAATGCATTGCTGATCTATTTAAATTGGTCTGGTGGACAACCGGGAAAGACCGGAGGACGGCAGGAAAGACCGCACCAGGAGTGGCCGGTTAGTCACCCTACCCACAAGGGAGCACCTCTACCGACTATGAACCAGAATAAGAGAAGACAACCCGAAGGCCCTCCGAGAGGCGGGGTGGAAGAAGGGCCAGAGGCGGGGTGGAAACCGGGGTGGAAAGCCGGGTTTCAAACCACAGCGCAGCAGGACCCAACAGTGCTGAGAGGGCAACCTCAGCAGATGCAGAGGAAAGGATGGAGGCAACCAATGAGAGCGTTTTGCATACTGCACCCCCGAGAGTCACACAACCAGTAAGCCAACGCAAGCACCCAGAAAGGTGTAGCAAGATCAAATGGCCGAAGGGAAAAAGCCAAGAGGAGTGGCGCAGTCTCTACGAACATCTGAGCGGAATACTCGAGCATTCTTTGCGAGGCACGGTGGAGCACAAACTAACCTTGCTGAGCAACATAATCTACGAAGAGTGCAGAGAGAGGTTTGGTGAGTGCACAGCCAAGAGAGCCACAGCCCCAAGACTGAAAGCACGGCGGGAGAAACACATTGAGGAGCTCGTAGCCAGCAGGCACCAGCTGCGAGAGAGATGGAGGAAAGCAGCCCCAGAGGAACGGGAAGGTCTCAAGCTACTGTGGGGCGACCTCAAGCAGAGGCTTGCAAAGCTGCGCCGGGCAGAACGTATTAGGAAGCAGAGGAAACAGAAGGAGAACGAAAGGAAAGACTTCTTCAGAGACCCATTCAAGTATGCCCACCAGCTGCTGGATGAAAAGCGAAGCGGCAAGCTGATCATCTCTAAAGAGGACCTGGAACAGCACATCAAGGGCCAGTACATGGATGCAGCGAAAGAAACATCACTTGGCTCGCTAGGATGTGTATCACATCCAGACCCCCCAAGGACCCCGTTCGACACCTCCCCACTGAGGCTGTGCGAGATCAGAGAGGCCCTACAAAGGGCAAGAGCAGCCTCAGCACCAGGACCGAACAGGCTTCCTTACAAGCTGTATAAGAACTGTCCACAAGTGACGAAGATCTTATGGGAGCTGTTACGGCCCCTGGCCTTTTAATGTAGGCTAGGTATAGACTATATTTGTTCCTGCCTATGTAGGCCTATCATTTACTGCAGTTTATGTATGTTCTGTTTTGTCTCCCCCCTCTTGGTTTGCTTTTACTCATGCATTTCTCTTGTGCCTCAGAATCGCCCAGCTGACCGTCATTATACCGCCTTGTTGTCTACCAGCTGAGCATCATCAGTCATCAAGCCACACACCTATATCTGCTTCAGTTCCCCTCACCCCAGCAGAGGTGGCAGATCTCTTGTTTTGTTTGGTTGTCAGTTTGATCTCTGTTTGTTTCTTTGCCGGTCTAGAGCGGAAGCGCGATGACGCATCGCATAATCATCCAGTCTGGACCGGAAGACGAACAGTTGTTGTAATGTTTTTACTGTAGGCTGCACATGGTGAAGTTTCGAGTATATAACATTCCCGATGGCATCACTAGGCATAACACCGACAAATTGTAGAAGAAGATGCGAAAAGAACTACCGGTTAAGGAAAAATAAAGCAAGCGGATGTTGGAGGCGGGCTCTACAGGATCGAGCCGGATGATAGGGCGGGCTCATAGATACCAGGCTGTCCTCCCCGAGGAGAGACCTTATACCTCCCCGAGGAGAGACTTTATACCTCCCCGAGGAGAGACCTATACCTCCCCGAGGAGAGACCTTATACCTCCCCGAGGAGAGACCTTATACCTCCCCGAGGAGAGACCTATACCTCCCCGAGGAGAGACCTTATACCTCCCCGAGGAGAGACTGGTGACGCGAGGCTAAAGGCGAAGGTAATTATACAAGCAGGGACGTTAAAGTTTCACGACAGAGCGTAGCCCAGCACTATTTCTATTAATATAAGTATTTCTTATTATTAATAATTAATTCTATTAATAGAAGTATTTCTTATTATGAATAGTAATATTTCTATTATATATTCTAACCCTAGCCCAGCACAGTTCTATTAAGATCCATGCCCAGCACCAACTCGGCAAAGTGCTTTACGGCTTTGTTGCTTTTATCTGTCCTTGCAGCGACGAAAAGAACATGTGAGTTTGGTAGCTTACATAACCCTAACTAAATGTATAGATACTATAGTTATATCAATATCTAGGTTCGTTACATTACAGCTCTACTAGTAACGTTATAGTCTCTGGTCATCCTGTGCTCTTTGAGCTAGTGCTAGCTCCTAAGTTAGAGTAGCTGAGCTAGCTTGGTAGCCGTCTTGCCAATATAATGAATCGGTGCGTTCATTGCCTCACGGGACCAGCTACTGTAAATGTCACCATGACATCTCGATTACAGTAGGCCTGTCACCCGCTCCATATGAAAGGACGAGGTGTTGTCTGTGCATCATTCTGTCAAAATGCTGAGCTAATACTGGCGAGCTAAATTAGTTAACTATTTTTTTTAACGACATTTACATCTAAAATGCATGTATGTATGTAGCCCTGGTCCAGGGCAGTATACTATCTGGGGCTATTAACCCGTATACCGCCCTGCCAGGGACCATTCATTGCGCCATAGACCTTTTTCACTCGGTCTACATTAGCGCATTTACAGATGCCCCCCCCCCCCAGGCATATTGTTAAAGTTAATCTTATCTTAACATCCCGATTTGATTCTGTTATCAGCTGACCTAAAGGCTGCATGCCAGGCCTCTAAAGCTGTTTAGAAACATGACTGACGTCCTGTTTGTGCATCCTCACAGAGTCGCATCCTCCTGCAGTCTGTAGCAGGTAGCTGGGCGGACGGTGTGCCGTCATGGCATCTCCCTTCCGGAGGTACGCAGCGCTGGCACAGAGGTACCGCACGCCGCTGCTCCTCGCTGGCTGTGGCGGCGTTTTTGCAGCCAACATGTTCTACCACGCCTTCCCTGAAAACACCTTCAGAAAGCTGTACCAGGCCTGGACCCGAGGAGAGCCCGCTCACCTGTCAGACAAGCTAGAGGGCGTCTTCCAGGAGGTGCTGGAGGAGTACAGCGTCGGCCTCCCCAGAGGCTACAGCGCCTTCGCCTCCTTTGGCTTCCAGCCTGTTGCGGCCGGGTTGCCTTGGCTCCCCTCCGGCGCCAAAATCGGGATCCCGGCCAACTTCAACAGCACGCCAGACGACCACGCCGGGATCACCAACCGCACCATCTTCATCAACGGGAAGGAGGTGGCGTGGGACAGTGACGTCGGCGCTACTCTGAAGGATGCACTCATGTTCTCCCCGGAGGCCCAGAAGTTCGCTGTGGCCCGGGAGGTGGCCCGGCTGGAGGCCGGGGGGCCGGTGCTGAACGCAGTGGTGGCTCCGGCCTGCCTGGCGGGGGTGTGGGTCTACAGCGTGACCCTGAAGCAGATCTTCGGGCTGCACGCGGGTCCCGTCGTCTTCAGGGGCGTCGTCAACCTGGTGGCCATGAGCCTGGGCGCCGTCTCCTACCTCCTGACTATCGACGCCGTCACCCAGTGGATGGACTACCGCTGCGACCGGCGCGTGGCCAGCCTCTCCCGGGGCTACGCCGAGGGGGGGGTGGAGTTCTACGACAAGATCCTGTCCAGGAACAGGACCCTCCGCGTTCTGATGGGCCAGCAAGGGGAGGAGATGTACGCTCCCAGCGGGAACCTGTTCCCCGCCCACCTGCTGAAGCTGAGGCACGCCCCCTACACCTCCAGGAGAGCGGGCATCATGGACCTGCTGAAGGAGAAGGCGTGAGGAGATGGACCTTTTGATCCAAACCACTGCTGTTTGTCATTTGTTCTTGAATAAGTGTGAAGAAGCCTCAAACACATGCAACTACTGTACAGTGTAATATGCAACATGGCCTACATAATGACAGATAGACACCACAGGTGCTTTACTCAGAAGACCAGTAGTGTTGGATCTAGCTTCCAAGAACAGTAGTGTCTTTGCTGCGTCTGTATGTGGTGTATTTGTAGGGTTGCAAAGGGGCGGAAAATGTATCGAGAAGCTCAGGAATTTGGGAAATTTTTACCTTTTTTTGTAGCCTATAACAGATTTTTTTCAACTATTTTATTTTATATACTTATTTTCGGATTTTATCCCATTTTCATCTAATTTGGTAGCCAATTGACCCTGACCTAGTGTCCAATTACCCCCTACCCTGTTGAGGATTCGTTACACAACCCCACGCCCTCTGGGATCCGGCCATATTCAGATCAGGCGAGACCAGCGGTTCCCGGTGGGCAGCTGCGCTGGAACACGATGCATTAGACCGCTACACCACCTCAGACCCCTATGACAGGGAACTTAAATGTAGCCTAGTTGGGGAAAGAAAAAGGTCTTGCATCATGATCTTTGTTAAAACAACCTGATTTAATGCAAATTCAGTTGAATTTCAACCCTGTACTGTGCATTCCATCCACTGTACTCTTCCCATCACATGCACAGCTAATTCCTAGCATCCTGCACACTAAGAGGACAGTAGAATCCATTAAAGTTCTACTCACATAGATTAAGTCAAAACTGTATTTTTTTTTTTTTGTATGTGTTTATGACAAGGTAGATACAGTTGGTGTAACCCCCAAATTCCCAGTTAATTCCCATGGAAAGTCTCCACCTTTGAATATTCCTGGAAATTTGAATATTCCTGGAAATTTGCAACCCTATGTAAGCATACCTCTCTTACTGTGAAAAATACACCAGTGACATGATTGAACAGTCTGTCATAGTAAGCCTCTCTCAGGATCACCTCAAGACAATGTGAGAAATAAAACTTTGACTTGTTCCACAACAAAGTCGCTGTTTTTGTCGTCTTGTCTTCTGTAAATTTGGGTCACGTTTCCACAAGACATAGATCGCTGGGTGTTCACTCCTGATACAGCCTCTGGCCACAAATGTTGTCTGTTTAATATAGTAGTTAAACCATATCTCTAGTGTCACACCCTGTGGATGAATTATAAAAAGAACAGTAATTAACAATGCGAGAGCCAGACCGCCAGTCAGCATATTTAACACGTCATTTATGTCTGGTCTGTCATGCGTTTTTCTCACCACATGATGTCGCCACATGCCCACTTTTTTCAGGCCATAGGCTTCCCTAATTGTTTATCTATTTCTCAGTTTAGGATGGTTCTCATCCACTTAAGCTAGTTTATGCTTAGGTATGAAAACTAGGAGTGAATGAGCGTTATTACAGCAATACTGGTTGATTTGTTTGTCCATTCAGGTCCTGACACTGCACGACAAACCCGATAGTGTTGCTGTAGTCCCTCACTGCCCCACTTTATTGCTGGGATGTATTTTTAGAGAGAGTTCGTCAAAACGCCTCTATAACATGTGACCCTGCCCCACGATGGAGGTAGTTTTGGGGGGGCACAGAAGCTCAATAATGGTGTATCATGGGAACTAACAATTGCTACTAGATCTTTAGAAATAGTAGTAATAATCGTCTGTGTAATTTATTTGTAGGTCATGCTCACAGCCTCTATGCTGAATGGAATACTAAGAAAAAAAAAGAGGGGCGTGTCCATCTGATCGGGAACGCCCATGAAGATCCGTCGCTGCAGTCTGGCATCCTCAAACCTGGCATCCTCAAACCTGGCAACCCCAGCACCCCCAGCACACGGACCACTCGCCTCACAGTCATACCTAAACCCATTCGGCTGTTTGCAATTCTACAGCCATTCCGATTGTTTTATTTTATCTTTTATATATGCGAGGCATTGAAAATAGTGCAATCCTTGTACTAAATTACTGCTATTCTCTCGCTGTAGCCAATGGTTTCCGTGGCTTGCGTGTGGATTATCCGTCGCCGAGCTGGTCGGAGACTAGAACCCGGCGGCCCCGCAGCTGGATGTGTGTGACGGCTCCTGCTCCTGCTCCTGCTCGGACTCCTCCTGCTCGGACTCCTCCTGCTCGGACTCGCACACAGAAAGATGCGCTTTTGTGGGAGTTGGAAGCGGGTGAACTGAACTTGGATTTTCACTCCCTCTCCCTCAACTTATTTTCTACTAGAACAAAATCCTATTCATTAAAACTGGACACCCCTGGAACGGTTGATGACGGTAAGCTCTGACTAGAAGCATGTCATTGCTGTAAAAAAGAAAAGAAAAAGAAAAGTAACGTTAGCTAGCTAGCCAGTAGCAATGCTAGTAATATCAGAGCTAGCTAGCTTCTGCCTTTCGTGTTAGTGAACGTTAGCTATCGAAGCATAGGCAAGCTACGCTATATGCTTTTGCGTTATTACAAGTGAATTGAAACGAGCTAGCATGTAACGTAGGCTCGTTAAACACATTACTGCTAGCTAGCTAACGCTACGTTACAGGGCAAACGTTCACTAACATAACTAGCGTTAGCACTAACGACGTCCGCTAGCTATTCACCATACCCATGCATGGGAGGAAGCTAGCTAGCCAGCTAGTGTAGTATAACCCTAACCCTAGCTAGATAGCATAGCTAGCTCGCATTATGCTGCTTCAGCTAGACATAGCTAACGTTATCTATCTTGTATTGAATACTGCGTGTTTGCCGATGGGCAGATTAAAGGTGTCACGTAGACATGGGTCTCTGGTTTGAGTCAGAGGAGCGGGGCTGCTGCTGTATGCTTACCAGATAACATAATAATAATAATATAATACAGATTATATTAGATATAAGCGCTAACGTTATCTAGATAAAAGGCAAAGCCATTTCCATGAACTCCGTAATGCCTTAGGCTAATGGACCATCATATTACTGACAGCTGAAAATGTTGCTATTGCTTAATAGTGTGCGCACCTGATATATTCAATCGTATCATCTGTGCTAGAATTGTATCTATTCTAGTAGTCACATTTTGGAAGATATGTCCGTATCATTTCTATAATGGTCCTTTCTATTGATGTGGGTGTCGTACCTAAGGTGTCTGCAGCTTCCACCGAACAGATCTCAGTAGAAACCGTCTTCATTGATACATTTACTCAGATGACGTAATTGCTTAAGATGTCTTTATTGTCAGGTCCGTTTCACAGGTATAAGGGAATGAACTGCTTGGGTTCAGGCTCCTCAGTCGTGCAGCAACAATAACAACAACAACAATAATAATACGAGGATAGATGATAATAAAGCGGTTTATCTACCGCTCTGCTTACATAACAGTCAACATCTATTTGGTTTCATCTGAGTGCTCGAGACGAGATGACGATGGGGATTTTAGTGAAGCATTCGAATTCAACTTCAGTTCAATGTATTCTTTGTTTATTGTCAATCATGTGAACTGCTATAAACAGCCTACAATCGATAAGGGAGCCCTGCAGCCTTATGTTTTTGTGGGGGTAAAGCATTGACATAAGTGGAGTATTAGTTGGTAGTTTAATCAGAGAGGTGGAGAGATGTTCAGACAGACCGTGTGCTGGAGCATTTTGCAAGTCCTATCTCTCCTCACCCAGAGTGAGCCCTGCTTTGAGGGACCCAGCTGGTGAAGAAGGTGTAACCTGTGTTCAGGGCCCTGGCCTAGTATGTAGTGCACCTGAACCTGTGCGTCCACAGTGTAGAGCTGGAGTCGTGTGTGTGTGTGTGAGTGAGAGTATGTGTGTGTGTGTGAGTGTGTGTGTGAGTGTGTGTGTGCGCGCACGCTGGGGAGTGGTGGAAGGAGAGGGTGGACTCAGGTGTTGCTGGGCTAATTGGCTTAGACTGCACCTGCTAGCATGAGGCTTGGTAGGCCCACAGGGAGAGGGCTGTGAACTTCCTAGGTAACTACACAGGGGCAGGATGTTATAACTAGGTAACTACACAGGGGCAGGATGTTATAACTAGGTAACTACACAGGGGCAGGATGTTATAACTAGGTAACTACACAGGGGCAGGATGTTATAACTAGGTAACTACACAGGGGCAGGATGTTATAACTAGGTAACTACACAGGGGCAGGATGTTATAACTAGGTAACTACACAGGGGCAGGATGTTATAACTAGGTAACTACACAGGGGCAGGATGTTATAACTAGGTAACTACACAGGGGCAGGATGTTATAACTAGGTAACTACACAGGGGCAGGGTGTTATAACTAGGTAACTACACAGGGGAAGGATGTTATTGCTGTGAAATAATATAATGAGGCAGTGTTTAGTTAACACAGTGCCTAAATTAATGTCTCCATTTGTGATGGTAATTGTAATGGTGAGTGCATTCAGTGCCTCTGTAGAGAACATGGTTAGGAAGGTCTGCTTCTGTGGTGAACGGCTTTGCAGAATGCCCTCTTGGTCTTGTGGTAGACTAGACGTTTGGTAGGTAGACCTGGATTCCAGATCACTTTTATTACCCACGTACATGCCATAACATACCATAACATGTGCCGGCTAGAGTTTGTCCTGGTGAAACGGGGCTGCTCCAGTTAACCCCTAACTCACATGATAAACGTAACACAGCACAGAGGAACGTCCATGAATGATTGTGTCTTCCAGGCCCAGTAGGACTCAGGCGAGCTCATAGGCCTGTCTGTGTGTCTGACCGTCTCCCAGGTTTGGGCCTAGTCAAGTGAGCGTGAGAGCGGGCAGATGCTGTGACTGACAGCTGTGTTGATGTGGCCAGGAGCTCATCCTGAGACAAGAACCGGCATGATGACTGCAGCTGAGGGGTTGATGCTACGCTGTGGTCTGACAGACAGGCAGACAGTCGGACGGACGGATAGAGAGAGAGAGAGAGAGAGAGAGAGGGAAAGAGACAGACAGGCAGTCGGACGGATGGAAAAAGAGAGAGGGAAAGAGACAGTCAGTCGGACGGATGGAGAGAGAGAGGGAAAGAGACAGACAGGCAGTCGGACGGATGGAGAGAGAGAGGGAAAGAGACAGACAGGCAGTCGGACGGATGGAGAGAGAGAGGGAAAGAGACAGACAGGCAGTCGGATGGATGGAGAGAGAGACAGACGGACAGACAGACAGTACCCTCCACTCTGCTCCGTCCTGCAGCTCAGAGGCCTCAAGCGCAGGAAGAGCAAGCCACGCTCTGTATTTTTAAAAATCATATTTTTAGGTTAAGAAAGCTGTAAATCATTTGCTTCATATGATGTTTGAAGGGAGCCAGGGAAACAGGTTATTACGGGTATGCAATGGGGACGACAGGGTAACAAGTAAGATTAGTAAGGTATAATGTGTATGACAAGGTAACAAGTAAGATTTGGAACTAACCCAACCCAAGCAGTAATGTGTCATTTTGTGTGGAACACCTTGTCATTGGCGAACTCTCCTCCACATCAGTGTGGAAATCCATAACAGGGCACCACCAGTCACCGGGCGGATATCCATCACTCTGCTTCCATCACAAGTCTCTGGAAGGAAAACACAGCTGTGTTTAGCCCACACTCCCTGGCTGTCATGCCCTCCCTCCCAACGCCCAACACAAGGTGTTTTGCTCGTGTGTTATCATCTCCTCCTAAACTGCATGGCGGTCGGGGAGTCATCGGCCTCCTCATCATCAGCTGTCGCTGGAGAAGACGGGCTTCCCTCTCCTAAACTCACAGACAGGCTTATGCCTGAACCCGCAGACGCTCCTGTTAGAGAGACCGCATGGAGCTTGAGGGTGCCAGTGATGAAGAGGAGGAAGAGGAGGGCAGACTCCTTCACAGCAGTGGGAGGAAGGTCCTAGATGGATGGATAGTGTAACTCTTTCATGCTCTAGGAGGGCGTCAGCCGTCAGGCATGGAAGAGAGCATGTCCATCCGCTCCGGGCTGGGTAGTGAGATCAGACTGGGAACCAGTGTCCTCAGCCAGGGTCCTCAGCCAGTGTCCTCATCCAGGGTCCTCAGCCAGGGTCCTCAGTCAGGGTCCTCAGCCAGGGTCCTCAGTCAGGGTCCTCAGCCAGGGTCCTCAGCCAGGGTCCTCAGTCAGGGTCCTCAGTCAGGGTCCTCAGCCAGGGTCCTCAGCCAGTGTCCTCAGTCAGGGTCCTCAGTCAGGGTTCTCAGTCAGGGTCCTCAGCCAGGGTCCTCAGCCAGTGTCCTCAGTCAGTGTTTAGCAGCATAATGATAAAAATCAGATTGCATTCTGATAGTGTGGTAATGATGTTAGTTACTATTCTGATAGTGTGGTAATCATGTTGGTTACTATTCTGATAGCCTCGTAATCATGTTGGTTACTATTCTGATAGCCTCGTAATCATGTTGGTTACTATTCTGATAGCCTCGTAATCATGTTGGTTACTATTCTGATAGCCTCGTAATCATGTTGGTTACTATTCTGATAGCCTCGTAATCATGTTGGTTACTAGGGATGCACCGATGCATCGGCCGAACATCGGCATCGGCGGAACACCAGGCTATAGAACTACATGCTGTCCATCTATCCACACGGAAACTACAAAGCTCTGTGCATTCCCGTTATCATGTTGAGGAACTAGAAATGAAGGGATGGTCATGGGATATCCCATTAGAGGCGGGGCAACATGGCTCCGAGCAGGCGTGATGTGAGATGGGATCTTCCCTCAAAGGCTCTCCGGCTCCAGAGACCACACAGTTGTTCAAGGTCCGGAGACGTTCCTCTCTGGCCTCCGGCCACGGCCTCCCTGTGCTGTGTGAGCTTGATGGAACTCTGCTGGCGTTGCTCTGAAGCAGCCTAGCGCGCGCGTTCTGCCCCAGCTCGGTCCTGTTACGCTGCATGTTTCTGATGTCTGCATCAGACCGTTTGATGTCCTCAAAATGTCACACGGGTCAGAACAAAGTCTAGTCTTCTCCAACAAATCTCAGGGCACAGACAGATGTCAGGCCAAAATCTGTCCGGGGGCCAAAATGTGTCCGGACAGAGCCACCAGTAACAAGCCAGGCTACCCATTAGGACTGCGTCATTACAGGGGTGCCAACTTTCAGCGAAATTTGCCATTTTTAATCCAGAATAGGTCATTTGTGTGATTCGTGTAGATCTGGCGAGTATTTGAAATGGTGGGGGGGGGGTCTTCTGAGTTGTCAAAAGAAAGGGCTCTGTACTCTCGTCTAGCTATGCTAGCTAGTGCTGTCTTACTACAGTAATGGTAAATGGACTGCACTTATAGTGCTTTTATCCAAAGCGCTTTACAATGAAGGCCTCTCATTCACACATACACACACCAATGGCGGCAGCTGCAATGCAAGGTGCTAGCTTGCTTCTTGAATCTTTCAAATAGGTGCCCTACATCCATCTATTGTACCATGATAAACTATAGGGCTGATAGTAGCCTACCAGAATCAATCAAACACTCAACATGGAAATGATGTCTCACAAGCGCACTACTGCTCACTGGAACTCCTGCACGTTCATACCGCTTCATAGCAGAGTGCCCCCGTCCTCCAGGAGAATCTAATAACAGGCTATGAGAATCATCAATGAGAATCTAATATGGCACCCCCAAAAGGATGTGGAGAGATAGCAGGCTAGGCCAGGCGATCATGTTGTGCATAGAGTGCTCTGTCAGGGAGCCCCATGCACACAGGCCTGGCTGGAGACGTCCAACGGTGCTTGTTGGGACTCGTTGCCTTTCCTCCTGCCCTGCCCCCCTCACACTCCCCTCTCTCTCCAACCAAACTCCCCTCTCTCTCTCTCCTACTCCTCTCTCTCTCCCACTCCCCTCTCTCTCTCCTACTCCTCTCTCTCTCCCACTCCCCTCTCTCTCTCCTACCCCTCTCTCTCTCTCTCTCTCTCCTCTATCTCCCTCTCCCCACTCTCTCTCTCCCACTCCCCTCTCTCTCTCCTACTCTTCTCTCTCTCCTACTCCCCTCTCTCTCTCCTACCCCTCTCTCTCTCTCCCACTCCCCTCTCTCTCTCCTACTCTTCTCTCTCTCCTACTCTTCTCTCTCCCCTACCCCTCTCTCTCCCCCACCCCTCTCTCTCTCTCCCACTCACCTCTCTCTCCCACTCCCCTCTCTCTCCCACTCCTCTCTCTCCCACTCCTCTCTCTCCCACTCCTCACTCTCTCTCCTACTCTTCTCTCTCTCTCCTACTCTTCTCTCTCTCCTACTCCTCTCTCTCCCACTCCTCTCTCTCCCACTCCTCTCTCTCCCACTCCCCTCTCTCTCCCCCATCCCTCTCTCTCCCACTCCCCTCTCTCTCCCCCACCCCTCTCTCTCCCACACCCCTCTCTCTCCCACTCACCTCTCTCTCCCACTCCTCTCTCTCCCACTCCTCTCTCTCCCACTCCCCTCTCTCTCCCACTCCTCTCTCTCCCACTCCTCTCTCTCCCACTCCTCTCTCTCCCACTCCTCTCTCTCTCCCACTCCCCTCTCTCTCCCACTCCTCTCTCTCCCACTCCCCTCTCTCTCACTCCTCTCTCTCCCACTCCTCTCTCTCTCCCACACCCCTCTCTCTCCCACTCCTCTCTCTCTCCCACTCCCCTCTCTCTCCCACTCCCCTCTCTCCCCTACTCCTCTCTCCCCTACTCCTCTCTCTCCAACCCCTCTCTCTCCAACCCCAGCCCCTTGGTTGTAGAGGGACTTTAGAACACTGTCTCCCCTGTTGCTCAGTCACGCCTGATGCTGCTCCTGCAGCACAGCTCCAGCCCTGTGCCTGGGAGGCAGCACAGCTCCAGCCCTGTGCCAGGGAGGCAGCACAGCTCCAGCCCTGTGCCTGGGAGGCAGCACAGCTCCAGCCCTGTGTCTGGGAGGCAGCACAGCTCCAGCCCTGTGCCTGGGAGGCAGCACAGCTCCAGCCCTGTGCCTGGGAGGCAGCACAGCTCCAGCCCTGTGTCTTGGAGGCAGCACAGCTCCAGCCCTGTGCCTGGGAGGCAGCACAGCCCCAGCCCTGTGTCTGGGAGGCAGCACAGCTCCAGCCCTGTGTCTGGGAGGCTGTACCCGCCTAGACGGCCAGAACTAAACACCCCTCACAGGCCGACTGCCTTCACAAGGCCTGCTGCTGTGTGACACTTGACAAATACGAGCAATTTTGGAATGTTAACAATTTAAAAATATATAGCCTATATATTTATCCACCGTGTCTATTTTAATTGGAGAAGGATCGCGGAAATGAAAATTGAATCCATGTCCGCTGTCCAAATTAAATAAGGATATGGAGCAATCCACAGAAGGCTGTAATGTCCTCTAAAGTGCTCTGGCTCTGAATTCCACACTGTCAGAGTTGTTTTCCTTCCTCAGCCCATCCAGAGCCTGGGTTCCTGTCCAGCGTCCTGTCCACCACGCAGCTTCAGGCTCAGTCCTGTCCAGTGTCTCAGTCCTGTCCAGCGTCTCAGTCCTGTCCAGTGTCTCAGTCCTGTCCAGTGTCTCTCCTGTCCAGTGTCTCAGTCCTGTCCAGTGTCTCTACAGTCCAGTGTCTCTCCTGTCCAGTGTCTCAGTCCTGTCCAGTGTCTCTACAGTCCAGTGTCTCTACAGTCCAGTGTCTCTCCTGTCCAGTGTCTCAGTCCTGTCCAGTGTCTCTCCTGTCCAGTGTCTCAGTCCTGTCCAGTGTCTCAGTCCTGTCCAGTGTCTCAGTCCTGTCCAGTGTCTCTCCTGTCCAGTGTCTCTCCTGTCCAGTGTCTCAGTCCTGTCCAGCGTCTCAGTCCTGTCCAGTGTCTCAGTCCTGTCCAGCGTCTCAGTCCTGTCCAGTGTCTCTACAGTCCAGTGTCTCAGTACTGTCCAGTGTCTCAGTCCTGTCCAGTGTCTCAGTCCTGTCCAGTGTCTCTACAGTCCAGTGTCTCTACAGTCCAGTGTCTCTCCTGTCCAGTGTCTCAGTACTGTCCAGTGTCTCAGTCCTGTCCAGTGTCTCAGTCCTGTCCAGTGTCTCAGTCCTGTCCAGTGTCTCAATCCTGTCCAGTGTCTCAGTCATGTCCAGTGTCTCAGTCCTGTCCAGTGTCTCAGTACTGTCCAGTGTCTCAGTCCTGTCCAGTGTCTCTACAGTCCAGTGTCTCTACAGTCCAGTGTCTCAGTCCTGTCCAGTGTCTCAGTACTGTCCAGTGTCTCAGTCCTGTCTAGTGTCTCAGTCCTGTCCAGCGTCTCAGTCCTGCCCAGCGTCTCAGCTATTTGAACAGGGCCTTTTCTCCCTCCCTCGCTACCCAGAATTCCCTTCAGTCAACGGTTTGGTGCAGAATGTAGCCAGCGGCTGTGAAAACGGCAGCCATGTCGGTGTGTGAGCGTGCACGTGAGGGTCTGAGGCAGATAAAGAGGACAGATCATGGTTTGCGCGTGTGTGTGTGTACGTGTGTGCGTGTGCGTGTGTGTGTGTGCATGTGCATGTGAGAGAGGGAGTGAATGAGTGTGAGGGGAGCTTTCAGACTGATGGACGTAGTCCCCCGCTGGGTGGGTTCCCGTGAGCCGGGGGGTCAGGAAAGGAAACGCCCTCCAGAGCTGCCCCCTCTCACCCAGCCCGGCTGCACCCCGGAGCTGCCCTGCCTGAGAGCTGCCCCCTCCCACCCAGCCCGGCTGCACCCCGGAGCTGCCCTGCCTGAGAGCTGCCCCCTCCCACCCAGCCCGGCTGCACCCCGGAGCTGCCCTGCCTGAGAGCTGCCCCCTCCCACCCAGCCCGGCTGCCCCCTCCCACCCAGCCCGGCTGCACCGCGGAGCTGCTCAGGCCTGGCTGCATGCCCTTTGCTCACAGTCAAACCAGATGACAACAGAGGATTTATTATGGTCCTGCAAACACTATCAGCCCACACCTATGCAGCCAGTAGCTTATTGCTAGGTTATTCATTAGGTTATCAATCTAAATGCTTCCTCTGTTACTAGAATTCAGACCAGACATGGAAAATAGCTCCAGTTTTCTGTTTTCTGCTTGTATGTGGTTGTGTTGTAGTACTCGAGACCTGTCTTGAGACCACTTTTTTATTGTGTGTGTTCTTCATTTGGTAAATAAGAGTGTGTGGTCTGCTGGTTGTGCTGGGAGTGTTTTACGACAAAGAAAATATTTTAGGTTCACCAAAACCCCTGGGCCTGATCTTGGTCTTGACTCGGTCTTGGACTTGACTCGGTCTCGCCCTGCCTTGGTCTTGGACTTGACTCGGTCTCAACCCCTAAAAGTTGTGGTCTTGTCTTGGTCTCGATATACTCTGGTCTTGGTCTTGACTTGATCTCGGGCTAGGTGGTCTTGACTTGGTCTCGGGCTAGGTGGTCTTGACTTGATCTCGGGCTAGGTGGTCTTGACTTGGTCTCGGGCTAGGTGGTCTTGACTTGGTCTCGGGCTAGGTGGTCTTGACTTGATCTCGGGCTAGGTGGTCTTGACTTGGTCTCGGGTTAGGTGGTCTTGACTTGATCTCGGGCTAGGTGGTCTTGACTTGATCTCGGGCTAGGTGATCTTGATTTGATCTCGGGCTAGGTGGTCTTGATTTGATCTCGGGCTAGGTGGTCTTGACTTGGTCTCGGGTTAGGTGGTCTTGACGCTTAGGTTAGGTGGTCTTGACGCTTAGGTTAGGTGGTCTTGACTCTTAGGTTAGGTGGTCTTGACTCTTAGGTTAGGTGGTCTTGACGCTTAGGTTAGGTGGTCTTGACTCTTAGGTTAGGTGGTCTTGACTCTTAGGTTAGGTGGTCTTCACTACAACGCTAGTATGCAGGCTATAGAACAGTAATCAGCCTGGGCCCCTGAAGATGCCCCACGTTAGATTACAGTTGGTTGTTTTGAATATGAATCCTTTTTTAATGTTGCTCCATTGTTGTGCACAGTTCAGATGTGTTTCCAGACTGATCTGTGTGGTGAGAGAAGGGACTCCCAGCATGGTATGTGTTGCTCAACCAGGCATAGTAACAGAAGCTGTTACATTCTTTTGGTTTCTCTGGCTGAGTCTGACTGGTTCACTCACTGCTTCAGTCCCCTGGAGTCCCAACCCTACATTCAAGATTCCTTTTATTCGTCACATGTAATGTACGGTGTGCAGTCACAGTGAAATGTTGCTGCTGGCTCCAAGATTATGCTACAGATAAACTCTAATACTCAATTTACAAGTTACACATTACAATTTACAACCCTAACCCAGCAGCTCAGTAGGCCCAACCCTAACCCAGCAGCTCAGTAGTCCCAACCCTAACCCAGCAGCTCAGTAGGCCCAACCCTAACCCAGCAGCTCAGTAGGCCCAACCCTAACCCAGCAGCTCAGTAGTCCCAACCCTAACCCAGCAGCTCAGTAGGCCCAACCCTAACCCAGCAGTTCAGTAGTCCCAACCCTGACCCAGCAGCCCAATAGTGCCAACCCTAACCCAGTAGTCCCAACCCTAACCCAGCAGCTCACTAGGGATGCGCATCGAAAACTGGTTCTTGTTGAGAACCGCTTCCCAGTGAATCGATTCCTTGGAATCGTTGGCCAAAATCCTTAACGATTCTGCCATTTGTTTAATTGTGTAAACCAGCTTTCACTAAATGAATAATCTCCATTTCCATCCATGTAATTTAGATGATGCCGTTCAGAGTCAGGCTCGTGGTAGTCGGTCTGGGTCAGAGGCTACTTCTTGTAGAAGTAGTAGAATTGTTAATTCTCCATCCAGTTGATGGTTGCAGACCTACTCAGTTCCATCTGGACTTCACTTGATTGTATTTGTTGCCAGTTGCCGCTGCTAGTTCTATTTTTGTCAGCTCAGCTCATATACCCTTTTTAAAAGGAAGGAGCATTGTAATTTCTACTAGTAACATGTAAGACTGTTATTGGATTTAAAATTCAACAGAATAATTCATGTTTTATTTATCTTTTTCTATAGAAAAAATACTGATTTGTTTGTCAGTTTTATTTTTAGTTCAAGGTGAATACACTAAAAAAAAAAACAGCACTGTAATTGGCATGTTCAAAGTATATATAAAAGAAAATTAATGTTAATAAACCTGTTTTCTACTCTTTTGCCCAATGAGAATCGATAAGAGAATCGATAAGGAATTGGATCGATAAGCAGAATCGAAAATGGAATCGTAATCGCTAAAATCTTATCAATATCTAGTCCCCACCGTGCCTCCCTAGTCCCCACCATGCCTCCCTAGTCCCCACCATGCCTCCCTAGTCCCCACCATGCCTCCCTAGTCCCCACCATGCCTCCCTAGTCCCCACCATGCCTCCCTAGTCCCCACCATGCCTCCCTAGTCCCCACCATGCCTCCCTAGTCCCCACCATGCCTCCCTAGTCCCCACCATGCCTCCCTAGTCCCCACCATGCCTCCCTAGTCCCCACCATGCCTCCCTAGTCCCCACCATGCCTCCCTAGTCCCCACCATGCCTCCCTAGTCCCCACCATGCCTCCCTAGTCCCCACCATGCCTCCCTAGTCCCCACCATGCCTCCCTAGTCCCCACCATGCCTCCCTAGTCCCTACCATGCCTCCCTAGTCCCCACCATGCCTCCCTAGTCCCCACCATGCCTCCCTAGTCCCCACCATGCCTCCCTAGTCCCCACCATGCCTCCCTAGTCCCCACCATGCCTCCCTAGTCCCCACCATGCCTCCCTAGTCCCCACCATGCCTCCCTAGTCCCCACCATGCCTCCCTAGTCCCCACCATGCCTCCCTAGTCCCCACCATGCCTCCCTAGTCCCCACCATGCCTCCCTAGTCCCCACCATGCCTCCCTAGTCCCCACCATGCCTCCCTAGTCCCCACCATGCATCCCTAGTCCCCACCATGCCTCCCTAGTCCCCACCATGCCTCCCTAGTCCCCACCATGCCTCCCTAGTCCCCACCATGCCTCCCTAGTCCCCACCATGCCTCCCTAGTCTAGAATATGGCCCAGACGAGATGGATGGTTTGTTTTGAAGTCAAACCCTGTAAGCGTGTCTGGCCCCGTGTCCGGTCACTGGTCCCGGGTTGTGGGTTTGACTTGCCAGCCTGTCTGTGTTCTTTGGCTTCGCTGACTCTTGAGTTTTAACCACCAGGCCTCTCAGCACCTGGTTCTACTGAAGCCAGCCTGTCTGTAGTCTCCCTGGCTGGGGAGGGGACAGCCTGTCTGTAGTCTCCCTGTCCTCCCCTCTCCCTGGCTGGGGAGGGGACAGCCTGTCTGTAGTCTCCCTGGCTGGGGAGGGGACAGCCTGTCTGTAGTCTCCCTGGCTGGGGAGGGGACAGCCTGTCTGTAGTCTCCCTGGCTGGGGAGGGGACAGCCTGTCTGTAGTCTCCCTGGCTGGGGAGGGGACAGCCTGTCTGTAGTCTCCCTGGCTGGGGAGGGGACAGCCTGTCTGTAGTCTCCCTGGCTGGGGAGGGGACAGCCTGTCTGTAGTCTCCCTGTCCTCCCCTCTCCCTGGCTGGGGAGGGGACAGCCTGTCTGTAGTCTCCCTGGCTGGGGAGAGGACAGCCAGTCTGCTGGCGTCTGCAGGTGTGTTCCCCATGCTCTTGTTTGCTGAATCTATCCAGGATGAGTAACTGACCTTGGTCAGACACACATTGCTGCTAGAAGGTGATTAGTCACGGCAGAATAACAAGACAAGTGTGCAAGAGGAGCCATTGCTGTAATCAGCACCTTATGACATGTTACGTATGCTTGTTGTCAGTAAGGGTTCCAAAGGCGAGCCTAGGCTCGGCTGTTAGGACTCGACCTCTACCACCGGACCCACACAGCTACAGCATGATGGTCAGGATGGTCATGCTGGGCATGATGGGAAAAATGGTGATGTCATTCATCCATCCATCCATGGAGGCTGACCACTAGGGATGAGACTAAATATCACTACGGTGATTATCCAGGACTGTACATTAACTTTTTAGCACATAGCACTGGTGCTACAGGGGTTGATAGTTCTGTAGCACAGAGCCAGAAAGTTGTAGCACAGGTATAAAATGTCCATTATCCCCTCTACTGAACACAAGTTATGCAGTTCATCACTTAAAACCACCTGGAAAGGGATGTTACTGTACAAATACAATATGAAATAATAACAAATGTTTTCAGACAAGCATCTTTAGGTTTTCCCGGCTTTTGATTTTGCGGTGTCTTCATGATTTGGGTTATCTTCTTTTTCATTCATAATTTCAACATCTTTTTCCTTTGCTCGTTTGTTTGGATTTTTCTCTATGATCTGAACAAGGAACCAGTGTTTCCTGTGGAATTGATCTCTTGGTGTGGTGGTGCCAAGCTGAAGACAGCTAAAATAAGGAGGATTTCTATACCAAAGCGGGGGTCTGGGCATCCTCCCCCCAAAAAGTTTCAGAGACCTAGTTTTCTGTATTCTGGTGACTTTTAAAGAATGAAAATAACAAAATCGTGAGACATATTTAATTGAAAAGTATACTGAAACAGCATGTTTAGCCTACATGGCGAGTGTGAAATAGCAGCCACGAACTCAGCGGGTTATCCGAGATGCGGTAGCAGCGGCCAAAGCTTCTGCTAGCGGGGAGTGAAGCTCTTCAACTCGCCGGTCACTGGCTCCCTGGAGGAATTTAGCCTGGCTGCAATAACGTTATCGCGAACGGAATGAATACCATCTACTAGCAAACAAAACATGTTCAGCTATAATTAACCTGTTAAAACTAAGATGCCTGGATAAAAAAATAATGTCTCCAATGGATATATTTGACAAAAACAGGTTAATATGCAAGTCGGTTTTCATTGCTAAATCAAAGCGGGGAGAGCCGGGAACGTGCGTCTACATTTCGTGAACTTGTTCGTGGACGCGCGTAGGCCAGAAAAGCACAACTGCGCAAGTACAAAAGTCACCGGAAAGCCAGAAAAGCACAACTGCGCAAGTACAAAAGTCACCGGAAATAGTCAAATGACTACAAATTTGCCAAGATGGCGCAGTTCAATAGGGCTTCATTTGTGATAGCGGTCAGTGAATGGAGTGGCTGTATCCAGTTCTATTAACTCCTACATACATTGTCCGATTTACACAGCATTTCTCACGCTTCATCAAGGTACCGTCCTGAACACATATGCGTCGGTATTGAGTCACGCTTAGAGCGCCACCTACTGGTGACAGGAAGTTTCTCTCAGTACTGGACACCGAAATAGCACACCCTTTAACGGCGCCGCACCCCAACACGCGTGGGGTGCGAGGGCCCGCTCACTGCTGCTCGCAGCCCTAGTATTGGAATAGATTTTGTTTCATTGTTCACCACAACAAGCGACAACAACGCAGCAGTGAATGAATGCAACACATGATTCCTGCTTTTTGCCTTCATAGTGATATTAATGGTCTGTCTGGGCTAAACAGTGATATAAAGGACTGTCTGGGCTAGAGAACAGTGATATTAGTGGTGGTGTGGAGGTCTGTCCAGGGCTAGGACAGTAGTGAACAGTGATATTAGAGGTGGTGTGGAGGTCTGTCCAGGGCTAGGACAGTAGTGAACAGTGATATTAGAGGTGGTGTGGTCTGTCCAGGGCTAGGACAGTAGTGAACAGTGATATTAGAGGTGGTGTGGAGGTCTGTCCAGGGCTAGGACAGTAGTGAACAGTGATATTAGAGGTGGTGTGGAGGTCTGTCCAGGGCTAGGACAGTAGTGAACAGTGATATTAGAGGTGGTGTGGAGGTCTGTCCAGGGCTAGGACAGTAGTGAACAGTGATATTAGAGGTGGTGTGGAGGTCTGTCCAGGGCTAGGACAGTAGTGAACAGTGATATTAGTGGTGGTGTGGAGGTCTGTCCAGAGCTAGGACAGTAGTGAACAGTGATATTAGAGGTGGTGTGGAGGTCTGTCCAGGGCTAGGACAGTAGTGAACAGTGATATTAGAGGTGGTGTGGAGGTCTGTCCAGGGCTAGGACAGTAGTGAACAGTGATATTAGAGGTGGTGTGGAGGTCTGTCCAGAGCTAGGACAGTAGTGAACAGTGATATTATTGGTGGTGTGGAGGTCTGTCCAGGGCTAGGACAGTAGTGAACAGTGATATTAGAGGTGGTGTGGAGGTCTGTCCAGGGCTAGGACAGTAGTGAACAGTGATATTAGAGGTCTGTCCAGGGCTAGGACAGTAGTGAACAGTGATATTATTGGTGGTGTGGAGGTCTGTCCAGGGCTAGGACAGTAGTGAACAGTGATATTAGAGGTGGTGTGGAGGTCTGTCCAGGGCTAGGACAGTAGTGAACAGTGATATTAGAGGTGGTGTGGAGGTCTGTCCAGGGCTAGGACAGTAGTGAACAGTGATATTAGAGGTGGTGTGGAGGTCTGTCCAGGGCTAGGACAGTAGTGAACAGTGATATTAGAGGTGGTGTGGTGGTCTGTCCAGGGCTAGGACAGTAGTGAACAGTGATATTAGAGGTGGTGTGGAGGTCTGTCCAGGGCTAGGACAGTAGTGAACAGTGATATTAGAGGTGGTGTGGAGGTCTGTCCACTGCGTGCGTGCGCACGTGCGTACAGTATGTGTGTGTTAATGCATACAACACTATTTTTGAGCCTCTCAGCTCCAGTGTGAGACTGGGGTTTCCTGTGTCGTGTTGGAAGCAGAAGAGGTTTCCGGAGACCTCCATCTCAAGATTTGGATCATTTATATGCCAAATAAGCTGGCAGAAAGTGTGAAAAAAAGTGAAACAGGATGTAGCTCCATGCGCTGACCTTAAATGCTGGTGTGAACGGATCCTCACAAGGAGATTAGCTTTAATCTGTCACATCAGGAAGGAGATGCCAGTAGGTTCCAGCAGAGCTCTGAGCTCTTGTTCCTACATTATGCATCAGGAGAAACGCTGGCATCAGCAGAGTGTGTCTGGCCTATTAGGTCACGTTCTTAGCCCGAACACACACACACACGTCTATGTTCTCTCTCTCACACACACACACAAACACACACACACACACTGTGAGGCGTTATCCCTGAAAGCTGCGGTGTGCCTGCAGACCAGGTTAAAGGCGGCCCATCTCTCTGAGGTGAACATGTGGGCACACAAGACAATTAATTTTTATGAGCAGCTATTTGTGTGTGTATGTGCATGCGCGCGTGTGTGTGAGGGTGTGCGCGCGCGCGTGTGTGTGTGCACAAGTGTGTGTGTGTGTTTGTGTGCGAGTGTGTGTGCATGCGCGTGTTTGCACTCATGTCATGTGTGCCTGTGTGCAGGGGGAACCCAGGAGTGTCCTATTATTCACCCTGTCCAGTTCAATGTAGTGAACAGA